>NC_053397.1:129052461-129397576 GCF_905171765.1 Bufo bufo | reverse complement strand
CTTTGGAATGACTGGCCGGAAACCCTACAAAATTATCCCTCTTCCTCCTCCTCCTCCTGTGCCACATCCTCTTCCATCATCGCCAGCAGCGTTTTTTCAAGGAGGGATGGAAGTGGGATAATAACACTGAGAACAACAGTTATCGGCACTGGCCATGTTGGTGGAGTAAACAGCGCAATAAGGAACACAGGTCTCGCATGGAGACCCTGTCATTGGTGGTGAAGTGGTGCTGTTCCGCCGAGTGACTCACCCGTGCGTGCTGCAGCTGAAACTCCACTATTGCCTGCTGCTGCTGCTCGAACAGTCTGGCCAGCATGTGCAAGGTGGAGTTCCACTTTGTGGGCACGTCGCATATGAGGTGGTGAGCGGGAAGGCCGAAGTTACGCTGCAGCACTGACAGGCCAGCAGCAGGGTGAGAACGCCGAAAGCACGCACAGACGGCCCCCACTTTATGCAGCAGCTCTGATATATCGGGATAATTTTTAAGGAATCTCTGCACCACCAAATTCAGCACATGCGCCTGGCAAGGGATGTGCATCAAACCGGCTAGTCCCGAGCTGCTATGAGATTTCGCCCATTATCGCACACTACCAGGACGGGCTTAAAGCTCACTGGCACCAACCACTCATCAGTCTGTTGTTCAAGGACGGTCCACAGATCCTGCGCGGTTTGGGGTTTGTCCCCTAAAAAGGTAAGTTATAAAACTGCCTGCTGTCCTTTACCCCTGGCTGTGCTGAAGGTGGTGGTGAAGGTGTTACACTGACCGGATGAGGAGCTGGTAGAGGATGAGGAAGCAGAGTAGAAGGAGGAAGCAACAGGAGGCAAACTGAAGCGCCCTGCAATCCTCGGTGGTGGAAGGACATGCGCCAAACTGCTATCCGCCTCAGGCCCAGCCACCACTGCATTTACTAAGTGTGCTGTTATGGAGATATAACTTCCCTGACCGTGCTTACTGGTCCACGTATCCGTAGTGAGGTGCACCTTGCCACAGATGGCGTTGTGCAGTGCACACCTGATTTTGTCCCCTACTTGGTTGTGCAAGGAATGGATGGCTCGCCTGGAAAAGTAGTGGCGGCTAGGCACGACGTACTGTGGGACAGCCACCGCCATAAGGCCTTTAAAACTATCCGTCTCCACCAGACGAAATGACAGCATTTCAAAGGCCAGTAATTTAGAAATGCTGCCATTCAGAGCTAGTGATCGCGGGGTGGTAGAGGGGTACTTCCTCTCCAGCGTTTGGGAGATGGAGAGCTGAACACTTCCGTGGGACAATGTGGTGTTGCTGGCAGATCCTCTGTTTGCGGGGTGGCAGGTGGCAATGTCACTCCAGAGGTGGATGAAGAGGCCGAGACTGCAGCAGAAGAGGAAGCAGGAGAAGCCAGAGACCTTTCTTGGTTTTTGAGGTGTCTACTACACTGCAGCTCGTGCTTTGCACTTAAATGCCTGGTCATGCAGGTTGTGCTCAGGTTGAGAACGTTTATGCCTCGCTTCCGGCTCTGATTGAACAGCGTGCAAACCACTCGTGTCATGTCGTCAGCACGTTGTTTAAAGAACTGCCACGCCAGGTAACTCCTTGGAGCTGGCTTTGGTCTGCTCAGTCCCTTGTTGCGGTGGGCAGTAGCAGGCGTACTGTCTAGAGGACGGCCGCTCCGCTTTTGCACCCTGTTCCCTCTTCTGCTGTGCTGGTGGCTCTGTGCGACCACCGCCTCTTCCTCCGAACTACATAGGTCACTCGCATGACCTTGATTCCATGTGGGGTCGAGGACCTCATCATCCTCCACATCATCTTCCACCCAGTCTTCACCCTGCTGCGATAGTCCTCCCATGTACTCATCTTGAATAAGTGGTTGGGGATCGGTGCACTCAATCTCTTCCACTTCTGGGGCAGGGCTAGGTGGATGGCCCTGAGAAACCCTGCTAAGTCATCAAAAAGCAGAAGAGACTGCTGCATGACTTGGGGCTCAGACTGCTTGGCTGATTTGCAAGGGGGTGAGGTGAAAGACTGATGGACATCGGCTGCAAGTGCCAACTGTGGTCTCTCAGCATAAGACTGGGTGGGAGACAATGTGAAGGAACTGGAGTCACTGTCAGCAACCCAATCTACTATCGCCTGTACTTGTTCAGGCCTCACCATTCGTAGAGCTGCATTAGGCCTGACCAAATACCACTGCAGGTTCTGTCACCTACTCGCACCTGAGGAAGGGGTTTCACTTGTGCGTGTAGCTGGCACAGATTGACCATGTCCTCTCCCTGCAACAGGAGCTCCGCCAGCAGCACCACGACCTTGGCCATTTCCCTTATTTGATGCTCTCCTCATATTTCTCGAATTTAGGATCTTGCCCTAAATGGGTGTTTTATTATTAGTAGAATAGAATGACAGTATGTACAGTGTGTATCTTACACGCCCTGAACTAGACTAGGCCTCAATTAAAGATTTTTGCACAAAATGGCGGTATTTCAAATACCTGAATAGAACCCCTGTATATAAAAGGGTGTATCTCACAATGACATCTGCAGCAAAGGCTGCCAAATAAACTTTTTTTGCCCAAATGGGTGTTTGTTTAATAACTGAATATGATAGCAGTATATAACCCATGATTTTCAAACGCCTTGATGCTGCAAGGGCTGTAAAATGGTGTATTTTGCCCAAAAATGGGTGTTTTATTAATAGAAGAATATAAGCCCTGTATATAAACAGTGTATTTAGCTGACTGCCTCAATGAATACTTCTGTTCAGTTTTTACAAAGGAAAATGAAGGAAAAGGACCTTAGTTAGGAAAGAAGACTAATGAATCTTTTGATGCATGTGTCTTTACAGAGGAAGAGGTTCTAAGTTAGCTGTCTAAAATTAATAGAAATAAGTCATAGGGGCCTGAAGGGATACACCCAAATCTATTAAAAGAGCTCAGCGGTGAACTAGCAAAACCATTAACAGATTTATTTAACCAATCACTGGCAACAGGAGTCGTCCCAGAAGATTGGAAATTGGCAAATGTTGTGCCCATTCACAAGAAAGGTAGTAGGGAGGAATCGGGCAACTATAGGCCAGTAAGCCTGACATCAATAGTTGGTAAATTAATGGAAACCATACTTAAGGAGAGGATTGTGGAACATCTAAAATCCCATGGATTGAAAGATGAAAAACAGCATGGGTTTACTTCAGGGAGATCATGTCAAACTAATCTTATTGATTTTTTTGATTGGGTGACTAAAATAATAGATGGCAGAGGTGCAGTAGACATCGCTTATCTAGACTTTAATAAGGCTTTTGATACTGTCCCACATAGAAGACTAATCAATAAATTGCAGTCTTTGGGCTTGGACTCCCATATTGTTGAATGGATTAGGCAGTGGCTGAGGGACAGACAACAGAGGGTTGTAGTCAATGGAGTATATTCAGACCATGATCTTGTTACCAGTAGGGTACCTCAGGGATCTGTTCTGGGACCCATATTGTTTAATATCTTTGCGAAATTGCAGAAGACCTCGATGGTAAGGTGTGTCTTTTGCTGATGACAAAGATTTGTAACAGGGTTGATGTTCCTGGAGGGATACACCAAATGGAGAAGGATTTAAGAAAACTAGAGGAATGGTCAAAAATCTGGCAACTAAAATTTAATGTTGAGTGTAAGATAATGCACCTCGGGCGCAAAAACCCAAGAGCAGAATATAAAATCTGTGATTGAGTCCTAACCTCAGTATCTGAGGAAAGGGATTTAGGAGTCGTTATTTCAGAAGACTTAAAGGTAGGCAGACAATGTCATAGAGCAGCAGGAAATGCTAGCATAATGCTTGGGTGTATAGGGAGAGGAATTACCAGTAGAAAGAGGGAGGTGCTCATGCTGCTCTACAGAGCACTAGTGAGACCTCAGTTGGAGTATTTTGCTCAGTACTGGAGACCATATCTCCAGAAGGATATTGATACTTTGGAGAGAGTTCAGAGAAGAGCTACTAAACTGGTACATGGATTGCAGGATAAAACTTACCAGTAAAGATTAAAAGGACCTTAACATGTATAGCTTGGAAGAAAGATGAGACAGAGGGGATATGATAGAAACTTTTAAATACATAAAGGGAAACAACAAGGTAAAAGAGGAGAGAATAATTAAAAGAAAAACTGCTACAAGAGGACATCGTTTTTAAATTAGAGGGGCAAAGGTTTAAAAGTAATATCAGGAAGTATTACTTTACTGAGAGAGTAGTGGATGCATGTAATAGCCTTCCTGCAGAAGTGGTAGCTGCAAATACAGGGAGTGCAGAATTATTAGGCAAGTTGTATTTTTGAGGATTAATTTTATTATTGAACAACAACCATGTTCTCAATGAACCCAAAAAACTCATTAATATCAAAGCTGAATATTTTTGGAAGTAGTTTTTAGTCTGTTTTTAGTTTTAGCTATTTTAGGGGGATATCTGTGTGTGCAGGTGACTATTACTCTGCATAATTATTAGGCAACTTAACAAAAAACAAATACCAGTGAAACCAATATAACATCTCAACATTCACAAATATACATTTCTGACATTCAAAAACAAAAACAAAAACAAATCAGTGACCAATATAGCCACCTTTCTTTGCAAGAACACTCAAAAGCCTGCCATCCATGGATTCTGTCAGTGTTTTGATCTGTTCACCATCAACATTGCGTGCAGCAGCAACCACAGCCTCCCAGACACTGTTCAGAGAGGTGTACTGTTTTCCCTCCTTGTAAATCTCACATTTGATGATGGACCACAGGTTCTCAATGGGGTTCAGATCAGGTGAACAAGGAGGCCATGTCATTAGATTTTCTTCTTTTATACCCTTTCTTGCCAGCCACGCTGTGGAGTACTTGGACGCGTGTGATGGAGCATTGTCCTGCATGAAAATTATGTTTTTCTTGAAGGATGCAGACTTCTTCCTGTACCACTGCTTGAAGAAGGTGTCTTCCAGAAACTGGCAGTAGGACTGGGAGTTGAGCTTGACTCCATCCTCAACCCGAAAAGGCCCCACAAGCTCATCTTTGATGATACCAGCCCAAACCAGTACTCCACCTCCACCTTGCTGGCGTCTGAGTCGGACTGGAGCTCTCTGCCCTTTACCAATCCAGCCACGGGCCAGTCTTGAGATATTTCTTGGCCCAGTCTTGACGTTTCAGCTTGTGTGTCTTGTTCAGTGGTGGTCGTCTTTCAGCCTTTCTTACCTTGGCCATGTCTCTGAGTATTGCACACCTTGTGCTTTTGGGCACTCCAGTGATGTTGCAGCTCTGAAATATGGCCAAACTGGTGGCAAGTGGCATCTTGGCAGCTGCATCTTGGTTTTTCCACACGCTTCTTGCGACCCTGTTGACTATTTTGAAATGAAACGCTTGATTGTTCGATGATCACGCTTCAGAAGCTTTGCAATTTTAAGAGTGCTGCATCCCTCTGCAAGATATCTCACTATTTTTGACTTTTCTGAGCCTGTCAAGTCCTTCTTTTGACCAATTTTGCCAAAGGAAAGGAAGTTGCCTAATAATTATGCACACCTAATATAGGGTGTTGATGTCATTAGACCACACCCCTTCTCATTACAGAGATGCACATCACCTAATATGCTTAATTGGTAGTAGGCTTTCGAGCCTATACAGCTTGGAGTAAGACAACATGCATAAAGAGGATGATGTGGTCAAAATACTCATTTGCCTAATAATTCTGCACGCAGTGTACAGTGAAGGAGTTTAAGCATGCATGGGATAGGCATAAGGCCATCCTTCATATAAGATAGGGCCAGGGGCTATTCATAGTATTCAGTATATTGGGCAGACTAGATGGGCCAAATGGTTCTTATCTGCCGACACATTCTATGTTTCTATCTGACACGTCCTGACCCACACTAGGCCTCAATTAAAGATTTGTGCACAAAATGGCGGTATTTCAAATATCTGAATATATCCCAAATATATAAAGGGTGTATCTCACAATGACATATGCAGCAAAGGCTGCCAAATTTATTTATTTTTGCCCAAACGGGTGTTAGTTTAATAACTGAATATGACAGCAGTATAGAACCCTGGAATTTCAAATGTCTTGATACTGCAAGGGCGCAACAATTGTGTATTTTGCCCAAAAAGGGTGTTTTATTAATAGAACAATATAACCCCTGTATATACAAGGTGTATCTCACACGCCCTGACCCACGCTAGCCCGCAATAAAAGATTTGTGCACAAAATGGCGGTATTTCAAATATCTGAATATAACCCAAATATATAAAGGGTGTATCTCACAATGACATATGCAGCAAAGCCTGGCAAATAAAAGTTTTTTGCCCTAAATTTTTTTTTTTAAATAACTGAATATGACAGCAGTATATAACCCAGGAATTTCAAACGTGCTTATGCTGCAAAGCCTGAAATATTGTGTATTTTGACCCAAAAAGGGTGTTTTATTAATGAAAGAATATAAGCCCTGTATATACAGGGTGTATCTCACACGGCCTGACCCACAGTAGGCCTGAATTAAAGATTGGTGCACCAAATGGCGGTATTTCAAATCTCAGAATCTAACCCAAATGTATTAAGGGTGTATCTCACAATGACATCTGCATCAAAGGCTGCCAACAAAAATTTTTTTGGCCAAAACGAGTGTTTAACAACTGAATTTGACAGCAGTATATAAGCCTGTAATTTCACACGTGCTGGCGTGAAAATAGTGTATTTTGGCCAAAAAGTGTGTTTTTAAAAACCCAGAAAATTATGGCTGTATTTCTAGCTTAAATTGCACACTGACTAATCCAGATGTTGTATATTGCCAAAAATGAGTTTTTTTTTTATTATAACAGAATATGAAAGCTGTATATAACGTTTGAATTTCACACGTCCAGATGCAGCTAGGGATGTAAAATAGTGTATTTTGCACAAAGTGTTTTAAAAAACCCAGAAAATGATGCCTGTATTTCTAGCTAAAATTGCACACTGACTAATCCTGCAAATGCACCAGATGTTGTATATTGCCAAAAAAGGGTGATTTTTTTTTACAAACAGAGGAGGCTGAGGAAAGTGAAGTAGCTAGCTGGGTAACAGTTAGAAAGTGGGGTAGAGGGAAGAGTGCCAGGGAGGCTAGCCCTAATCTGACACACCACAACAAGTTTGCACGTTTGGCAGATGAGGGGGATGTCAGTCCAGGGACGGCACTGCTGCAGCCGGATACTTCCTCTGCCAGTCAGGGGAATGTCAGCTCCAGTAAGCAGGGGACCAGGAGAGCAGGGCAGGCCAGACAGGTGCTTGTAGTGGGAGACTCCATTATTAGGGGAACAGATAGGGCAATCTGTCACAAAGACTGTGATCGCCGAACAGTGTGCTGTCTTCCTGGCGCTAGAGTTCGTCACATCGTGGATCGGGTTGACAGATTACTGGGAGGGGCTGGAGAAAATCCAGCGGTCATGGTCCATATCGGAACAAATGACAAAGTTAGAGGTAGGTGGAGACTGGAGAGTCCTTAAAAATGATTTCAGGGATTTAGATCAAAATCTTAGGGCAAGGACCTCAAAGGTAGTATTTTCCGAAATACTGCCTGTACCACGGGCCACACAAGAAAGGCAGTGGGAGATCAGGGAGATTAAGTGGCTCAAGAACTGGTGTAGGAAGGAGGGGTTTGGGTTCCTGGAGAACTGGGCCGACTTCTCTATCGGCTACAGGCTCTATCGTAGGGATGGGCTGCACCTCAATGGGGAAGGGGCAGCTGTGTTGGGGAGAAAGATGGCTAGAAGGTTGGAGGAGTGTTTAAACTAGGGACTGGGGGAGAGGGAAATAGTGCATATAGAGAACGGAGGCAAGGTAGTGGGACTGGGGGAGGAATGGAAGGAGGGACTAGAACAGTTCAGAAGGAAAGGTGTAGGGTACAAAATATACATAAACCTCTCAAATGTATGTATACTAATGCCAGAAGCCTGACTAATAAAACTGGGGAGCTGGAATTAGTAATGTGTGAGAACTATGATCTAGTGGGAATAACTGAGACATGTCTGGATGATGGCTATGACTGGGCAGTTAATGTACAAGGTTACAGTCTGTTTAGAAAGGATCGTCAAAACCGGAGGGGGGGGGGGGGGTTTGCCTTTATGTAAATTCTTGTCTAAAGCCCACACTCCGTGAAGATATAAGTGAGGGACATGAACATGTGGAGTCCCTGTGGGTAGAGATACATAGAGCTAAAAACAATAATAAATTACTAATAGGAGTTTACTCTAAACCACCTGATATACCAGAGTCCACAGAAATTCTACTACTAAACGAGATAGACAAGGCGGCAAATCATAATGAAGTAGTTATTATGGGGGACTTCAACTACCCAGATATAAACTGGGAAACTGAAACTTGTATATCTCATAAAGGAAACAGGTTCTTGGCAATAACCAAAGACAATTACCTCTCCCAACTGGTTCAGGACCCGACTAGAGGGACGGCCATACTGGACTTAGTATTAACCAATAGGCCTGACAGAACAATAGATGTGCAGTTTGGGGGACACCTGGGAAATATTGACCATAAAGTAATAACTTTCCAATTATCATTCAAAAGAGCGTTTCTACAGGGAGGAACAAAAATACCAAACTTCAAAAAAGCTAAATTTAGCCAAATAAGAGAGGCCATAGGCCTAACTAACTGGGACAAAGTCCTCAAAAATAAAAATACAACCACAAAATGGGATATCTTTAAAAGCATCCTAAAATCTCATTGTGAGAGGTACATACCGTATAGGAATAAAAGGTTAAAGGATAACTGTCACATTTAGACACTAATTTCAATTTTCATATATGTAGTTACTAATAACATGATATTCCAGAATCAGTTATTATTAGACTGACTTAACCCATATTTAATAAGATTCAGCCCTTAGCAACCAGTCTGCATAAAACTGCAATTTCACTATTCAGTCAAGATGGCCGCCACTGCCCTCACCCTGAGGCTAATCCCGCCTGCCCTCACTAGCCAGTATCAATAGCCCCCCAAAAGTGTCAGTAACCAGAGCCCTCCCCCCTAAAGGGTTAATCTCCTGCAGCACAAACGGGTCCTCTTACCACATGTTGCTTTCATTTATACACTGAGCAGATGGCAGATCTCCCTTCCCTGTTGTGCGCTGCTTCCACTCTGCATTCTCCAGCTCTGCTGAGTGAGGGAGCATCTGCCAAGCGCAGGGACAGGGAGAAGTGCACACAGCCCAGGCACTGTTATCTGCTGGGGAGGACCTGGCTGTCAGTAATGTGACCCTGCACGCTGCGTGCTCCGTCAACAGATAGACGGACCATGCCTAGCAACCCTATTTTAAGCACAGGTAAAAGTAGGCAGTGCAGGGAACAAAAATGTGGAATTAAGGGGTAATTGAATACACAGTGAAAAGTTGAAATAGGGCCACCAAGGTGATATTAATCGCCACAATTCAATACTCCAAAAAAATATACACGACAGTTATCCTTTTAAGGAACAAAAAGAAACCAATGTGGATAAATAGAACTGTAAAGAAAGCAATAAATGACAAAAAGAAAGCATGTAAATCGCTAAAACAGGAGGGTTGTACGGAAGCACTGAAACTATAAGGAGAAAAAAAACCATGTAAACAAATAAAAGCGGCCAAACTAGAGACCGAGAGATTAATTGCCAAAGAGAGTAAAACTAACACTAAAATGTTCTTCAATTATATAAATGTTAAAAAGTATAAATCTGAAGGTGTCGGCCCTTTAAAGAGTAATGAGGGGGGAGTCGCAGAGAGCAACGAGGAGAAAGCAAAGCTGTTAAATATTTTTTTTTCTCCAATGTATTCACTGAGGAAAATAAACTGTCAGATGACATGCAGAATGTAAAAATAAATTCCCCATTAAAAGTGACCTGTCTGACCCAGGAAGAAGTACATCAGCGACTTAAAAAGAATAAAATAGACAAATCGCCAGGACCGGATGGCATACACCCCCGTATCCTAAGGGAATTAAGTAATGTCATCCAGACCCTTATTTCTGATATTTGCGGACTATATACTGACAGGGAATGTCCCATAGGATTAGCGCATGGCAAATGTGGTGCCAATATTCAAAAAGGGTCAAAAAACAGAGCCTGGAAACTATAGGCTGGTAAGTTTCACATCTGTTGTGGGTAAACTGTTTGAAGGTTTTCTGAGATGCTATCTTAGAGCATCTCAATGGAAATAAGAAAATAACGCCATGTCAGCATGGCTTCATGAGGGATCGGTCATGCCAAACTAATTTAATCAGTTTCTATGAGGAGGTAAGTTCTAGACTTGACAGCGGCGAATCAATGGATGTCGTATATATGGACTACTCCAAAGCATTTGACACTGTACCACATAAAAGTTTAGTATATTAAATTAGAATGCTCGAACTGGGAGAAAATGTCTGTATGTGGGTAAGTAACTGGCTCAATGATAGAAAACAGAGGGTGGTTATTAACGGTACACACTCAGATTGGGTCACTGTCACTAGTGGGGTACCTCAGGGGTCAGTATTGGGCCCTATTCTCTCCAATATATTTATTAATGATCTTGTAGAAGGCTTGCATAGTAAAGTATCAATTTTCTCAGATGGCACTAAACTGTGTAAAGTAATTGGAGGAGGACAGTATACTACTACAGAGGAATCTGGATAGATTGAAGGCTTGGGCAGATAAGGTTTAACACTGACAAATGTAAAGTTATGCACATGGGAAGGAATAATGCAAGTCACCCGTACATACTAAATGGTAAAACACTCGGTAACACTGACATTGAAAAGGATCTAGGAATTTTAATAAACAGCAAACTAAGCTGCAAAAAACAGTGTCAGGCAGCTGCTGCCAAGGCCAATAAGATAATGGGTTGCATCAAAAGGGGCATAGATGCCCGTGATAAGAACATAGTCCTACCACTTTACAAATCGCTAGTCAGACCACACATGGAGTACTGTGTACAGTTCTGGGCTCCTGAAAACAAGGCAGACATAGCAGAGCGGGAGAGGGTCCAGAGGAGGTCAACTAAAGTAATAACTGGAATGGGGCAACTACAGTACCCTGAAAGATTATCAAAATTAGCGTTATTCACTTTAGAAAAAAGGCGACTGAGGGGAGATCTAATTACTATGTATAAATATATCGGGGTCAGTACAGAGATCTATTCCATCATCTATTTATCCCCAGGACTGTGACGAGGGGACATCCTCTAAAGAAAAGAAGGTTTGTACACAAACATAGAAGAGTATTCTTTACGGTAAGAGCAGGGAGATTATGGAACTCACTGCCTGAGGAGGTGGTGATGGTGAGTACAATAAAGGAATTCAAGAGGGGCCTGGATGTATTTCTGGAGCGTAATAATATTACAGGCTATAACTACTAGAGAGGGGTCGTTGATCCAGGGAGTTATTCTGATTGCCTGATTGGAGTCGGGAAGGAATTTTTTATTCCCCTAAAGTGGGGAAAATTGGCTTCTACCTCACAGGTTTTTTTTGCCTTCCTCTGGATCAACTTGCAGGATGACAGGCGAAACTCGATGGACAAATGTCTTTTTTCGGCCTTATGTACGATGTTACTATGTTACTACTAGATTATTAGTGCAGTTTTTCAAGCTTGGATTAGAATGTCACAAAAGTTCAGATGCAGTGCTGGTGCACTGCGCTTGCATAAAATGGCCGCCGCCGCCCACCTACCTAACAGACGGATAAGTATATATTTTTTTTGGTCAATGGGCTCAGGGCAGGGTAAAAAGATTGTGCCCTGCACCCACACAACTAATTGTATGTAGATCGCTGAGTTAGATTCTCTCCTTTTCTCTCCCTGAAATCACCAGTCCAGCAGCATCCTCTCCCTACACTTGTAACAGCAGAGTGACGTGCAGCGCTACGTGATTCAAGCTTATATAGAGCCTGGCCAATGACAGCCATGCCATTAGTAGGCATGGCTGTGATGGTTTCTAAGGTCACACAGTTAAACGCTTGTTGATTGCCTGCTCTGCAGCCTTTCAAAAAGCGCTAAGAAATCGCCGAACAACGAACCCAAACTTTTATTGAAATGTTCGTGTCCGGGGTCCAAAAATCCTAAAGTTCGGTACGAACCAGAACTTTACAGTTCTGGTTCGCTCAATCCTACTCACATGATGATAATTTGATTTGTGTAGAATTGATAAATTTATCTCTGCTTAGCACATCTAGACTCTGGGGTATTTGCTAATTTTTCTAGGCAAAACTGCTCCAACTTCAAGTTTGATGGATTGCATTGGTGTACATCAGTCTTAATACCTCGGATTCTCAGTTGGATTGAAGTTTGGGCTTTGACTAAGTCATTTCAAGATATTTTAGCTGTATGTTTAGGGTCATTGTCCTGCTGGGAGGTGAACTTCTGTCCCCGTCTCAATCTCTGGCAGACTGACACTGGTTTTCCTAAAGAATGGTCCTTTATTTTCTGCTATCTGTCTTTCCTTCAAATCGTGCAAAGTTTTTCTGTCCCAGCTGATGAAAGGCATTCCCACACCACAATGCTGCTACCACCATGCTTCACTGTGGTGAATGGTGTTCTTGGGTGATGGCAAGGGTTGGATTTGTGCCACACAACAAAAAAGTTCAACTTTGGTCTCATCTGACCAGAGAAACGTCTTCCATGTATTTGAGGAATCCTCCACATATGCTGTTTGTCAAACTCCAAACATGTTTTCTTCTGCCTAAGCAATAACTTTTTCTCTGTCCATTCTTCCACAGGTTCCCTTTTTGAATTTATGATTATTGCCTTCCTTGCCCGTACTGTGAGTTTTGATGGGCAGCCTTCTCTTGTCAGGTTTGAAGTTTCTGCCATATTCTATCCATTTTCTTATAAGGGATTTAATGAGGCTCCATGAGATGTTCAACATTCAGAATTTTTTCATAACCTAACCCTGATCTATATTTCTCCACAACTTAGTCAGTGACTGGTCTAAAGAGCTGCTTGGTTTTCATGTTGCTTGGTTGGTCTAGAATGATTTACTCAGATCTTGATCATGAAAAACCCCTCCAAGTTCACTGGATCAGGAACAGTGCATAGAGATTTTTGATGCATTTTAAACTGATTTTATGGTAAAAAATAAATAAAAATAAAAAGACCCTACCTAATTGGGGAGTCTAAAAAGTAAAAATAAAATAAAATAAAAAATGATGGGATTTGTTGTCTCATAGCCAGTGCTTAGACTTGTATATAGAAAGGCTGAGCACTCTCCCAATGGACCACACAAAGACTATCCAAAAATAATTTGTAAAATTATTATATTTATTACACCAATATATAGATCTAAAAAACAAATTAAATTACAATATAACAAAATGCACAATAAAAATGTAAAGTTAAAAATGTTCAGATTAAGAGCATAAATAATTAAATTGTGGTGGCATGCAAAAGAATACTATATGCAACTTGGATACAGGAGTATGTCCTGATTAGAAAAAAGAAGAAAAATCGATGGCAATTCGATATTTAAATATTCGACAATGTGAAGATATATTTTCATAAATATGAAAATAAATTTTCGAATAAATTTTTCGAATAAATGTCTTAGACTGAAATTCGATATTTGCTTTAGATTATTTGTTGTATTCAGTCAGTATTCCCTGTATGGCACAACGAGAAAAACACTCACTCTTGCAAAATGCCGTCTGACTATAGCGCACGGTGGCGTCCCACGTGGCTGATAGAGTCAGATTCGGCGGTACCTGTTAGTAGCAGTTCAGCAAGAGCAGTGTAATCGATGTAGCGCTCCGTATAGAGATTCTTTAATGAAGAAATTTTGATTGTAGCTCTATCAGTTCAAGGGTGTAAATGTTCGCTGTGTGCCAAGGAAGTTCATCAGGGAAAGAGGGTCGATTCAAGTTGTTAAAATCAGGACGTCCATCAGCTGATGTGCGGGTCTTTTGAAACCAGACGCGTTTCGGGGTCTTTTCCTAGCCCCTTCCTCAGTGGTAGCCCGCAGAGGGGAATAAACCCCTTTTTATACCCAAAATCCTCCATAATTGGGCAAAATAGAAAATCTGGAGTGGATCTAACAACTTGTTTCAGCCAGTTGCATATAAAACCCGGTGTGGAATTAAGGGTAAAAATGCATGTCAGATATATCTATAAATACCAATTTTCCAAAGATGACTCTTTTTAAAAGGCTTAGATAATATCTCATAAAGTTATGCATAAACATATAATACAATTTGTAGAACATCTATGTAATTTTCTGAAAAAACGCAGGTACGGTTTGTTCAACTTTTATGCATTTTTCCATGCGTTTTTTCAAAATCTGATCTCTATTGCTTATACATATATGGAAAATATCAATTTTCAAAGAAAATTTTTCTCTAAAAGTATTTAACAGTGTCTCATATAACTATATGTAGATGTGTGACACAGTCTATGAACCAGCAGTATAATTTTCTAAATAACGCAGGTGCGGTTTTTTCAACCAATGCGGTTTTCATGAGTTTTTATAGATTCTTGTCTATATTGATTCCCCATATGTATATATGTTCCATGCAATAATAACAGACATCTTAGGAGATTATAACGTATAGTATAAAGAATATATCATATAAAACATTAAATGTTATCATTAAAAACAATCTCAGAGTTTGATATGTTTGAAATAAAATAAAACCATTGAGTACCAGCTCATGCAATATTTAAAAAAATGTTTTCTATATAATTAAAAAACGCAATTGCGTTCATATTTGCGAAAATATATCTTCACATTGTCGAATATTTAAATATCGAATTGCCATCGATTTTTTTTCTTTTTTCTAATCAGGACACTCCTGTGTCCAAGTTGCATATAGTATTCTTTTGCATGCCACCGCAATTTAATTATTTATGCTCTTAATCTTTACATTTTTATTGTGCATTTTGTTATATTGTAATTTCATTTGTTTTTTAGATCTATATATTGGTGTAATAAATATAATAATTTTCCAAATTATTTTTGGATAGTCTTTGTGTGGTCCATTGGGAGAGTGCTCAGCATTTCTATATACATTATCAATTCTTTGACTGGGTGAGTCAATAGGCTTAGCAGCACCCATTCATAGTTCTAGGCGATAGAGAGCCACCATACTCTTTACATTATCCAGTGCTTAGACTTGACCACTCTATATGAACCCCTACATTTGTGTGAACCATGCTATGTACAGTATAACCCATCTCTATATTGAGCTTCAATACATTACCATGTTGTTTTTTTTATTATAAAGTAATAAACAATATAAATATGCAATTATTACCTTTCTTCAGCCGTCGGTTAGCTAGCCAAAAAAATATTGCTAGGAGTAATGCACTAGTAGCAGTGGCCAGGCCAATTATTAATACTGCTTTAGCATGGTCCTTCTGATGATACTGAAATCTCTGTTGTGCTAAAGAAATAAACACATTTATGAGAATTAATTACTGATTAATTGACTACAGATAAATAATATTACTGTACACAGGCTAAAAGGTTTGAAAAATGTATTATCCAAGAATGAGTGCAATAATATTAATAATAAAATGGCATACAATTAAGCTTTCATTATTATACAAGTTTTTATTAATCAGATTGCTCTTACCAAGCAGTTTTTGACTTATAAAAGTGAGTAGTGTGGTCTCAGACAAGGACGTTTAATTGTACCTTTACCTGTTGCATTTTTCCTACGGTTTATAAATGGACAATTAAGCAGATTTTAGTGCATTGATTGCAGCGCATAGAGTGGTCACAGCCATGGGATGTCCAACTGCACCTGTATTTTCTCCCAAAAATCTGTTGCAATTTCTCTAGCATATCCACAGGTGAAACTCGAAAAATTATAATATCGTGCAAAGTTAATTTATTTCAGTAATGCAACTTAAAAGGTTAAACTTATATAGGAGATAGACTCATTACTAGGGTTGAGCGAACCCAAACTGTAAAGTTCGGGTTCATAGCAAACTTTAGGATTTTTGGACCCCGAACATTTCAGTAAAAGTTCGGGTTTGGTATTCGGCGATTTATTGGCGCTTTTTGAAAGGCTGCTGAGCAGCCAATCAACAAGCGTTTAACTCTGTGCCCTTAGAAGCCATCACAGCCATGCCTACTAATGGACTGGATTCAATGAAGACCATTTTGGCACCACACAGATATAAACCAAAAGGGACCCAGCATGCATGTAGGACCTGCACTTCCTGGATTTCATGGTCGCTGCCATGGCACCCAACAGGTGAGCTTTAGTGTTAGGACCCGTCTTATAGAGATCGCCTTGAGGTGCGGCAGACGGGCTCAAATGATTTTGTACCAAATTTGCATCTCTAAGTTATTAGCATAGCATAGCATTTGCAATGTAATATACTTTTGTACTCTATTTGGTTTGCAGAGTGCTGTTGCACTGTGTTTTTCAGATATATATTTGCAGCCACAATCAATGTGCACCTGCGCATTGGGATGTGCTGACCCCTCCCCCCCCTTTGTGTTTGTATGCTTACTAATGGCATGGCTGTGATTGGCCAGTGCAACATGTGACCCAGCCTCTATATAAGCTGGAGTCACGTAGCGCTGCACATCAATCTGCTGTGCTTAGTGTAGGGATAGGATGCTGCTGCTATGAGGGAGAGAATAGAAAAGAAACTTTAATCAGAACTGCAATTGAACTCAGCGATCTATATAGATTTAGTTGTGTGGGTGCAGTGCACAATCTTTTTACCCTGCCCTGAGCACAGTGACAGAGAAAAATAACTTTTATCCGTCTGTTAGTTAGGTGGGCGGCGGCAACCATTGTATGCAAGCTCAGTGCACCAGTACTGCATCTGTGCTTTTGTGACATTGAAATCCAAGCTTGAAATACTGCAATAAAAATCTGGGTTTACAAAAACACCAATTTTTGGCAATATCCTACATCTGGTGCCTTTGCATCATTAGTCAGTGTGCAATTTAAGCTAGAAATACAGCTATAATTTTCTGGGTTTTAAAAAACACCCTTTTTGGGCAAAATACAAAATTTTACAGCCCTTGCTGCATCTGTACGTGTGAAATTCAAGCGTGATATACTGCTGTCATACTCTGTTATTAAAAAAAAACACCCCGTTACTGCATCTGTGATTGTAAAACAAGCTTGAAATACTTTTTCTGGCTTTTAAAAAACACTCATTTTTGGCAATAACCTCCATCTTGGCCCTCTGCCACATTAGTCACTGTGCAATTTAAGATAGAAAAACCGCTTTAATATTCTGGGTTTTAAAAAAAACACCCATTTTGGGCAAAATACTTAATTTCCGGCCTTGTCTGCATCTGTCAGTGTGAAATTCAAGCGTTATATACTGCTGTCATATTCTGTTATTTAAAAAAACACCCTTTTTGGCCAAAGTTCTTAATATTGCAGTCTTTGCTGCATCTGTTATTGTTAAAACAAGCTTAAAATACTTCAATAATTTTCTGGGTTTTAAAAAACACCCATTTAGGGCAAAATACCTAATTTGCGGCCTTGTCTGCATCTGTTGTTGTGAGATACACGCGTTAGATACTGTTGTTCTATTCTGTTATTAACCCCTTAAGGACTCGGCCCTATTTCACCTTAAGGACTTGGCCATTTTTTGCAAATCTGACCAGTGTCACTTTAAGTGCTGATAACTTTAAAACGCTTTGACTTATCCAGGCCATTCTGAGATAGTTTTTTCGTCACATATTGTACTTCATGACACTGGTAAAATGAAGTAAAAAAAAAATCATTTTTATTTATAAAAAAAATACCAAATTTACCAAAAAAGTTTAAAAAAAATTGCAAATTTCCAAGTTTAAATTTCTCTACTTCTATAATACATAGTAATACCTCCAAAAATAGTTATTACTTTACATTCCCCATATGTCTACTTCATGTTTGGATCATTTTGGGAATTATATTTTATTTTTTGGGGATGTTACAAGACTTAGAAGTTTAGAAGCAAATCTTGAAATTATTCAGAAATTTTCAAAAACCCAATTTTTAGGGACCAGTTCAGGTCTGAAGTCACTTTGCGAGGCTTACATAATAGAAACCACCCAAAAATGACCCCATTCTAAAAACTACACCCCTCAAGGTATTCAAAACTGATTTTACTAACTTTGTTAACCCTTTAGGTGTTCCACAAGAATTAATGGAAAATAGAGATACAATTTCAAAATTTCACTTTTTTGGCAGATTTTCCATTTTAATAATTTTTTTTCCAGTTACAAAGCAAGGGTTAACAGCCAAACCAAACTCAATACTTATGGCCCTGATTCTGTAGTTTACAGAAACACCCCATATGTGGTCGTAAACTACTGTACGGGCACACGGCAGGGCACAGAAGGAAAGGAATGCCATACGGTTTTTGGAAGGCAGATTTTGCTGGACTGTTTTTTTTTACACCATGTCCCATTTGAAGCCCCCCTGATGCACCCCTAGAGTAGAAACTCAAAAAAAAGTGTCCCCATTTTAGAAACTACAGTATTGTTGGTATTAGTTTAGGGAACATATGATTTTTGGTTGCTCTATATTACACTTTTTGTGAGGCAAGATAACAAGAAATAGCTAGCTGTTTTGGCACCGTTTTTATGTTTGTTATTTACAACATTCATCTGACAGGTTAGATCATGTGATATTTTTATAGACCAGGTTGTCTCGGATTCGGCGATACCTAATATGTATACTTTTTTATTATTTATGTAAGTTTTACACAATGATTTCTTTTTTGAAGCAAAAAAAAATCATGTTTTAGTGTTTCCATAGTCTGAGAGCCATAATTTTTTTCAGTTTTTGGGTGATTACCTTGGGTAGGGTATGATTTTTGCAGGATGAGATGACGGTTTTATTGGCACTATTTTGGGGTGTGTGTGACTTTTTGATTGCTTGCTATTACATTTTTTGTGATGTAGGGTGACAAAAAAATGGTTTTAGCAGTTTTTATATTTTATTTTTTACGGTGTTCATCTGAGGGGTTAGGTCATGTGATATTTTTATAGAGCCGGTCTATACGGACCAAGTTTTTTTTAACTTTATTTGGGGAAAATGAAGTTTTTGTTTATTTTTACTTGAAACTTTTACTTGAAACTTAAACTTATTTTTGGGGGGGAAAACAAAAATTTTTTTACTTTTTTTTTTCACTTTGGGACTTGAAATTTTGGGGGTCTAATCCTTTACAATGCATTCCAATACTTCTGTATGCATTGGCTGTATGAGTAATACTGTGTGTATTACTCATACAGCTTCCAGCCTGTGAGATCCAGGGGGCTGGATCTCACAGGCTCTTCACCGGAAGGCAGCGCCATCAGGTCCCCCCTACAGCCCCATGGGGACCCGATGGCGACACTGCCGCACAGGTAAAAGCCGCAAACCGCAGGGGTCCTTAAGGACTCGGGAACCATGCTGTACCGGTACGTCATGGGTCCCTAAGGGGTTAAAAGAACACCCATTTTTGGCAAGATCCTAAATTTGAGAAATATTAGGAGAGCATCAAATAAGGGAAGTGGTCCCGGTCGTGGTGCTGCTGGTGGAGGTCCTGTTACAGGGAGAGGTCGTGGTCAATCTGTGCCAGCTACACGCACAAGTGAAACACCTTTCTCAGGTGAGAGTAGGCGACAGTACCTTCAGCGGTATTTGGTCGGGCCTAATGCGGCTCTACGAATGGTGAGGCCAGAACAAGTACAGGCGATAGTAGATTGGGTTGCTGACAGTGCCTCCAGTTCGTTCACATTGTCTCCCACCCAGTCTCCTGCTGAAAGATCAGAGTTGGCACCTGCAGCCGATGTCCATCAGTCTTTCATCTCACACCCTTGGAAATCAGCCAAGCAGTCTGAGCACCAAGTCATGCAGCAGTCTCTTCTGCTTTTTGATGACTTTGTTAGCAGGGCTTCCCAGGACCATCCACCTAGCCCTGCCCCAGAAGTGGAAGAGATTAAGTGCACCGATGCCCAACCACTTATGTTTCAAGAGGAGTACATGGGAGGACCATCGCAGCACGTCTCGGATGATGACGAAACACAGGTGCCAACTGCTGGGGTTTTCGAAAGTATGCAGATCGACAAGGAGGACAGGGGTGAAGACTGGGTGGAAGATGATGTGGAGGATAAGGAGGTCCTCGACCCCACATGGAATCAAGGTCATGCGAGTGACCTGTGTAGTTCGGAAATAGAGGCGGTTGTTGCACAGAGCCACCAGCACAGCAGAAGAGGGAGCAGGGTGCAAAAGCGGAGCACCCGTCCCCTAGACAGTACGCCTGCTACTGCCCACTGCAGCAAGGGACCGAGCACACCAAAGCTAGCTCCAAGGAGTTCCCTGGTGTGGCAGTTCCTCAGACAATGTGCTGACGACAAGACACGAGTGGTTTGCACGCTGTGCAATCAGAGCATGAAGCGAGGCATAAACGTTCTCAACCTGAGCACAAACTGCATGACCAGGCATCTAAGTGCAAAGCACGAGCTGCAGTGGAGTAGACACCTCAAAAACCAAGAAAGGTCTCTTGCTTCTTCTGCTTCCTCTTCTGCTGCAGTCTCGGCCTCTTCATCCACCTCTGGAGTGACAGTGCCACCTGCCACCCTGCAAACCGAGGATCTGCGAGCAACAGCACCATCTGGTTCATCAAGCATCTTCACAAAGTCCCACGGAAGCATTCAGCTCTCAATCTCCCAAACACTGGAGCGGAAGAGGAAGTACCCCCCTACCCACCCGCAATCCCTGGCCCTGAATGCCAGCATTTTGAAATTACTGGCCTTTGAAATGCTGTCATTCCGTCTGGTGGAGACGGAGAGTTTTAAAAGCTTTATTACGTTGGCTGTCCCACAGTACGTCGTGCCAAGCCGCCACTACTTTTCCAGGCGTGCCATCCCTTCCCTGCACAACCAAGTGGGGGACAAAATCAGGTGTGCACTGCGCAATGCAATCTGTGGCAAGGTGCACCTCACTAAGGATGCGTGGACCAGTATGCATGGTCAGGGACATTATATCTCCATAACAGTACACTGGGTAAATGTAGTGGCGGATAGCAGTTTGGCACATGTCCTTACACCACCGAGGATTGCAGGGCGCTTTAGTTTGCCTCCGGTTGCTTCCTCCTCCTACTCCGCTTCTTTATCATCTACCGGCTCCTCATCCGGTCAGCGTAACACCTTCACCCACTTTCAGGTCCAGACCACTCATACAGTACGGTCACCTTTACCACCAACTTCAGCACAGCCAGGGGTAATCGACAGCAGGCAGTTTTAAAACTTATCTGTTTGGGGGACAAACCCCACACCGCGCAGGAGATGTGGACGGGCCTTGAACAACAGAGCAATGAGTGATTGGTGCCAGTGAGCCTCAAGCCCGGCCTGGTGGTGTGCGATAATGGGCGAAATCTTGTAGCAACTCTGGGACTAGCCGGTTTGATGCACATCCCTTGCCTTGGCGCATGTGCTGAATTTGGTGGTGCAGAGAATACTTAAAAATTACCCCGATATGTTAGAGCTGCTGCATAAAGTGCAGGCCGTCTGTTCGCGCTTTAGGCGTTCTCACCCTGCAACTGCTCGCCTGTCAGCGCAGCAGCGCAACTTTGGCCTTCCCGCTGACCACCTCATATGCGACGTGCCCACAAGGTGGAACTCCACCTTGCACACACTGGCCAGACTGTTTTGGGTGAAATTCACCAATTTTTGGGTGTGATATACCCCTGATCTACCTAGTAGACACACCCAAACTAATTTAACAAATTTGTCTGTTACATATTCAGGTTCAATATTCTAGGCTCAAAGTATCACACTCTAGTCAGCTAATTAATCCATACCCCCTGAGCAAAGGAAACCCCAATCATCCAAATTATAACAAATAAAGTCTTGAAATATCTTGCTTTGCATGTAATGAGTAGAGTTGAGTGTACACTAGAGTTGAGCGAACACCTGGATGTTCGGGTTCGAGAAGTTCGGCCGAACTTCCCGGAAATGTTCGGGTTCGGGATCCGAACCGAACTTCGTCCCGAACCCGAACCCCATTGAAGTTAATGGGGACCCGAACTTTTGGGCACTAAAAAGGCTTTAAAACAGACCAGGAAAGAGCTAGAGGGCTGCAAAAGGCAGCAACATGTAGGTAAATCCCCTGCAAACAAATGTGGATAGGGAAATGAATTAAAAAAATAAAAAAAATAAAAAAAATTAACCAATATCAATTGGACAGAGGTCCCATAGCAGAGAATCTGGCTTCAAGTCAGCAGAGAATCAGTCTCTTCATGCCATAGCAAAGAATTTGGCTTCATGTCAGCACAGAATCAGACTCTTCATGCCATAGCAGAGAATATGGCTTCATGTCAGCACAGAATCAGTCTTCATGTCATAGCAGAGAATCAGGCTTCACGTCACCCACCACTGGAACAGGCCACTGTCACACATTTAGGCCCCGGCACCCAGACAGAGGAGAGTGGTCCCGTAACAGAGAATCTGGCCTTATGTCAGCGCAGAATCTGTCTTCATGTCATAGCAGAGAATCAGGCTTCACGTCACCCACCACTGGAACAGGCCACTGTCACACATTTAGGCCCCGGCACCCAGACAGAGGAGAGCGGTCCCGTAACAGAGAATCTGGCCTTATGTCAGCGCAGAATCTGTCTTCATGTCATAGCAGAGAATCAGGCCTCACGTCACCCACCACTGGAACATTCCACTGTCACATATTTAGGCCCAGGCACCCAGGCAGAGGAGAGAGGTCGCGTAACAGAGAATCTGGCCTTATGTCAGCACAGAATCTGTCTTCATGTCATAGCAGAGAATCAGGCTTCACGTCACCCACCACTGGAACAGGCCACTGTCACACATTTAGGCCCCGGCACCCAGACAGAGAAGAGCGGTCCCGTAACAGAGAATCTGGCCTTATGTCAGCGCAGAATCTGTCTTCATGTCATAGCAGAGAATCAGGCTTCACGTCACCCACCACTGGAACAGGCCACTGTCACACATTTAGGCCCCGGCACCCAGACAGAGGAGAGCGGTCCCGTAACAGAGAATCTGGCCTTATGTCAGCACAGAATCTGTCTTCATGTCATAGCAGAGAATCAGGCTTCACGTCACCCACCACTGGAACAGGCCACTGTCACACATTTACGCCCCGGCACCCAGACAGAGGAGAGCGGTCCCATAACAGAGAATCTGGCCTTATGTCAGCGCAGAATCTGTCTTCATGTCATAGCAGAGAATCAGGCTTCACGTCACCCACCACTGGAACAGGCCACTGTCACATATTTAGGCCCAGGCACCCAGGCAGCGGAGAGAGGTCGCGTAACAGAGAATCTGGCTTCATGTCAGCACAGAATAAGTCTTCATGTCATAGCAGAGAATCAGGCTTCACGTCACCCACCACTGGAACAGGCCACTGTCACACATTTAGGCCCCGGCACCCAGACAGAGGAGAGGTTCATTCAACTTTGGGTTGCCCCGCAATATAATGGTAAAATGAAATTAAAAATAGTATTGAATGAGGAAGTGCCCAGGAGTAGAATAATATATTGTTAAGGGGAGGTAGTTAATATCTAATCTGCACAAGGGATCCTGTGGGATTTATGCCTGGTTCATTTTTAGTAACGTCAGCTTGTCCACATTGGCTGTAGACAGGCGGCTGCGTTTGTCTGTAATGACGCCCCCTGCCGTGCTGAATACACGTTCAGACAAAACGCTGGCCGCCGAGCAGGCCAGCACCTCCAAGGCATAAAAGGCTAGCTCTGGCCACGTGGACAATTTGGAGACCCAGAAGTTGAATGGGGCCGAACCATCAGTCAGTACGTGGAGGGGTGTGCACAGGTACTGTTCCACCATGTTAGTGAAATGTTGCCTCCTGCTAACACGTTCCGTATCAGGTGGTGGTGCAGTTAGCTGTGGCGTGGTGACAAAACTTTTCCACATCTCTGCCATGCTAACCCTGCCCTCAGAGGAGCTGGCCGTGACACAGCTGCGTTGGCGACATCTTGCTCCTCCTCTGGCTTCGCCTTGGGCTTCCACTGGTTCCCCTGTGACATTTGGGAATGCTCTCAGTAGCGCGTCCACCAACGTGCGCTTGTACTCGCGCATCTTCCTATCACGCTCCAGTGTAGGAAGTAAGGTGGGCACATTGTCTTTGTACCGGGGATCCAGCAGGGTGGCAACCCAGTAGTCTGCACACGTTAAAATGTGGGCAACTCTGCTGGCGTTGCGCAGGCACTGCAGCATGTAGTCGCTCATGTGTGCCAGGCTGCCCAGAGGTAAGGACAAGCTGTCCTCTGTGGGAGGAGTATCGTCATCGTCCTGTGTTTCCCCCCAGCCACGCACCAGTGATGGGCCCAAGCTGCTTTGTGTGCCACCCCGCTGTGAACATGCTTCATCCTCATCCTCCTCCTCCACCTCCTCCTCATCCTCGTCCTCCTCGTCCTCCAGTAGTGGGCCCTGTCTGGCCACATTTGTACCTGGCCTCTGGTGTTGCAAAAAACCTCCCTCTGAGTCACTTCGAAGAGAATGGCCTGAAAGT
Source organism: Bufo bufo (assembly GCF_905171765.1). Taxonomy (NCBI): domain Eukaryota; kingdom Metazoa; phylum Chordata; class Amphibia; order Anura; family Bufonidae; genus Bufo; species Bufo bufo. The sequence goes on along the minus strand of NC_053397.1, from coordinate 129,373,166 downwards.
GCTAAAAATGACCCCTCTTCCTCCTCTTCCTCCTGGGCCACCTCCTCTTCCATCATTGCCCTAAGTGTTTTCTCAAGGAGACATAGAAGTGGTATTGTAACGCTGATAACGGCGTCATCGCAACGGGCCATGTTGGTGGAGTACTCGAAACAGCGCAACAGGGCACACAGGTCTCGCATGGAGGCCCAGTCATTGGTGGTGAAGTGTGTCTGATCCACAGTGCGACTGACCCGTGCGTGCTGCAGCTGAAACTCCACTATGGCCTGCTGCTGCTCGCACAGTCTGTTTAGCAAATGCAAGGTGGAGTTCCACCTGGTGGGTACGTCGCATATGAGGCGGTGAGCGGGAAGGCCGAAGTTACGATGTAGCGCAGACAGACGAGCAGTGGCAGGGTGTGAACGCCGGAAGCACGAACAGACGACCCGCACTTTATGCAGCAGCTCTGACATGTCGGGGTAGTTGCGAATGAACTTCTGCACCACCAAATTCAGCACATGCACCAGGCAAGGGATGTGCGTCAAACCGGCTAGTCCCAGAGCTGCAACGAGATTTTGCCCATTATCGCACACCACCAGGCCGGGCTTGAGGCTCACCGGCAGCAACCACTCGTCGGTCTGTTGTTCTATACCCCGCCACAACTCCTGTGCGGTGTGGGGCCTGTCCCCCAAACATATGAGTTTCAGAATGGCCTGCTGACGTTTTCCCCGGGCTGTGCTGAAGTTGGTGGTGAAGGTGTGTGGCTGACTGGATGAGCAGGTGGAAGAAGAGGAGGAGGAAGCTGAGTAGGAGGAGGAGGAGACAGGAGGCAAAGAATGTTGCCCTGCTATCCTTGGCGGCGGAAGGACGTGCGCCAAACAGCTCTCCGCCTGGGGCCCAGCCGCCACTACATTTACCCAGTGTGCAGTTAGGGAGATATAGCGTCCCTGGCCGTGCTTACTGGTCCACGTATCTGTGGTTAGGTGGACCTTGCCACAGATGGCGTTGCGCAGTGCACACTTGATTTTATCGGATACTTGGTTGTGCAGGGAAGGCACGGCTCTCTTGGAGAAGTAGTGCCGGCTGGGAACAACATACTGTGGGACAGCAAGCGACATGAGCTGTTTGAAGCTGTGTGTGTCCACCAGCCTAAATGACAGCATTTCATAGGCCAGTAGTTTAGAAATGCTGGCATTCAGGGCCAGGGATCGAGGGTGGCTAGGTGGGAATTTACGCTTTCTCTCAAATGTTTGTGAGATGGAGAGCTGAACGCTGTCGTGTGACATGGTTGAGATGCTTGGTGACGCAGGTGGTGGTGTTGGTGGTACATCCCATGTTTGCTGGGCGGCAGGTGCCAACGTTCCTCCAGAGGCAGAGGAAGAGGCCGAGGCGGCGGCAGCAGCAGCAGAAGAGGCCGAGGCGGCGGCAGCAGCAGAAGAGGCCGAGGCGGCAGCAACAGAAGAGGCAGCAGGGGGAGCCTGAGTGACTTCCTTGTTTTTAAGGTGTTTACTCCACTGCAGTTCATGCTTTGCATGCAGGTGCCTGGTCATGCAGGTTGTGCTAAGGTTCAGAACGTTAATGCCTTGCTTCAGGCTCTGATGGCACAGCGTGCAAACCACTCGGGTCTTGTCGTCAGCACATTGTTTGAAGAAGTACCATGCCAGGGAACTCCTTGAAGCTGCCTTTGGGGTGCTCGGTCCCAGATGGCGGCGGTCAGTAGCAGGCGGAGTCTCTTGGCGGCGGGTGTTCTGATTTTGCCCACTGCTCCCTCTTTTGCTACGCTGTTGGCTCGGTCTCACCACTGCCTCTTCCTCCGAACTGTGAAAGTCAGTGGCACGACCTTCATTCCATGTGGGGTCTAGGACCTCATCGTCCCCTGCATCGTCTTCCACCCAGTCTTGATCCCTGACCTCCTGTTCAGTCTGCACACTGCAGAAAGACGCAGCAGTTGGCACCTGTGTTTCGTCATCATCAGAGACGTGCTGAGGTGGTATTCCCATGTCCTCATCATCAGGAAACATAAGTGGTTGTGCGTTATTGCATTCTATCTCTTCCACCCCTGGTGAAGAAGAGCTAGGTGGATGCCCTTGGGAAACCCTGGCAGCAGAGTCTTCAAACAGCATAAGAGACTGCTGCATAACATGAGGCTCAGACAGTTTCCCTGATATGCATGGGGGTGATGTGACAGACTGATGGGCTTGGTTTTCATGCGCCATCTGTGCGCTTTCTGCAGAAGACTGGGTGGGAGATAATGTGAACGTGCTGGATGCACTGTCGCCCACCAAATTGACTAATGCCTGTACCTGCTCAGGCCTTACCATCCTTATAACGGCATTGGGCCCCACCAAATATCCCTGTAAATTCTGGCGGCTACTGGGACCGGAGGTAGTTGGTACACTAGGACGTGTGGCTGTGGCAGAACGGCCACGTCCTCTCCCAGCACCAGAGGGTCCACTAACACCACCACGACCATGTCCACGTCCGCGTCCCTTATTAGATGTTTTCCTCATTGTTTCCGTTCACCACAATTTTGAGAATAGCAAATTTGGGAATAGTTTTTCAACCCAGAAAAAAAAAAGTGCTTTTACGGTCACTACAAATAACTTGACCAGCTAAAACAGTACAGATTTGCTTGAATAGAAATGTGAGACCTGTTTTTTTTTGCACTGTGTGACAGGTTAAGTTTAATCTCAGAATCAGACTTCTATCTGCACGGTAGCGTGTGTCTTAGGTTTTTCTGAATGACACTATCAGTACCTTCAATGTAAGATATCCTTTTTGGGATAGATTTCAAGTAGGCCTCATATACCAGAAACTAGTTATTTTGAGAATGGCAAATTTGGGAATAGTTTTTCAACCCAGAACAAAAAGTGTGCTTTTACGGTCACTACAAATAACTTGACCAGCTAAAACAGTACAGATTTGGTTGAATAGAAATGTCAGGTCTATTTTTTAGGCACTGGGTGACAGGCTCAACTTGCCCCTGATGTAGTATATGGCCAAAAAATAACCAGACTGTTGATGGTTAAATGCACTTCGGTGACACAGGCTCAGCCTGCAGCTGATGTAGGATCTAGCACAAAATAACCACACTATTGATGGTTAAATACACTTGGTGATAGCTTGTGCTGGCGCACCACAAGTCACAAAATGGCCGCCGATCACCCCAGAAAAAAAGTGATCTAAAAACGCTCTGGGCAGCCTCAAAAAAGTGAGCAAGTTAATATTAGCACTTCAATGATCCACAGCTGCAGATCGATCACAGAATGAAGTCTTTTGGAGGAGTTAATCACTGCCTAATCTCGCCCTAACGTCGCAGCTGCAACCTCTCCCTATGCTTCAATCAGCAGAGTGACGTGCAGCGCAACGTGACCCAAGCTTATATAGAGGCTGGGTCACATGCTGCACTGGCCAATCACAGCCATGCCAATAGTAGGCAAGGCTGTGATGGCCTCTTGGGGCAAGTAGTATGACGCTTGTTGATTGGCTGCTTTGCAGCCTTTCAAAAAGCGCCAAGAAAGCGCCGAACACCGAACCCGAACACTGACTTTTACGAAAATGTTCGGGTCCGTGTCACGGACACCCCAAAATTCGGTACGAACTATACAGTTCGGGTTCGCTCATCCCTAGTGTACACCTGGATGTTCGAGTTCGGCTGAACTTCATAAAAAAGTTCGAGTTCGGGACCCCAACTTGACCCCGAACCCCATTGAAGTCAATGGGCACCCGAACTGTTGAGCACTAAAATGGCTGTAAAAAAGTAATGGAAAGGGCTATAGGGCAAATGGCAGCAAAATGTGGTTAAGAGCATGGCAAGTGCTCTGCAAACAAATGTGGATAGGGAAATGACTTAAAATAACATAAAATAAGTAAAAATAAAAAATAATATTCTTGATCTTGGAGGACGAGGTCCATATGGAGTAGGAGGTTGAGGAAGCAGTGGATGTCGCGTGTAGGTGGAAGCGACAGTGGAGGATGAAGAGGTAGCCTACACTGCTTTTTGGTTTTATTTTTTGTTTAAATTAGGGTACACCCCAAAACATTGGGAAATATAATCTGTTACAACCCCCTCCAGCCGTGCTAAATAAACATTCAGACAATACACTGGCTGCAGGGCAGGCCATCACCTCCAAGGCGTAAAGGGCAAGCTCAGGCCATGTGCCCAATTTGGAGACACAGAAGTTGAAGGGGGCAGACCCATCAGTCAGTACGTGTAGGCGTGTGCACACATACTGCCCCACCATGTCGCACGTCCCTGTGATGTTCATGATCCAATTGGATATCTTCTCTATCAACTTTCGATGTTAGTTTTTGTGCCTACCATGTTGATCATGGTTAGCGGCGAATCAGGGTTCAATGCTGGAGAGGGAGAGTGAGAAATGGATACTACATCCAAGGGAGGTCAATGGATGAAATTAAATTTGATCGAGTGGAAATGTGGGGCAAAGTATTAAAGCAGAAGCTTCTAAGTTAAGGAAGGGGCGCTGTAACGGTCACGTACACACACACACACACACACACACACAGGGGGGAGGATAGTGACCACTGCGCTCCACCCTCAACCCTTGCCCTGCCTACTTGCCTCACGAGTCCTGATGACTGGGGACAACTGGAAGGCAGTCCCTAACTTAGTATACGTGCGGGAAGGACAGACAAAAAAAATAACGGATAGTGAACGGACCGGGTCAAAACCAAGAGGACAACGCAGTACAGAGGGATAAGCAAATAAAGGTCAGGAGAAGCTGGGGTCATAAATACCAGGAGAGTCGAGAAGTACCAAAGGAGTCCGCAAAGAATAGTCAGGTGGAAGCAGAGGTCAATATACCAGGAAGGATGCGCAGTACAGGAGGAGCAGGCAAAGGATCGTCAGGGAACAGGATCAGGTAAGTACACAGTTATCCAACAACTGCCAGGAACCTAAATTAACAGGCAACCTGTGGCCAGCAGGCTGCCTGTATTTATAGTGGGGAGTGAGGGTCATGTGACGTGGCCAGCGTCACATGACCGACAGACCGACCAGTCGAGCACCGAGTGATCAGCTCGACGCTCAAGGCAGACCTAGGAGCAGGGAGCCTCCCAGCTAGCAAAGCCGCCCTGGGAACGAGGTCAAACACAGATCCTCGCTCCCGAGGCTAAGCAGCAGGTCTGCGGCTGATGGGAGACCGAGTGTGCCTTCGGCACCCTGTTACAGTACCCCCCCTTTTACGAGGGGCCACCGGACCCAAGACTTCAGGCGATGGCCTTTCAGGGTGTTCTAAATGAAATTTCAAACAAGTCTAGGAGCATGAACCTCCCTGGCAGGTACCCAAGATCTCTGTTCAGGTCCATACCCCTTCCAGTGAATCAGGTACTGCAAGGAAATATGGACCTTCCTGACATCCACTATTTTATACCCCACATACTCGACAGCATCATTAACAAGAACCGGCAGAGGCGAGGCTTTCGATGGTACTACCGGTTAAAAATATTTTTTAAGTAGAGATTTATGGAACACATTATGAATGTGGAATGATTCGGGCAGCTCCAACCTAAATGATACCGGGTTAATCACCTCCGTGATCTTATATGGTCCAATAAAATGAGAAGCAAACTTTTTAGAATCTACCTTAAGAGAGAGATTCTTGGAGGACAACCATACCTTATCCCCAACCTGAAAATTCACCCCCCTTGAACGTCTCCTATCGGCCTTGAGTTTCTGAGAACTTTGAGCCTTTTCTAAGTTCGATTGAACCCGGGCCCAAACTGTGCACAGTTCAGAGGAGAGACTATCCGCCTCAGGGTTAGAGAAGGAGACGGATGACCCAGAATGAAAACGGGGATAGAAACCATGGTTACAAAAGAAAGGTGAAATCCCAGCAGAAGAATTGACACGGTTATTCAAAGCAAATTCAGCCAATGGAAGAAATTTTACCCATAATTGCTGGTCATCAGCAACATACAACCTCAAGAATTGTTCCACTAACTGATTAAGGCGTTCAGTCTTCCCATTACTCTCAGGGTGGTAGGCAGAGGAAAAAGACAATGAAATTTGAAATTTTTGACAGAAGGCCCTCCAGAATTTGGACACAAACTGCACACCCCTGTCAGAAACAATATTTTCCGGGATACCATGCAATCGAACAATTTCTTTCACAAAAATAGACGCCAGGGTTTTGGCATTCGGGAGTTTAGACAGGGGAATGAAACATCTTGCTAAACCTATCGACCACTACCCAAACTACAGTCTTACCCTCTGCCGGCGGTAGGTCAGTTATAAAGTCCATCGAGATATGGGACCAGGGTCTACTGGGATTAGTAGGGGTCGTAGGTTACCAGCAGGGCGAGTCCTAGGTGTCTTGGACCTGGCACAAACCTCACAGGCTGACACGTAGGACTTGACATCCCTAGTTAGAGTGGGCCTCCAATAAGATCTAGAAACCAGATCCTTAGTGCCCTCAACACCCGGATGTCCACAAAAGGCAGAATTGTGACACTCACCCAACAGCTGGAGACGAAATTGTATGGGAACAAACAACTTATCTGTTGGGGTGGATACCGGTGCCAGATGTTGTTCAGACCTAATGCGAGCCGAGATATCCTGGGTTAGAGCTGCTATGAAGATTTTTGTTGGTAGGATGGATTCAGGTGGTACCTCAGTAGGTTGAAAAGCGTGGATGCCCTGAGATAATGCGTCCGCCTTCACATTTTTACTTCCCGGCCTGAACGTAATGGAAAAATCAAAACGAGTAAAAAACAGAGCCCATCTGGCTTGACGGGGATTCAACCTCTTAGCAGACGAGAGAAACATAAGGTTTTTATGGTCAGTGACAACAGTTACACAATGCCTTGCCTCCTCCAGAAAATGCCTCCACTCCTCAAATGCCCATTTAATGGCCAGCAACTCCCTATTCCCTATGTCGTAGTTTCTCTCCGTGGGAGAGAATTTCCTGGAGAAGAAGGCACATGGTCTCAGGTTAGTGAGGCTAAAAGGACCTTGTGAATAGGACTGCTCCTGCGCCGTCCTCGGACGCATCCACCTCCCTAATAAAAGGTCTCTCCTGATCAGGCTGGATCAGAATGGGAGCGCTACTGAATGCCTTTTTTAATTTTTCAAATGAAGAAATGGCCTCAGTAGACCAATTCTCCAAATCCGCTCCTTTCTTAGTAAGGTCGGTCAACGGTTTAGCAATTACGGAAAAATTCATAATAAATTTACGATAGTAATTGGCGAAACCTAAGAACCGTTGTAAGGCCTTTAAGGATGAAGATCTTACCCATTCCTTAATTGCTAGTACCTTACCAGGATCCATCTTGAAGGCGTGAGGAGTCAGAACATGCCCTAGAAACAGAATCTCCTGTACACCAAAGACACATTTCTCTTGCTTAGCGGATAGCTGATTCTCCCTCAACACCTCTAATACTTGTTTAACATGAGACACATGGGATTCGAAGTCAGGAGAGAATATTAAAATGTCGTCAAGATAGACAATAACAAATTTACCTAAGAACTCCCTAAGAATGTCATTCATGAAGTTTTGGAACACAGCTGGGGCATTGCTGAGTCCAAAAGGAATCACCTGATATTCAAAGTGTCCTACCGGAGTATTGAACGCCGTCTTCCATTCGTCTCCCTCCTTGATTCGGATTAGATTATATGCCCCTTTCAGGTCAATTTTGGAAAACCAGGTTGCCCCCAGAACCTGGTTAAATAAATACGGAATCAATGGGAGGGAGTATCTATTCTGGACAGTGATTTTATTTAATCTCCGGTAATCGATACATGGCCTAAAGACCACCATCTCTTTTCTTAACGAAGAAAAACCCCACCCCCATAGGAGAGACAGAAGGTCTAATATGCACTTTACCAAGGCTCTCCTTAATATAATCTTCCATGGCCTTGCATTCGGGCTTAGAAAGATTATAAATTCGCCCCTTAGGAAACTTGGCACCCTCTACTAGCTCTATAGTACAATTATAAGGTCTATGGGGGGGGGGGGGAAGAACCTCCGGGGTTGGTGATGAGAATACATCAGAATATTCCCTAACAACAGTGGGTAAAGTATCAGACTTTACTGAGACCCCAGCCTGTACCACGGACAAGCACGAGTCACACTTAGGCCCCAATCTCACCAACTCCCCCTTGGACCAATCTATAGTGGGGTTATGTAGTCGGAAGTAGAAATAGTAAATTATCCAGCTCACCCGATTTCATCCTGTGACTCTGTGCACGGAGCAGACCCAAGCCAGTCCAGACATCATGAAGTGTAAAAATAGAAGCTCCAGCACTCGTGGTAAAGTTTTGTAGGTCCCGGTCTTTATTGCACCAAAATTGTATAGACATATACAGTGACACCCCTCTTCACTCTCCCAGATTTACGCGTTTCGAACTATACAGTTCTTAGTCATAATCCAATGTGTCCATTTCACTGTGGGTTTATGTAGGCTGAGCTCCCATCAGCCCCAGGAAAAGGGGAGGAGGGGAGCGCAATCCCACAATCAGCCACATATCAGACACCTGTTCAAACATAGTAAAAGTATACACCCGTGTTGAATAAAGCATTTTAAAATCACTAAAATAAGTTCACATGGATCAATTGGAGAAAAATAATGCCATGACAGCAAACACTAAACCTGCCAGAAAAAAAATGAAATAAATTAAATGAAATAAATTGTGTGAAAATATAATCAACCATTTTTCTCTTAGGTGTGTTGCAACCAATTGCATCATGGGGGTGTAACTCCTAAAGCTAACGTATACAGGCATGATCATCCTGTTCTACCTGTTTCATTAACACATCATGATCATGCAAATTCATGGTGATAAATCGTATGGTAGGAACGTAGCTTGAGGAAATGCACCTGCAATTGCATCATGGAGGTGTAACTCCTGAAGCTAACGTATACAGGCATGATCATCCAGGTCTTCCTGTTTCATTGACACATCATTCTCATGCAAATTCATGATGATAAATCGCATGGTGGGAACGTAGCTTAAGGAAATCCAATTGCATCATGGGGGTGTAGCTCCTGAAGCTAACGTATACAGGCATGATCATCCAGCTCTTTCTGTTTCATTGACAGATCATTATCATGCAAATTCATGGTGATAAATCGTATGGTAGGAACGTAGCTTGAGGAAATGAACCCGCAATTGCATCATGGAGGTGTAACTTCTGAAGCTAACGTATACAGGTATGATCATCCAGGTCTTCCTGTTTCATTGGCACATCATTGTCATGCGAATTCATGATGATAAATCACATGGTGGGAACGTAGCTTGAGAAAATGCACTCGCACTTGCACATAGTTCTATCCAATTTTCAGCAATGTTAAAGTATAATATACTCAATCATACAGATCCACGAAACAAATAAGTCCAGGTATAAAAACAATATAAGGACAATACAGAAAAAAGAAGAAAGGTCATGGTTATTATTCCTATATATATAGAAAAATCAATAAACCATTTCAATATAAGAACATTAATTCTTTTTTCATGTTCAGACCCCGTGGATATCTGGTGTTCAATTTCCAGATCCAAAACGCCTCACGTGACAAAATTTTCTGTCTGATGTCACCCCCTCTTTTTGGAACTGACACCCTCTCAAAAGCAAATGTACAGAAACTGCTAACACTGCGGTTGTGTACATTGATAAAATCCCACAGCCACTGGAATATCGAATGTGGCAAATCATTTTATCAATGTACACAACCACAGTGTTAGCAGTTTCTGTACATTTGCTTTTGAGAGGGTGTCAGTTCCAAAAAGAGGGGGTGATTTCAGACAGAAAATTTTGTCACGTGAGGCGTTTTGGATCTGGAAATTGAACACCAGATATCCACGGGGTCTGAACATGAAAAAAGAATTAATGTTCTTATATTGAAATGGTTTATTGATTTTTCTATATGTATTAAGGCATTTGCCTGGATTTGTGGGAGGGGCTGAGGTCCGCCTCCAGCCTATTTAGGGCACCCCCCTTACCTGGCTCCTGCACCGTCTGAGGTCTGAGCTTTGAGAGAGGAAGTCGCTTGTGGAGTTTCTGAAGAGTTACCTGCGAGCCGCTGAATTTCTGAGAGTTTTCGTCGCCGTCTGTTTCTGGATTTGGAGCATTTCTGTTCTATTTTTCACTCGGTTCACTGTGGGTCGCGTTTGCCCGTTAAACTGTGAGTCATTCATACGGTACAGCCGGGGCCTCACGGTTGCCCCTGTACCGGTTCATTTCATTTCATCAAACGCTGCACCAATGTCACGGTTTCTCGTACAAGTCACCAGTATTCATTTCTGTCACGCCTTGTTCATGCACAATTTGTCCACTCCGTACCACTATTCCGGTCAACACCCCTGCAGCATGCGGGCATGGTTTCTGGGCTAATCCCCCATTTCTGTTCATTTCATTTCATAAACGCTGCACTAATGTCACGGTTTTCTCGCATAAGTCACCAGCATCTCATTTCTGTCATGTCTTGTTCAGGCAATCTACCCACACAGTACCAACACTCCGGTCAGCACCCCGGGCTCATCCCCCATTTCTTGTTCAGTCCATATCACCCCACAATCATCCACATTCATGCCCCCCCCTCCTCATGTTCATGTGCACGGCTGCAGGAGCACAGATGCGGTGCACACGGTACACCCTCCCTTCATGACCGCCTTCACTGGGCACACCGCTGCCACAGGCATCCCCTCACCACCGCCTCCGGCCTGTTCCGCCGCTCCTCCTGCCGCGCGTCCCGGTGCCTGGTCTGCCCACGCGCGGCCGGGGTACTGCGCATGCGCGGCGATACGTCGGCGCATGCGCGGTGTCCCGGCGGCCGTTCGCGGCGCATCTGATGCGGGGGGCCGCCGTCGGGCAGTCCGGCTCAGCTGGCCGGCGGAACTCCAGGGCGCGCGGGTCCCACAGCAGGCCCCCTCCTGTGCAGGCTGCAGCAAGGGGGGCATCCAGCACGCCCCAAACTAAGCACCCTCCAGATAAAAATCACCCCAGCAGCCCCACATTAAACGAGAAAAAAGAAAAAAAAAAAAAGGGGCCAAGGGAAGGGATGTCAATTGGTATTCTGCTGCAAGGGAAAAAAAAAAAAAAAAAAGTAAAAACAGAGAAGGGAGGTTACTGGTATTCCGCCTCATGTCATGAAAAAAAACAAAAAAAAACAACAACATTTGATTGCAAAACGCACGTTCCCACGTTGTGCATAGGCATACGGCCACGCCGCAGGTCTCTTTTTCACACCATGCGCAAGCTGTCATTTCACGGGCAATCATCATGATCCTCCGGGTCATGCTATATGTACAAAATGCATTTCACATTTCATCATACTATTTTATGTCTACCCTCCCCTTTTTCAGGCGGTCAACCTATAATATATTTTGCACTACCGTATATCCGGAGAATTTTTCTTGCTACCAGGTACGTTCACCTGCTCATTACAAAGGTTTTCCTTACATTTCGGATGGTCCCGTTAGGGTCAGCGTGCTGCTTTAGGGGCACCATCATCCCACTAGGTTACCCCCTTCTTGGCTTCGCCATCAGTTAGTGGTCCCGCGAGGCCGACACCCTGCCTCAAACGTTCAGAGGCAACCGCCCATCGCGCCACTCGTTAGTAAGCCGCCTCGCGTGTTGCATAGAGAGTGCCTCACCTGTCACTCCCTTCCCCTAGTCCTGTCTTACAGTCACCGAGAGGCCAACGCTCCTGCCACTACGACAAGTGGCCTCATTAACCCCTCGCGCCAACTCATAGGTAGAGCCTCTCAAGCCGCTTGGCAAATTAGCAGGGCCTCATCTGTCACCATGCAAGTACAGGGAGTGCAGAATTATTAGGCAAGTTGTATTTTTGAGGATTAATTTTATTATTGAACAACAACCATGTTCTCAATGAACCCAAAAAACTCATTAATATCAAAGCTGAATATTTTTGGAAGTAGTTTTTAGTTTGTTTTTAGTTTTAGCTATTTTAGGGGGATATCTGTGTGTGCAGGTGACTATTACTGTGCATAATTATTAGGCAACTTAACAAAAAACAAATATATACCCATTTCAATTATTTATTTTTACCAGTGAAACCAATAAAACATCTCAACATTCACAAATATACATTTCTGACATTCAAAAACAAAACAAAAACAAATCAGTGACCAATATAGCCACCTTTCTTTGCAAGGACACTCAAAAGCCTGCCATCAATGGATTCTGTCAGTGTTTTGATCTGTTCGCCATCAACATTGCGTGCAGCAGCAACCACAGCCTCCCAGACACTGTTCAGAGAGGTGTACTGTTTTCCCTCCTTGTAAATCTCACATTTGATGATGGACCACAGGTTCTGAATGTGGTTCAGATCAGGTGAACAAGGAGGCCATGTCATTAGATTTTCTTCTTTTATACCCTTTCTTGCCAGCCATGCTGTGGAGTACTTGGACGCGTGTGATGGAGCATTGTCCTGCATGAAAATCATGTTTTTCTTGAAGGATGCAGACTTCTTCCTGTACCACTGCTTGAAGAAGGTGTCTTCCAGAAACTGGCAGTAGGACTGGGAGTTGAGCTTGACTCCATCCTCAACCCGAAAAGGCCCCACAAGCTCATCTTTGATGATACCAGCCCAAATCAATACTCCACCTCCACCTTGCTGGCGTCTGAGTCGGACTGGAGCTCTCTGCCCTTTACCAATCCAGCCACGGGCCCATCCATCTGGCCCAAGACTCACCCTCATTTCATCAGTCCATAAAACCTTAGAAAAATCAGTCTTGAGATATTTCTTGGCCCAGTCTTGACGTTTCAGCTTGTGTGTCTTGTTCAGTGGTGGTCGTCTTTCAGCCTTTCTTACCTTGGCCATGTCTCTGAGTATTGCACACCTTGTGCTTTTGGGCACTCCAGTGATGTTGCAGCTCTGAAATATGGCCAAACTGGTGGCAAGTGGCATCTTGGCAGCTGCACGCTTGACTTTTCTCAGTTCATGGGCAGTTATTTTGCGCCTTGGTTTTTCCACACGCTTCTTGCGACCCTGTTGACTATTTTGAATGAAACGCTTGATTGTTCGATGATCACGCTTCAGAAGCTTTGCAATTTTAAGAGTGCTGCATCCCTCTGCAAGATATCTCACTATTTTTGACTTTTCTGAGCCTGTCAAGTCCTTCTTTTGACCCATTTTGCCAAAGGAAAGGAAGTTGCCTAATAATTATGCACACCTAATATAGGGTGTTGATGTCATTAGACCACACCCCTTCTCATTACAGAGATGCACATCACCTAATATGCTTAATTGGTAGTAGGCTTTCGAGCCTATACAGCTTGGAGTAAGACAACATGCATAAAGAGGATGATGTGGTCAAAATACTCATTTGCCTAATAATTCTGCACGCAGTGTATAATTTTTCGCCGTCCGGCCTAGCTAGCTTGCCAGCACCATCCTTTGTTTCCTCAAGCTAATCAACTGTTTTATTTTTAGTATGTCTCTGGATGGGTTAGAAAACTTCTCCCTGCCTGGCACCCCTGCTAGATCCGTCACTGCTACCCTGGGAGACGATCTAGCCAGGCCAGCATCCATCAGATCCTGGACAATTTCGCGTATTACGGCAGAGTTGAGGAAACGGCATGTTCCCTTCCCCGCCACGGCAAGGAAAGCGGAGCTGTTCCGGCTGCTGCGCGCATCAACCGATAATAGGGATGCAGGGGAAGGACCCAGCCAGTCCGGCACCGGGGACATCCATGCCATGCTGGCCTCTCTGATGACATCCATGTCGACAGTCAACGCCAGGTTGGAGAGGCTAGAATCGGTCACCACGACCCTTTCCTTGGCAGGTCCCCCACCGGCGGCATCACCGTCACCGGCTGGATTACCGGTGATCACGCCGTCCGTTAGCCTGGAGGACCAGGAAGTCAACCCGGCGCACATGATACCAGAGCACTTGAAAAGGGATATCCTGGAAGGTAAGGATGTAAATCTGGCCTCCCTTCTGATTGCCTCCCAGGATGTGGTCGAGAACACGACTTATGCCTATGACGGGGTTTCAGTTGTGGTCAAGTCCAGGAATGCCCGGCTCAATAGGAAATTGACCATTCCCGAATTCGTTTTGGCTTTCGGAATCTATAGAGAGGTCATCTGTGCGGTCTACCCCAACAGAAGGGAGGAATTTGACCTCTACATGCACAAACTGGTGGACCTGGGCAACAAATACGGAGGGTCAGCGTTCTATGACTATCACAGGTCTTTTTCGGCGAAAGTGGCGGGGGCTTTCTCCCAGTACGGAGTCTGCTCCAACTGGGCGAGGATCGACACGGTCATATTCTGTCGCCACTTCGCAGGCCTTAGGACCCCAGCCTGTGCGCACTGCTCCTCCACGGCCCACACCACCAATTTCTGCCCGAACACGTTGGACAGACAGGCCCTCTCACAAGCAGCCGGTCCCTCCGGGGTTCCGGAAAGGTTGGCCCGGGACAAGCTGGGTCGGCCGATCAAGTTTCTGGGCAAATTCCAGATTTGCAATAATTTCAATGAGGAGTCCTGTAATTACAGCGGGTGCAAGTTGTTACATATATGTACCAAATGTTTCCGGGCGCATGCCAAATCCATGTGCCCAAATAAAATGTTTGCAAAACCGTATCTAACAACCATCAACATGCCAGTTTTTACTGTGTTCATGTCACAACACCCATCCAGGCATCTCTCAGATTTCCTCGTTTCAGGGTTGACAGAAGGCTTCCACACGGGCATCCTGTACATGCCAACTGGCACCCTGGAGTTTCCCAATCTTTTATCCGCTCTACACAACCCCACCGCCATTGACGCCCTCATAGCCCAAGAAGTAACGGAGGGCTTTGTGTTAGGACCTTTCAAAACCCCCCCATTCACCACATGGCGCACCAACCCCATTGGCATCGTCACTGGGAAATCTTCCCAGAAACAGAGGCTCATCATCGACCTATCGGCGCCACACGGTTCAGCCAACCCCAGTCTCAACTCCCTCATTCCCTCGGAGGAATTCTCTCTGCAATACACCACCATAGATCACGCCATCACCGACATCATACAAGCAGGGGTGGGGGCGTGGCTCAGCAAAACCGACATCGCCAACGCCTTCAAATTACTACCGATTCACCCTACACTATGGCACCTTCACGGCATCAAGTGGTCCGGGGACTATTATTTTTTCTCCCGGTTGACTTTCGGTTCCAAGAGTAGCCCGGCCATCTTCGACATTTTTGCAGAAGCATTATGCTGGTTGCTTTTGAATGTAGCAAGGTGCCCGTTGGTATTACATTACCTTGATGATTTCCTACTGGTGGAGGAAAACACTTCCCCCTCCCCCCCCTCCAGCCTCAGAGCCACCATCGAGCTGTTCAAGGAACTGGGGGTACCCCTCTCCACCAAGAAGACGGAGGGGCCAGACACGATCATCACCTTCCTGGGTATCCAGTTGGATTCAGCCTCAATGCAAGCCAGTTTGGCATCCGGGAAGATCCAGGATATTCTCACCCACATAGACGACTACCTTCAACTCGGCACCTGCAACCGCAAAGAACTACAGTCCCTGCTGGGCTCCCTGAACTTTGCCATGCGCATCATACCCCAGGGTCGCTCATTCATATCACGGCTTCTGCACCTCTTCCCCTTGTTCCTACACGACTCGCACAGATTGTCCCTGGATGCCCACGCTGCGGCGGATCTGGGCATGTGGAGGAGATTTCTGTCCACCTGGAATGGCAGGAGCTTGTTTCTCCCTCAGCTGTCGGACTCTTCCCCCTCTATCTGGTCGGATGCGGCATCTACCACAGGCTTTGCGGCCATATTTGGGAACGATTGGCTGTGGGGCAGCTGGCCTCCTGCGGTCCGGGGTCTGGAAGGATTCTCCACTACCTCAGCGCTTTTTGAGATCTATCCCATCGTAGCGGCTGCCGTGGCGTGGGGTCATTTATGGGCGAACATGTCGGTCCGGTGCTACTCAGACAACCAAGCAACCTGCCAGATCATCAACAAAGGTCGTTCTAAATCCCTCACAATCATGAGGTTTATGCGAAGACTCACTTGGCAGGCCGCCTGCAATAATTTCTTCTTGCATTGTTTCCATGTCCCGGGGGTGTGCAATTCGGCAGCTGACAATTTGTCTCGCTTCAAATTTCAGGCATTTCATCAGGCTCTCTGTAGTGTCCCACTAGATAAAGGTGGGCACTGCACAAAAGGGGTTAATGTGTCTTTATTACCTTTAATGTTATGTGTATGCATTTCCCTGTGTTAGCTGGGTGTCAGGCCTGTCAGGGTGTAGTTTAGCCTCCCAGACGTTAGAGGGAGCTAGAGAGCCCTAGATATATATAGGAAGGCCCAGACAGGGGAGTGTTAGTTCATTCCAGGGTACTAGAGGAGTTACTTCGTCCACCTGAAGCTCCTGAGGCTAGGATTAGCTCAGTAGAGACACCCCAGTTGCAGGACAGAACCTCCTGGGAGAAACCCGCAGTCCTTCCTCATCCAAGCAAAGATAAGTAACACTGATGGGCAGATGCTTTAGAAAGAAAAGCAAGGATTTAATACGAGAGGAAGATATATATCTACCAAGGATTTAAGCCACCATTTAGGCATCTGGGCCTTGGGATTGAAACCAGACAGGAGTTCTAGAAAAGGACAGTGTACGCTATTTCTGAGGAAAGGTACAACCTGATTCTGAGTGCATTGTGGATTTACCCTCTGAGTATCTTGCATAATTAATACCTGCCATCGTGTGGAATAAAGCCTGCTTGTAATGCTGTGATCTAAAGGACTGTGTTACCATCTGTATGTACAAAGTTGGACTGTTCAGTAAAGCAACGTTTGGTTCACTATACCATCTGTGTACCTCAGTTATTCCAACTATAAATCGGTGTGCCACCGTTACAGGCACTGGCGTCACGAATCCAACAGGGACCTTGCCCCAGGCACTCAAAATACCTGTAACATCCAGGGCACCTCATCCACCATCAGGCCTGGTCCCTACATACCGAGTGTGCCCCAGAGGAACTGTGTCTACCTCTCCTTCACTGCCGCATGCCTGCCCAGGGTTCTCCAATACAGTGAGCAACCCTCGATTTCCCTTAACCGTGACCTCGCTTCGCTATACCCTGCAGGTCTGGCATGCTGCATAAATTGGGGTCACGAACAGGATTTACGGAACATTCCTGCGCCATTGCGGATATAAAACTGTGTGCTAAAAAAGTGCCTTAAAGTGACCAAGCCCTATTGTTTTATTCAAAATTGCTGGGCCAAAGAACTGAAAAGAATTAGCGGTGTGAAGATAGTGTTTTCTGGACTGTTTGCTGCTTATTTGAGCCACCGCTTGCTGTCAGTGAATAGACAGCCATTTTGCCACTTAAACCTGAGGTGGATTGCAAGTGCGCCCGGTGAACTGTTTGGCGCGAAAAAGAGGACTTTGGCGCGAAAAGAACCAGGCGGAGCCATCACCCAGCCGGCGAGGAGGAAGAACGCCGCCCTGTCTGGAGGAAAAGGTGCCGCCTACCTGAGTCCCGAAGCTACGAGAGGCCGCGCCCACCTGCTGACGCTGTACGCAGGACGTCCGACGCCCGTAGCCACGCATCTCGCGAGACTTGGAGCGAGCACCACCGGAGTGAGTACCGACTTAAAACTTTTGCTGGCTCCCCCGATCACCTTACCGGAATCTTCCCGACCCCTGCCAGGGTACCGGAGGGACTCCCGTTAGTAGCCAAAGACTTTTCTGAAAAAAAAAAAAATTATTACCATTGCCGCTCCGGTCCGCTCAGCTACATTTAAAGGGCCATACCCACCTAGCAACGCAATGTCTACACCTGAGGAAATCGGACAGGTGGCCCCAGTCGTGCCTTCTGGAGTATCCCCAGCCGACCCTAGGGCCCCTGCCGCCGCGTCACCGCCAAGCCTGATGCCGCTAACTATGCCGTACTATTTTGGGGCCCCCTGGTTCCCACGTTATTCAGGGGAAGCCCACAAGTTAAAGGACTTTAGGGAGCAGATACTGGCCTTGTTCCGGCTTTATCCCATAACTGCCGAACAGCAAATGGAGATCCTCCTAGCTCAGTTGGAAGGGGCGGCCCGCAGGGAAGTCATGTCGTGGCCCCACTCTGAGAAGAGTAGCCTGGAACAGATTTTTGATCGCTTGGGCACCACATTTGAGGCCAGAACGGTGTCAGAAGTTAAAATGTGTTTCTTCAGCAGAAAACAGCAGCCTGGAGAGTCGCTCCGCGATTTTGCCCTGTCCTTACAAGAGACACTGAGAGCTGTAGTCCAAGTGGATCCCAAAGAAGCTGAGGATCAGGACCGGACTCTTAGAGAGCAATTCATTGCGGGCATAAGTACTGAGCATTTAAAGGGCCAGCTACGGATGTTGTCAGCTCAACACCCCCATTGTACATTTTTGGATTTTAAGGAATTGGCCATCAGTATACTAGGCCAGAACCCTGCTCCAGGGCCAGCAGCCTTCCCTGAACCTCAGGCTTGTCAGCCAAAGACTGTTAATGTGGGGCCTGCAGAAGTCAGTCAGGCCACCCAGGCTCCAGTCACAGATGTAGTGGCAGCACTAATGGAGCAAGTGAACCATCTTACTCTCAGCTTAGAGAAGGTGTGTAAGAAGATAGCGGAGTGGGAGAGACCACTGTTACTAGAGGATGAAGGCCCTTTTCCTCCAAGGCTCCCACCTGCCTAAAGGGATGTATATCCAAAAGAACCTGATGGGCGACCGAGTTACCGGTCCAGAAGTAGAAAGCAGCCTGTCTGCCATCATTGTAAAAAATATGGACATACTGAATCAATGTGCTGGCAGTTAAACCGGGCAACCCCTGAGGCAGAGGACCGCCCCTCGGGAGGTAGAACAGTAGGTCCAAAGGATCCAAGCTGGATGCCTAAGTATGTAGGATCCCGTCCGAAAATTAATATATGTATCAACGGGATATTCTTTGAAGCCCTGTTGGACACTGGGTCACAGGTCACCACCATTCAACGGCCTGCCTTTGACAAATTCTGGGATCCAAGTCTCCTCACACAGCCACCAGAGTCCTGGCTTGATATCATTGCCAGCAACGGTAAGCCCGTGAAAGTGCATGGGTATTGGGAACCTACCCTGCAGGTGGGAGATGCCACCCTGCCACAGCAAGGCGTGATTGTGGTACAAGCAGGAGATAAAGGAGGACACCCTGTGATCTTAGGGAGTAACGTTCTAAAAAATTGTTACCCCGAAGTGCTTGAAGCATTGAATCAAACTATATCTTCAGCCTAACCTGCTTCCAGAAGGGTTATTCAAAAGACTATTAGTGTGCTGTGTGCTCAGCAAAGGTTCGCCAACAAGAAAGGAGAAATTTGCACTGTCCGGATCCGGGATTAGCGGCCGGTAATTCTGCCTCCAAATTCCCAGATCATCCTGTGGTGCCGTGCTGTGTTGGGGATCCAGGGCCAGGACTATCAAGCCCTAGTGGAACCTATTCCCTTTGAAAATCATCCCTTCATACGGACAGCCAAGAGCCTGGTGACCGTGTCTCTAGGTAAAGTGTCTGTCCGCTTAATTAACTTTGGTGATCATCCCGTTACTCTCCTTAAACACTGCCCCGTTGCTCAGCTTTTTCAAGTGTCTTTCCAGGATGTGATCCGTCTGCCTGCCACGGAGGCGTTCCAGACCACACAGAGCAGCAGCACCCCTACGACATCCTGGTGGGAAGAACTACATGTGGGGAACGAATCCACCCCAAAGGAGCAAATAGAGGGAGTCCTGAAGCTGGTGAAGGAGCACTACCAGGCTTTCATCAAGCACTCCACGGACTACGGAGAGGTCAGTGTAATCAAACACACCATACCCACCGGCTCTCATCCTCCTATTAAGGAGAGGCACAGACCCATACCGCCTACTACCTATCAGTCTGTGAAAGAGATGATAAAAGAGATGAAAGACTCTAATATAATCCGGGACAGCCGTAGGCCCTGGGCTGCGCCCCTAGTTCTTGTCCGAAAAAAAGATGGCAGCATAAGGTTCTGCGTGGATTACAGAAAAATTAATCAAATCACCCACAAAGATGCATATCCATTGCCTCGCATTGAAGAGTCCTTGACTGCCCTGGGGTCATCAGCCTATTTCTCCACCTTGGACTTAACCAGTGGGTACTGGCAAGTACCCATGGCCCCAGAAGATCGAGAAAAGACTGCTTTCACTACACCTATGGGCCTGTTTGAATTCAATTATATGCCGTTTGGACTGTGTAACGCTCCAGGAACGTTCCAGAGGCTGATGGAACGTTGTTTAGGCCATAGGAATTTTGAGACTGTACTCTTATATCTGGATGACGTCATTGTATACTCCAAGACGTATGAGGACCATTTAAAGCACCTGGGTGAGGTGTTTCAAATTCTTGCTAAATATGGCCTCAAAATCAAGCCATCCAAGTGCCACCTACTGAAACCAGCGGTCAAATACCTTGGGCACGTTGTCAGTGCCGAAGGAATACAGCCTGATCCTGATAAACTTGCTGCTGTCCGCAACTGGCCTACTCCGACGACCGTGAAAGAGGTGAGAAGCTTTCTCAGTTTTGCAGGGTACTACAGGCGTTTCATCCCGCATTTCGCACAAATTGCGGATCCCATTCAGGAACTTTTGAGGGGGCATCCAAAGAAGAGCCCGAAAACTCCTATTCCTGTTGAATGGAACCAAGAACGAGAAATTGCCTTTCAACTCCTAAAGAAGAAGTTGACTGAACCCTCTGTTCTGGGTTACCCAGATTATCAGAAGCCATTTCTCCTCTACACGGATGCCAGTAAAAGAGGCCTGGGGGCCGTGTTGGCTCAAGTGCAAGACAACAAAGAAAGGGTAATTGCCTACGCCAGCAGATCCCTGAAGGGAGCTGAAAAGAATGACCAGAATTACAGTTCTTTCAAGCTGGAGTTTCTTGCCTTAGTGTGGGCTGTGACTGAAAAGTTCAAAGACTATCTCGCTGCCACACCGTTTGTTGCCTTCACGGACAATAATCCCCTGGCGCATCTGAACACGGCCAAGTTAGGGGCACTGGAGCAAAGATGGGCCTCCCGCCTTGCCAACTATGACTTTACTGTGAAGTACCGGGCAGGCCGCTCCAATGATAATGCTGATGCCCTGTCGCGGCTTCCCACTACAGAGGCCCCAGATGAGCTAAAAGATGCCTGGGAAGAAGTGGAAATGCCCGCGTTCTACAATAAATTCGCCCAGCAGGATAATATCCGTACTGAAAATCTCCCTTCTGCTGATCCTCCCTCATCAGATGATCCTGAGTCCAGAGGCGATCAAGAAAGATGGATTAAGCTCCAGTCCGAAAATAGAGTCCTCGGTGAACTGCTCGACTTCCTTACCAGTGGGAAAATCCCTGAGAGAATCCGCAGGAAGAGTGCAGACCCAGAACTAGTGAGACTGTGGAGGCATCGCCACCAATTATTCCTTCAAAGAGGTCTGTTGCTCAGAAGGAGTCTGGATCCAGTGTCCTGTGATAGAGTTTACCAAATTCTCCTGCCACGTCGGGATGCCAGCCTGGTACTGGACATGTACCACAACCAGTCCGGACACTTCGGTGTGTAAAAGACTGAGGCTACCATACGGAGGAGATTCTATTGGATTGGGATGAGAGAGGATATCGAAAAATGGTGCCGAGAATGCACTGCCTGTGCTGTGGGGAGGACTGAACGCCATGACCAGAGGGCGCCTCTCCATCCTATTGTAAGTACAGCTCCTCTAGAACTTGTCGCGATTGATCATGTGAAGTTGGAGCCGAGTCGCTCTGGGTATACTTATGCCATGACTATAATTGATCACTTCACCAAGTTTGTCGTAGCAGTGCCTGTGAAAGACCTGACAGCCAAGACCACAGCGGAGGCGTTCTGGAAGCATTTCCTGTTGCCCTACGGCTGCCCAGAGAGGATCCTCACGGACCAAGGGTCTGCGTTTGAGTCACAGCTGTTCCAGGAGATGTGTCTGCTGCACAACTGCCAGAAAGTCTGGACCACCGCCTATCATCCGCAAGGTAACGGACTCTGCGAAAAAATGAATAAGACTCTCATTGAAATGTTGAGAGCAGTACCCCCTGAGACGAGGGGTGATTGGCCTACTCTGTTGCCGCAGCTCATGTACACTTACAACAACACCATCCATTGTTCCACCGGTTACACCCCATTCTATTTGATGTTTGGCCGACAAGGGAGATTGCCTGCGGATCACTCCCTGGGTGTACAAGTACCGGATGTAATCAACCCACTGCCCAGGACGGATTGGGTAGTGGAACATCAAAGGCGTCTCCTCAATGCTAAGGAGATTGTCCAGGAGTGGATGGAGATCGTTCGAGAAAGGCAGCAGAAGGACTATGACCAGACTGCCCATGCGGGACCCCTGGCTCTGGGAGACAAGGTATGGTTGAAAAACAACCACCGGACCAGCAAGTTGGACAGCAAATGGGAAAGGATTCCCTACCTTATTACTGCCATACCCAATGCTGCAGCCCACATTTACCAGGTCTCCAGAGAAGGAAAAGGTCCCCAAGTCGTTCACAGGAACCGCCTCAAGCCCTGTATAGAAGAAGAACCAGCGGCGGAGGAGATGGAGCCTGAGCATTCTGAGGAAGAATTGCCGGCTCCACCTATGGACCCTATGCAGGCTGTGGAGAACTTGATCCACGATAAAGAGCCACTCCACTGGGCCCTCACGCCTTGGTTGAATTTGCTGGTTCCTGCTCCTGTTCCTGTTGGTCTCCCGTCTCAGGAGACCTTACCTCAGAGAGCTCCTGAAGAAGTTCCAGAGACGGTGAGCTCCCTTGACCTTCCTGAGTCCAGGCAGGAAGAATCTCCGCCACTAAGGAGGTCTACCCGTTCTACCAGGGGACACCCACCTGTGAGGTTTGAGGACTACATCATGGGCCCAGGTAGCCCCTCACGGGAAACCCCTGTTTAACCCTGTTGCAAACCTGGGTACGGACTCATATTTGTTCCTTGAGCCTCCAAGAACTTTGAATTGTTTTATATTTTTCTACTGTTCTATTATGGACAATTTGCACTTATTGACTATCCTGGTATCACTGATACGCTGCACCAGGTCAGCGCCCCTGTTCCTTCACACTATCCTGAAAGAAGAGAACGACGCCCCTTTTCACCATTCCTTACAGTTACATTGTCTGTTAATTTCTATGCTGTTGCTGTGATAATTGCCATGTATGCCGGTTCTCATTTTGTCTTTCAGGCTGCAGTATCCAGCCGGGCAGGGCCCCTCCATGTTGCGCCGAGGACGGGCAACGTTATAGCGTGGTGGTATGTAGTGTCCAACTAGATAAAGGTGGGCACTGCACAAAAGGGGTTAATGTGTCTTTATTACCTTTAATGTTATGTGTATGCATTTCCCTGTGTTAGCTGGGTGTCAGGCCTGTCAGGGTGTAGTTTAGCCTCCCAGACGTTAGAGGGAGCTAGAGAGCCCTAGATATATATAGGAAGGCCCAGACAGGGGAGTGTTAGTTCATTCCAGGGGACTAGAGGAGTTACTTCGTCCACCTGAAGCTCCTGAGGCTAGGATTAGCTCAGTAGAGACACCCCAGTTGCAGGACAGAACCTCCTGGGAGAAACCCGCAGTCCTTCCTCATCCAAGCAAAGATAAGTAACACTGATGGGCAGATGCTTTAGAAAGAAAAGCAAGGATTTAATACGAGAGGAAGATATATATCTACCAAGGATTTAAGCCACCATTTAGGCATCTGGGCCTTGGGATTGAAACCAGACAGGAGTTCTAGAAAAGGACAGTGTACGCTATTTCTGAGGAAAGGTACAACCTGATTCTGAGTGCATTGTGGATTTACCCTCTGAGTATCTTGCATAATTAATACCTGCCATCGTGTGGAATAAAGCCTGCTTGTAAAGCTGTGATCTAAAGGACTGTGTTACCATCTGTATGTACAAAGTTGGACTGTTCAGTAAAGCAACGTTTGGTTCACTATACCATCTGTGTACCTCAGTTATTCCAACTATAAATCGGTGTGCCACCGTTACAGGCACTGGCGTCACGAATCCAACAGGGACCTTGCCCCAGGCACTCAAAATACCTGTAACATCCAGGGCACCTCATCCACCATCAGGCCTGGTCCCTACATACCGAGTGTGCCCCAGAGGAACTGTGTCTACCTCTCCTTCACTGCCGCATGCCTGCCCAGGGTTCTCCAATACAGTGAGCAACCCTCGATTGCCCTTAACCGTGACCTCGCTTCGCTATACCCTGCAGGTCTGGCGTGCTGCATCTCCCATCAGCATCACCCACGGCCTCCATCACTCCATCATTTCAGCAACTCATTCTGGACTAGAGGTCATCATGCGGCATAGCCAGTCTTTGTCCCGCTTAGCACTGTCAGACAATACACATAGAACATACAACAGAGCATTCACACTATTCAACAAGTTCCTGTTGGAACACAACATCACGCACCCTTTCGTCATGACGTCTCTTTTGGGCTTTGCTTCTTTCTGCCACCTCAAACTCAAAATGTCATACAACACCATCAAACTATATCTTACTGGCATTCAACATCATATGCTAATCATGCATCCCAACAACATCAGCTTCATGGCCTCACACCAGATCAAAACCATACTCAGAGGAATTCAGAAGACGGAACCCGCACGTCCAGCTCAGAGGCTACCCATCAACAGTCATATCTTCAAGGCATTATCCGACTTGCTGGACGCCACGCCTTTTGAAACAGATACCAACTCCGTCATCAAAACTGCAATTTACTTAGCCTTCTACGGGTTCCTGAGACCCGGGGAACTCACTACAACCTCCACGACCCAAACCTCACCTTGTCTTCTTGTCTCCCACTTGACGAAACACCTGGACCATTACATCCTGACCATACCTCACTCCAAGAATAGTCAGCATTCACCCGTCTACATTTCATATTACCCCACGCACAACAAATGGTGTCCAGTAAGGGTTCTGGACACCTACAGTCAGCTTCACAAGTTGCTACCCTCTCAACCACTACTTCAACTTCATGGGTCGGTACTCACCACCACCACCTTCATGACCCATGTCAGATCATTTCTCACCCAACTGGGCCTCAACGCAGCCAACTACTCGGGGCACTCCTTTCGCATCGGAGCTGCATCCACGGCCTCCAGTGCCAACATCCCTACTCATGTCATCAAGAAATTGGGGCGCTGGAAGTCATCCACTTACGCACGATATATTCCCAATCCAGCACAGGAGTTGAGGGTGGCTTTCCAAAACATGTTGGGTTGAGCTATTCATGTATTAATTGGTTACAATAAACTGGTTTATTCCCATTTTTGCCCTCTTCTTTCTCAGGCCTACCTCATCCTTTGTTTCGGCACACCACAACCGACTGCATTTCTTTCCCTGCATCCCAGGGCTCTTCACTGTACTACCGTAAGCGCCTAACACAAGTATTAAGGCATTTGCCTGGATTTGTGGGAGGGGCTGAGGTCCGCCTCCAGCCTTTTTAGGGCACCCCCCTTACCTGGCTCCTGCACCGTCTGAGGTCTGAGCTTTGTCCCTCCCACCACTCCACTCATTTACAACTCATTTCTTCTATGTCTTTTCCTTGGGTGGGCCCTCTTCTTTCTCAGGCCTACCTCATCCTCGGTTTCGGCACACCACAACCGACTGCATTTCTTTCCCTGCATCCCAGGGCTCTTCACTGTACTACCGTAAGCGCCTAACACAAATATAGGAATAATAACCATGACCTTTCTTCTTTTTTCTGTATTGTCCTTATATTGTTTTTATACCTGGACTTATTTGTTTCATGGATCTGCATGATTGAGTATATTATACTTTAACATTGCTGAAAATTGGATAGAACTATGTGCAAGTGCGAGTGCATTTTCTCAAGCTACGTTCCCACCATGCGATTTATCATCATGAATTCGCATGACAATGATGTGCCAATGAAACAGGAAGACCTGGATGATCATGCCTGTATACGTTAGCTTCAGAAGTTACACCTCCATGATACAATTGCGGGTGCATTTCCTCAAGCTACATTTCTACCATACGATTTATCACCATGAATTTGCATGATAATGATCTGTCAATGAAACAGAAAGAGCTGGATGATCATGCCTGTATACGTTAGCTTCAGGAGCTACACCCCCATGATGCAATTGCATTTCCTTAAGCTACGTTCCCACCATGCGATTTATCATCATGAATTTGCACAAGAATGATGTGTCAATGAAACAGGAAGACCTGGATGATCATGCCTGTATACGTTAGCTTCAGGAGTTACACCTCCATGATGCAATTGCGGGTGAATTTCCTCAAGCTACGTTCTCACCATGCGATTTATCATCATGAATTCGCATGATAATGATGTGTCAATGAAACAGGAAGACCTGGATGATCATGCCTGTGTACGTCAGCTTTAGGAGTTACACCCACATGATGCAATTGGTTGCAACATACCTAAGAGAAAAATGGTTGATTATATTTTCACACAATTTATTTCATTTTATTTATTAAATTTTTTCTGGCAGGTTTAGTGTTTGCTTTCATGGCATTAATTTTCTCCAATTGATCCATGTGAACTTATTTTAGTGATTTTAAAATGCTTTATTAAACACGGGTGTATACTTTCACTATGTTGGAACAGGTGTCTGATATGTGGCTGATTGTGGGATTGCGCTCCCCTCCTCCCCTTTTCCTGGGGCTGATGGGAGCTCAGTCTACATAAACCCACAGTGAAATGGACACATTGGATTATGACTAAGAACTGTATAGTTCGAAACGCGTAAATCTGGGAGAGTGAAGAGGGGTGTCACTGTATATGTCTATACAATTTTGGTGCAATAAAGACCGGGACCTACAAAACTTTACCACGAGTGCTGGAGCTTCTATTTTTACACTTCATTATGTAGTCGGAGCCAAGGCAACCCTAGTACCACCTCAGCCGGTAGGTTCTCCAGGACTAAAAGGGAACATCTCTCTGAGTGGCACACACCCACGGTTAGAGAAATCTCTGAGGTACATGAGCTCACCGTACCACCAATAAGAGGAGTAGCATCAATAGCCATGACATGGATAGGAGTTGGTAAAGCAAACATTGGAATATCCAATCTTACAGCGTACTCAGAGTCAATAAAGCTGGCCGCTGAGCCAGAATCAATAAAGGCCTTACCCGGCCATTTATCTACCCCCAAAGAAATCGTAATGGGTACCAAAAGCTTACATTTAGAAAAATCAGGGTGACCTGGTCTTTAGGTTGCCTTGCCTTAGGAGACTTGACAGAGAGGACCTTCTTAGGACACTGGTTGATCCAATGGTCAGGATCTCCACAGTAAAAGCATTCTCCACGTCTGCGGCGAAGATTCCCTCGGGTCATGCCAACCTGCATGGGTTCCTCGGTGGAGACCTCAGCATTGTCTCTGGGATAGGCCTCTGGCTGGACCACCATCTGGGAAGAGAACTATTGTTCCTGTCGTCTCTCTCTAACCTGTCGGTCAAGTCGGACAACAATTTTTTCTAAGGTCTCTGGAAGTTGATAACTGACCAGAAGATCCTTTAAATTATCAGACAGACCTGACCTGAACTGACTCTTCAGGGCTGGTTCGTTCCATCCTGAGGGGACACACCACCTTCTGAATTGGGTGCAATAATCCTCCGCAGGTAGATTGCCCTGAACCAGTGCCTTTAGAGCCGTCTCGGCTACTAGAGCCCTGTCTGGTTCATCATAGAGGGTTCCCAGGGCCTGAAAGAACCCCTCCACAGAAGTTAAACAACTGGCGCCAGCAGGTAAAGAGAACGCCCAGTCCTTTAGTCGGGAAATGAGAATGCACACACGTTGACTCTCGGGGCCAGAGGACACGGGGCGCAAACGGAAGTAAAGTCTGCAACTCTCCTTAAAAGAGAGAAACTTCTTCCAGTCTCCAGAAAAGGGTTCTGGGAGCTTAATCTGGGGCACAAAATGCGGACTGGAGGCCTGAGGAGTGGAAGAACCTTGCCCTAACTCAAAAGAACTGAGTTTTTCCCCTAGCTCCTGCACCATCTGCGTCAGATTAGAGACATGGTCAGTCAGGGTCACCAGAGGATTCATTATACAGTGGTTATTGGGCCTGTTAATCTGTAAAAGTCACGTACACACACACACAGGGGGGAGGATAGTGACCACTGCGCTCCACCCTCACCCCTGGCCCTGCCTACTTCCCTCACGAGTCCTGATGACAGGGGACAACTGGACGGTAGTCCCTAACTTAGTATACGTGCGGGAAGGACAGACAAGATAAAATAACGCATAGTGAACGGACCGGGTCAAAACCAAGAGGACAACGCAGTACAGAGGGATAAGCAAAGAAAGGTCAGGAGAAGCCGGGGTCATAAATACTAGGAGAGTCGAGAAGTACCAAAGGAGTCCGCAAAGAATAGTCAGGTGGAAGCCGAGGTCAATATACCAGGAAGGATGTGCAGTACAGGAGGAGCAGGCAAAGGATCGTCAGGGAACAGGATCAGGTAAGTACACAGTTATCCAACAACTGCCAGGAACCTAAATTAACAGGCAACCTGTGGCCAGCAGGCTGCCTGTATTTATAGTGGGGAGTGAGGGTCATGTGACGTGGCCAGCGTCACATGACCGACAGACCGACCAGTCGAGCACCGAGTGATCAGCTCGGCGCTCAAGGCAGACCTAGGAGCAGGGAGCCTCACAGCTAGCAAAGCCGCCCTGGGAACGAGGTCAAACACAGATCCTCGCTCCCGAAGCTAAGCAGCAGGTCTGCGGCTGATGGGAGACCGAGTACCCCGTTACAGGCGCGTGGCAATTACCCACTCCCGACTCTGAGGTAGTGACGATAAATAATAATACAGGACTTTTAAGATGCCCTGTTATTGGAATGATTATTGAAAAATTATAGGGAATGTCACTGGGGTATTTTAAATTTGGAAACGTTAGACAGGAGAGGCCCTGCTGCCGCTTTGACTCTAGATAACTTCTGCCTGATCGCAAGTCCCCGTGACGTCCACAATCAATTTGGATATCTTCTCTATCAACTTTCGAAGTTCTTTTCTGCGCCTACCATGTTGATCACGGTTATCGGCGAATCAGGGTTCCACGCCGGAGAGATACCACATCCAAGTGAGGACAATGGATGAATTCAATGTTAATCGAGCTAAAAATTGGGACAAATTATTGAAGAGGAAGCTTACAAGTAAAGGAGGTGGTGCGCGTCAATAAAAGAAGAATTTTTGAAATTTAATTCCCTGTCACCTATGCAGAGCAGGGGTTTGTATATGGCAAAATTGGTAAAATGCCACCGGACAATGTAACAGACGATTTTTTTAAATTTATGTCCCTGTCACCTATGCAGAGCAGGGGTTTAATCACGGCAAAAATGGTCAAATATCACCCAAGAATGTAACAGACAAATTAGCTAAATGTTTTTACCTGTCTACTAGGTATAGCAGAGGAATATCACAGCCAAAAATTTGTGAATTTCACCCAAATATGTAATAGACAAATTAGTAAAATTTTTGTACCTGTCTACTAGGTCGATCAGGGGTATATCACACCCAAAATTTGGCGAATTTCACCTGAAAATGTAACAGACAAATTAGTGAAATGACATAAAATAAAATATGTACGAATAAAAAAAATTATCTTAATTTATGAGGTGGAGGTCCATATGGAGTAGGAGTTTGAGGAGGCAGTGGACATAGCGGTGTAGCTGGAAGCGGCGGTGGAAGAGGACGAGGTAGCCAACACTAGCTGTTGGTTTTAATTTTAATTTTTTATTAGGGTGCACTCCAAAAGAGTGGGAAATATCCAAAATACAAAATGAGCAATTGTGCTGTAGTATAACAATAGCTGGCTAAGGCCGGTATACATGTCTATTCTGCACAAGGTACGGACAAGTCCTGTGGGATCCATGCCTGGTTCATTTTAATGAATGTGAGCTTGTCCACATTAGCTGTGGACAGGCGGCTACGCTTGTCTGTGATGACGGCCCCTACCGTGCTAAACACACGTTCAGATAATACACTGGCTACACAGGCCATGTGCGCAATTTGGAGACCCAGAAAGTTAAAGGGGCAGATGCATCATTCAGTACGTGTAGGAGTGTGAACACATACTGCTCCACCATGTTACTGAAATACTGCCTCCTGCTAAGCCGTTCCATAACAGCTGGTGGTGGTTGTTGTGGCATGCTGACAAAGCTTTTCCACATTTCGGCCATGCTAACCCTGCCTTCTGAGGTGCTGGTGGTGCCCCAGCTGCGTTGGAGACCTCTTCCTCCTCCTCTGCCTTCGACTTGTGCTTCCACTGTGCTCCCCGCTGTCAGGTGGAAATGCCACCAGCAGCGCGTCTACCAGCGTGCACTTGTACTTGCGCATCTTACGATCACGCTCCAGTGACGGAATTAAGGACGGTACGTTGTCCTTGTAACGGGGATCCATCAGCGTGGCCACCCAGTAATCAGCACAAGTTAGAATGTGGGCAACTCGGCGGTCATTGCGGAGACACTGCAGCATGTAATCGCTCATGTGTGCCAGGCTGCCCAGAGGCAACGAAAAGCTTTCCTCTGTGGGAGGTTTATCATCTGTGTCCTCTGTATCCCCCCAGCCACGCACCAGTGATGGCCATGAGCTGGTTTGGGTGCCACCCTGCTGTGAACATGGTTCCTCCTCCTCCATCTCCTCATCCTCCACCTCCTCATCCTCCAGAACTGTGCCCTGGCTGAAAAATTGTGTACCTGGCGTTTGTGGGTGCAGGCACCCACCCTCAGAGCCACTTGTGAATGACTGGACGGAAACCCTACAAAATGATCCCTCCTCCTCCTCCTATGTAACATCCTGTTAGATCATCGCCAGAAGCTTTTTTTCAAGGAGGCATAGAAGTGGGATAGTAACGCTGAGAACGGTGTTATCGGCACTGGCCATGTTGGTCGAGTACTCTAAACAGCGCAACAAGGAACACAGCCACAGCAGTTGGCACCTGTGTTTTGTCATCATCCGAGACGTCCTCCCATGTACTCATCTTGAAATATAAGTGGTTGGGCATTGGTGCACTCAATCTCTTCCACTTCTGGGGCAGGGCTATGTGGATGGCCCTGGGAAACCCTGCTAAGGCCTTATTCACACGTCCATTGTTTCTTTCCTGATCTGTTCCGTTTTTTGCGGAACAGATCTGGACCAGATCTGGACCCATTCATTTTCAATGGGTCCTGAAAAAAAACGGACAGCTCAATGTCTGATTTTTTTTCAGGACTCATTCAAAATGAATGGGTCCAGATCTGGTCCAGATCTGTTCCGCAAAAAACGGAACAGATCAGGAAAGAAACAACGGACGTGTGAATAAGGCCTAACAGAGTCATCAAAAAGCAGTAGAGACTGCTGCATGACTTGGGGCTCAGACTGCTTGGCTGATTTGCAATGGGGTGGGGTGAAAGACTGATGGACATCGGCTGCAGGTGCTAACTCTGATCTTTTAGCAGGAGACTGGGTGGGAGACAATGTGAACGAACTGGAGGCACTGTCAGCCACCCAATCTACTATCGCCTGTACTTGTTCTGGCCTCACCATTCGTAGAGCTGCATTCGGCCGGACCAAATAACGCTGAAGGTTCTGTCGCCTACTCGCACCTGAGGAAGGTGTTTCACTTGTGCATGTAGCTGCCACAGATCGACCACGTCCTCTCCCTGCAACAGGAGATCAACCACCAATAGCACCACGACCGGGGCCATATCCCTTATTAAACGCTCTTCTCATTCTCAGCAAATTTTGGATCTTGTCCAAAAAGTTTTATATTTTTTTCTAATAACAGAATAGAACAGCAGTATCTAACTCGTGTATCTCACACTGACAGATGTAGCAAAGGCTGCAAAATTAAGTATTTTGGCCAAATAGTTTTTTTTTTTTAAACCCAGAATATTATTGCAGTATTTCTAGCTTGTATGTCACACTAACAAATGCAGCATAGGCCCCAGATGTAGTGTATTGCCAAAAATTGGTGTTTTTTTTAAACCCTGAATATTAATGCAGTATTTCAAGCTTGTATCTCACACTAACAGATGCAGCAAAGGCTGCAAATTTAGTTTTTTTTACCAAAATGTTTTTTTTTTTGTTTTTAATAACAGAATATAACACCAGTTTCTAACGCATGTATCTCACACTGGCAGATGTAGCTAAGGCTGCAAATTTAGTTTTTTGCCCAAAATGGGTGTTTTTTTAAACCCAGATTATTGTTGCAGTATTTCAAGCTTGTATTTCACACTGACAAATGCTAAAAGGCCCCAGATGTAGGGTCTTGCAAAAAATGGGTGATTTTTAAAACCCAGAAAATTATTGAAGTATTTCAAGCTTGGATTTGAATGTGACAAATGCGTATTTTTCGCCCCATAAGACTCACACTCCCCCCCCCAAAAGTGGGGGGAAAATGCCCCTGCGTCTTATGGCGCGAATGCTGCCATTTTCCATCGCAGTCTGTGACGGTGTCATGCAAATGCGGCAGGGCCGGTGCGGTCACTGTACTCCGGCCCCACCGCTCACTCACTGCTTTATTGCCTAAACCTTTTATAATAATAGCTTTCATTGAAGTTCCGATCCCCAGCCCCATCTGTACTACTTACTAAATGTCCTGTAGCAGGCAGAGCAGGGCGGGCGGCCGGCCGTAACTCACTGACGTCACGTGCCTGCGCCGCCTACTTTATTCATAAAGTAGGTGGCGCAGGCACATGACGTCAGTGAGTCACGGCCGCCCACCCTGCTCTGCCTGCTTCAGGACATTTAGTAAGTAGTACAGATGGGGCTGGGGATCGGAACTTCAATGAAGGCTATTATAAAATGTTTTGGCAATAAAGGAGTGAGTGAGCGGTGGGGCCGGAGTATAGTGACCGCACCGGCCCTGCCGCATTTGCATGACACCGTCCCCTCCCACAGGTTTAGCATCGGTATATTAGGGCATCTGTGGATGCCACTATTATGGGGTGGGGAATATGTGGATGGCACTGTTATCGGGGGGAGATCTGTGGATGGCACTGTTATGGGGGGGGTGATCTGTGGATGGCACTGTTATGGGGTGGGGGATCTGTGGGTGACGCATATATAGCAGTGCCATCCACAGATCCACCCCCATAACAGTGCCATCCACAGATCCACCCCCCCATACCAGTGCCTTCCACAGATCCACCCCCCATAACAGTGCCATCCACAGATCACCCCCCCATAACAGTGCCATCCACAGATCACCCCCCCATAACAGTGCCATCCACAGATCACCCCCCCATAACAGTGCCATCCACAGATCACCCCCCATAACAGTGCCCCCTCAGATCCCCCCCATAACAGTGCCACCCACAGATCCCACCCATAACAGTGCCACCCACAGATCCCCCCATAACAGTGCCACCCACAGATCCCCCCCATAACAGTGCCACCCACAGATCCCCCCCATAACAGTGCCACCCACAGATCCCCCCTTCATCCTAAAAACCTAGGTGCGTCTTATGGGCCGGTGCGTCTTATAGGGCGAAAAATACGGTATGCTGTGCTGGTTCACTGAGCTTGCATAAAATTGCCGCCGCTGCCCACCTAACTAACAGATGGATAAAAGATGTTTTACTTTGTCACTGGGCTCAGGGCAGGGAAAAAAGATTGTGCACTGCACCCACAAAACTAAATCTATGTAGATCGCTGAGTTAACAAACACTTCTGATTATACATTCTTTCCTATTCTCTCCCTCACAGCAGCAGCATCCTATCCCTACACTATTAACAGCAGAGTGACGTGCAGCGCTTCGTGACTCCAGCTTATATAGAGGCATGTTCACATGCTGCACTGGCCAATCACAGCCATGCCATTAGTAGGCATGGCTGTGATGGCTTCTAAGGGCACAGAGTTAAACGCTTGTTGATTGGCTACTCTGCAGCCTTTCAAAAAGCGCCATTAACTTGCCAAACACCGGGGTCCAAAAATACTAAAGTTCGGTACGAACCCGAACTTTACAGTTTGGGTACGCTCAAACCTATCTGACACCATTCCTTTGAGCCAGGGGTTACAGCTAGAAATTAGCTAAGTTTAGAAAATTTTGATACAGCAGCTTTGGCGAAATTCGCTAAGAACTTTGATTGTTTCCAAATTAATTTGTCTCTAATTGCTATAAACAGGGCTTTTTTTCTCAGAGAAAAGGTGGTGGAACTCACCCCCCCTCCCCTGGCCACGCCCCTACCCACCCCTAGTACCGCCCCCTAAAACCGCCCCTTTAGAGAACAGGGATGCAAGTAAAATTGCCAGTGACGGTCGTGACAGCCAGGCTGCCAGTGCCCGCCGCCGCCCTAGTCCACACATGGGCAGCGCAGCCTGGCCTGGCCCCTTCCTTCCCTCCCAGTATAAAATGCCCCTATAAAGAGCCCCCATATAAAATACCCCTTCTTTTTAGCCTCTGTAGATGTCCCTATAGTGCCACCCAATAATGTGCCAGTAATAAGTGCCCCAATAGATGCCCCCCAATCATGTACCAGTAAAATGTGCCCCCATATCATGTGCCAGTAAGATGTGCCCCCATAGATGCCCCCCAATCATGTGCCAGTAATAAGAGCCCCCCACCATCATGTGCCAGTAGCCTGAGTGCCCCCCTATCATGTGCCAGTAGCCCCCGTATCATGTGCCAGTAGCCCCCTATCAAGTGCCAGTAGCCCCCCTATCAAGTGCCAGTAGCCCCCCTTATCCCTTATGTGCCAGTAGACCCCCCTTATGTGCCAGTAGCCCCCCTTATCCCTTATGTGCCAGTAGCCCCCCTTATGTGCCAGTAGCCAGTAGCCCCCCTTATGTGCCAGCAGCCTCCCTTATGTCTGTGCCAGCAGCCCCCCTTATGTCTGTGCCAGAAGCCCCCCTTATGTGCCAGCAGCCCTCCTTATGTGCAAGTAGCCAGTAGCCCCCCTTATGTGCCAGCAGCCCCCCTTATGTCTGTGCCAGAAGCCCCCCTTATGTGCCAGTAGCCCCCCTTATGTGCCAGTAGCCCCCTTATGTCTGTGCCAGCCCAGCAGCCCCCCTTATGTGCCAGGATTGTCATTTTTACATATAAAAAAAATAATAATAAACTTATACTTACCTCCTCCAGGATGCGATGCAGGCCTCTTCCGGCCTGTGTCCCTCGCTGGCTCAGGCGGCGCGATGACGTCATCGCGCCGCCTGCACCGGCCTCTGATAGGATGCCAGCCTAGTGCTGGCAGCCTATCAGAGGAACAGGGAGGGGACACACCTCTCCCTGCCCTGCCGCATTACAGACATTTGTATTGCCGTCCTGAGGACGGCGATACAGATGAGATGACTTTGGAGATGAGTGAGCGCTTCCACAATGGAAGTGCAGCGCTCATCTCCTGCTGTGCCCTGCCAGCGCCCCCCTTCTGACAGCGCCCCGGACGGCCCCAAGAAACGGCCCTGCAGTAACTAAAGGGGGGTGGGGCGAGTCAGCAGAAAATAGGTGCTGGAACGCCGTTCCGGGGCGTTCCGCCAGAAAAAAAGGCCTGGCTATAAATCTTGCTAAACTGCAGGGAAAGTGCAGGACGAGTGTAGGAGACTGCTGAACTACAGACTCTGCTACAATGTATCGCTGTGTATATAACTCTGCAGTGCAAATTAAAGTAGAGGCCCCATGATACAGTGGGGAGTGTGGCAGCGGCAGTAACAGTGACAATAGTGGCCCCATGACAGAGTGGGGAGGGTGGCAGCAGTAGCAGTGACAATAGTGGCCCCATGACAGAGTGGGGAGGGTGGCAGCAACAGTGACAATAGTGGCCCCATGACATACTGATTAGGTTGGCAACAGCAGCAGTGGCACAAACAATAGTGGCCCATGACAGAGTGGGAAAAGTGGCATTAGCAGTCTGTTTAGAAAGGATCATCAAAACCAGAGAGGGGGAGGGTTTTTCTGTTATGTTGATTGCTGTCAAAAGCCCACACTCCCTGAAGATGTAAATGAGGGAAATGTGGAGTCACTATGGGTGAAAATACATGGAGGCGAAAACAACAATAGAATACTGATGGCAGTTTATGAGCCACCTAATATATCACAAACTCTACTATTAAGGGAAATAGATGATGTGGCAAATCATAATGAGGGCGTTATTATGGGAGACTTCAGCTACTCAGATATAGACTGGGAAACTAAAAGCTGTAGATCTCATAAAGGAAACAGGTTCTTGGCAATAACCAAAGACAGTTACCTTTCCCAACTCACAAGCTGACACATAATACTAAACACATTTACGCAACCTCGGCCACCAGAAGCTACGAGAAATTTGATTTGCAGTGGATCTGATCCCAGGGTGTCCTGTGAGAACCGTACAGTGATGTTCCTCGAACACCTTGTGTCGAAATTCTGCAGGAACAAACAACTTCAAAGGAGGACAGGAATCTGGTGCCTCTCCCTAGGCCTCCAACAGTTCTGCCTCAAGGTCAGAATAAAGGGCAGATATTACCACCCCTACCGCCAATATCGGAGCAGGGCCTTCGGAATCACCCCCCCTCCAGGAAGGCTACGCGACAAAGCATCCGCCTTGACGTTCTTAACCACAGGGCTATAGGTGACAACCAAATTTTATCTGGTAAAAAACAACGACCATCTGTCTTGTCTTGGGTTCAAATGTTTAGCCGACTCCAGATAAGCCAGATTTTTGTGATCGGTAATTACAGTCATAGGATGAATCGCTCCTTCCAACCAATGACGCCATTCCTCAAAAGCCAGCTTAATGGCCAGCAACTCTCTATTACCCACGTCATAATTTTTCTCAGCAGCTGAGAGCTTCTTCGAGAAGAAAGCACATGGGCGCCATTTACTAGGTAAAGGACCCTGCAACAAGACTGCTCCTACCCCTACCTCTGATTCGTCAACTTCCACAATGAAAGGCTGTGACACATCAGGTTGCATCAGTATAGGAGCAGAAGCAAAACATTCCTTCACAGCTGAAAAGGGTTGTAATGCCTCATTAGACGAGACTGAGATATCCGAACCTTTCCTAGTCATGTCCGTTAAAGGATTAGCAATCGTTGAGTAGTTGAAAATACATTTACGATAGTAGTTGGTGAACCCCAAAAATCGCATAAACGCTTTCACATTATCGGGTCGATCCCAGTCCAACACAGTACGGACCTTTTCAGGATCCATATGAAAACCTGAAGATGAGAGTAGGTAGTCCAGGAACTGCACTTCCGGAACTGCAAATACACACTTCTCCATCTTAGCATACAGTTTATTCTCTCATAAGATCTGTAAAACTTGTCTCATGTGATCCTGATGCATCTCCATGTCAGGAGTATAAATCATAATATCATCCAGATAAATCACAACAAACCTGCCTACCAGATGATAAAAGATGTCATTGATGAAATGTTGAAAAACCGCAGGAGCATTGGTTAACCAAAAAGGCATGACCCTATTTTCAATGTGACCCTCAGGGGTATTAAAGGCCGTCTTCCATTCGTCCCCCTCCTTGATCCTTATAAGATTATATGCCCCCCTCAAATCCAATTTTGAGAACACCTTGGCACAGGCAATCTGATTGAAAAAATCCAGGATCAAAGAAAGGGGATAAGGATCACAGACAGTAATGTGATTAAGCTCACAAAAGTCTAAACATGGCCTAAGAGTTATGTCCTTTTTATTAACAAAGAAGAACCCTGCATCCACTGGGGATTTGGATGGACTAATATGACCGTTGGCCAAACTCTCAGTGATATATTCTCGCATGGTGGCTCTTTCGGGTTCGGAAAGATAATACAACCGAGACTTGAGCAACCTAGCTCAGGGAACAAGGTTGACGGGGCAATCATACTCCTGATGTGGAGCCAACTCCTGGTCTCCACATTTAGAGAATACATTAAAAAAAAATCTGAAATAAACAAAGGTACAACTTTAGTGGCTACCACAGAAAGCAAAGTGCTAAGACAGTTGTCAATGCAATAATCACGAATATGTCATGCTTGCCAGTCAATGGTAGGGTTATGTTTGCTTAACCATGGTAACCCTAGCACCAAGGTAGCAGGCAGAACCTCCAGTACAAAACACAACATGGATTCTAGATGAAAATCACCCACCTATAAACGGATGTCCTGCACCATTTGTGATAAACAATTCTGTGTGAGTGGAGCGGAATCAATAGCAAACACCGAAATTATTTCGTCTAATGCACTTGTTATTAATCCATGCTTACGGACAAACTGACCATCCACTAGGTTAACCCCTGCCCCACTGTCAATAAACACTTCAATTTCCTTCCGTTTTGGAATCTAGCACCACCTCGGCATACAAGAGAAATCGGCAAATGACAAAAGTAAATTCTCAGATTCCCCACCCACACCACCAAGAGTGAGATGAGGATTAAACATTTTTTCTTTTTTTTCTTTTTCACCTGGCCGCTGAACATAAGGACATACGTTTACAAAATGTCCCCTTTTTCCACAGAAAAAGCAGAGTTTCATCTTAAGCCTAAAGTTCTTATCACCAGATCCAGGGGTCGTTCCCCCCAGATGCATTGGTTCGTCACCAGATATAAACTCAAGAGTTTCTTCACCCAAAAAGTCAGAGGAGGCCGCCACCTTATATGATAGTACATCCTGAGAGTGAGGAACCTTAGATCTCTCCCTCAAGCATCTATCAATATGTACAGCAAGGGACATGGCCGCTTCCAATGACTCAGGATATTCGTGAAACACCGAGGCGTCCTTCAAGCTTTCGGATAACCCTTGACACAATTGACTAGGGAGAGCTGGATCATTCTACTCCGTATCCGTAGGCCATCTCCTAAATTCAGAGCAATAAGTCTCCGCAGAACGCTCTCCCTGCCGTAAGCCACGCAACTTAGTCTTGGCCAGGGAGATCTGATCTGGGTCATCGTAGATAAGACCTAGAGCTCTGAAAAATTCATCTACCGACCGGAGGGACTGTGATCCGGTTGGCAAAAAAAAAAAAAACAAGCGTCACCTTTAAGTAACAAAATGATTATAACTAGGGTTGACGGAACCCGAACTGTAAAGTTCGGGTTCGTACCAAACCTTTGGATTTTTGGACCACGGACCCGAACATTTCAGTAAAAGTTCGGGTTCGGTGTTCAGCGATTTATTGGCGCTTTTTTGAAAGGCTGCAGAGCAGCCAATCAACAAGCGTTTAACTCTGTGCCCTCTGTGCTCTACTAATGGCATGGCTGTGTTGGCCAGTGCAGCCTATATAAGCTGGAGTCACGTAGCGCTGCACATGTGCTTAGTGTAGGGATAGGATGCTGCTGCTGTGAGGGAGAGAATGGGAAAGAAACTTTAATCAGAACGGCAATTAAACTCAGCGATCTACATAGATTTTGTTGGGTGGGTGCAGTGCACAATCTTTTTACCCTGCCCTGAGCCCAGTGACAGAGAAAAATAACTTATCCATCTGTTAGTTAGGTGGGCGGTGGCGGACATTTTATGCAAGCTCAGTGCACCAGCACTGCATATGTGCTTTTGTGACATTGAAATCCAAGCTTGAAATACTGCAATAATAATCTGGGTTTCAAAAAACACCAATTTTTGGCAATATTATCCATCTTGGACCTCTGCTGCATTAGTCAGTGTGCAATTTAAGCTAGAAATACAGCTTTAATTTTCTGGGTTTTAAAAATCACCCTTTTTGGGAAAAATACTCAATTTTACAGCACTTGCTGCATCTGTATGTGTGAAATTCAAGCGTTATATACTGCTGTCTTATTCTGATATTCCAAAAACACCCATTTTGGGCAAAATACTTAATTTGCAGCCTTGTCTGCATCTGTCAGTGTGAAATTCAAGCTTTATATACTGCTGTCATATTCTGTTATTAAAAAAAACACCCTTTTTGTGCAAAGTACTTAATATTATAGCCTTTGCTGCATCTGTTATTGTTAAAACAAGCTTGAAATACTTCAATAATTTTTTGGCAATACCCTCCATCTTGGGCCTCTGCCTCCTTAGTCAGTGTGCAATTTAAGCTAGAAATATAACTATAATTTTCTGGGTTTTAAAAAACACCCATTTTGGGCAAAAATCTTAATTTGCAGCCTTGTCTGCATCTGTACGTGTGAGATACACGCTTTAGATACTGCTGTGCTATTCTGGTATTAAAAAAACACCCATTTAGGGCAAAAATCTTTATTTTGCAGCCTTTGCTGCACATGTCATTGTGAGATACACCCTTTAAATACTGTTCTATTTTGCTATTAAAAAAAACACCTATTTAGGGCAAGATCCTAAATTTACGAAATATGAGGAGAGCATCAAGTAAGGGACATGAAAAACAAAAAATGCCCAATTTTAGGGCCCTCAGGATAATTTCACAAGTACTTAATTCGGTCAGTGGACCGACAAAAATTCTTGTAGGGGTCCTAAACTAAATAACTTTATTGTAACATATCTAAAATCTAAAGACCTACAGGGATAGGTTAAAACTATCAGGAATGAGAGGGGGTGGAGGAGTGTTAGGTGCGGCATTTTAGGCAGGAATGAAGGTTGAATGTGACCCGTGTATGTGTGTGACCACCATTGTTTGTACAGGGGCAGATATCTTAGGCCTGTGATACACAATACAGAGATATAGTTTTTAGGGACAGGAATTAAGTTTTGTGTGTTGGTACTGAGCCACAGTACCTATACAACAGAACTGATTAGTACCCTTGGTCTGAATGCTAATTGATCAAATGTGAGTTGCACAAATTAAACAATTCCATTACCATTGGCAATTAATTGCTACGAGTTTCTGGGAGACTGTAAGATAACATTCAATGGTAGCAACCTAGATTGCACCTAATTGTTTGTTAATGAACTCTCAGTCTCGCACAGCAGTACCACACATGTAAACTACACCTGATCCTTAATGTAGTCTAGCTATCCTCAGTTCTGAGCCAGGCTCTGCGCCCATAAAATAACCAAATGGTCCATAAAGTGTGAGGTGGCACTAATTGCAAGTGAGGAACCGTCACCCCCCTCTCATTCCTGATAGTTTTAACCTAGCCCTGTAGGTCTTTAGATTTTAGATATGTTACAATAAAGTTATTTAGTTTAGGACCCCTACAGGGATTTTTGTCGGTCCACTGACCGAATTGAGTACTTGTGAAATAAGGGAAATGGCCCCAGTCGTGGTGCTGCTGGTGGAGCTCCTGTTGCAGGGAGAGGACGTGGTCGATCTGTGGCAGCTACACACACAAGTGAAACACCTTCCTCAGGTGCAAGTAGGCGACAGAACCTTCAGCGGTATTTGGTCGGGCCTAATGCGGCTCTACAAATGGTGAGGCCAGAACAAGTACAGGCGATAGTAGATTGGGTTGCTGAAAGTGCCTCCAGTTTCTTTACATTGTCTCCCACCCAGTTTCCTGCTGAAAGATCAGAGTTAGCAGCTGCAGCCGATGTCCATCAGTCTTTCACCTCACCCTCTTGCAAATCAGCCTGTCTGAGCCCCAAGTCATGCAGCAGTCTCTTCTACTTTTTGATGACTGGAACTGGAATTGTCTGTAACTTTCTGCTTTGTGTCATCCAGCTGAGCTGCAGAGCTCAGACTGGGATTTTGATCAAATCTCAGCATGAGACTTGATCCTTGCTCTCTTCCCTATGCAGGGAGAGCTAAAACGGGATCTAACAGTTTTTTTCCTCCCTTGCTGCAGGAAGTGGGAATATCCACCTCTTAAGCAGGGGGGCGGAACAGAACAGGATCGTTCCACTCTGAACGGCCAAAACATTTAAAAAAAACTATCCCTACCAATGAAGCTGCCATCTGCTAGTAGACCTGTAGAATTACAAGGAAAAAATTACCTTTAACATGGTGTTATGCACATTTGTGAATGACATAATCAAAATCACATCAAATGACAATATAATGGCTCCTGAAGGGCAGTCATAGAAAAAATGTATATAGCAGCACAACGAAAAAATGAAACCTTTCTTGTGGTGGTGCCAGCCGTGTAAGGAGCCAGTCCGAAGTTCCCCCTTGGATGCGTCATATATGGAAAACCGCAGCACTCACTTGTCTTCAATTATGCAGGATTTATTCACCAACAACAATGCTCTTGCAAGTGAGTGCTGCGGTTTTCCATATATGACGCATCCTGAAGGGCAGTAGCAGGGTAAAAGAGTTTAGTAACACAACTCTGGGGTGATACACATGACCAGGCATCTAAGTGCAAAGCACGAGCTCCAGTGGAGTAGGCACCTCAAAAACAAAGAAAGGTCTCTGGCTCCTCCTGCTTCCTCTTCTGCTGCAGTTTCGGCCTCTTCATCCACCTCTGGAGTGACAGTGGCACCTGCCACCCCGCAAACAGAGGATCTGCCAGCAACACCACCACCTGGGTCACCAAGCATCTCTACAATGTCCCACTGAAGCGTTCAGCTCTCCATCTCCCAAACACTGGAGTGGAAGAGGAAGTACTCCCCTACCCACCCGCGATCCCTGGCCCTGAATGCCAGCATTTCAAAATTACTGTCTGTTACAGTTACACTCGGGCTGATACTTTGTTGCAACAATGTATTTTGGTTATTTAAGACATGAAAGCCGGGTCATTTGGTACTTGCCCAATTTGAA
This sequence comes from Bufo bufo, assembly GCF_905171765.1. Classification (NCBI taxonomy): domain Eukaryota; kingdom Metazoa; phylum Chordata; class Amphibia; order Anura; family Bufonidae; genus Bufo; species Bufo bufo. Next base: position 129,330,704 of record NC_053397.1, on the reverse strand, counting down.
CAGTGATACCCCAGATTGCTATGCAATGGAGCCCATTCGGATAACGAAAGACTATGTAAAAGTAAAGACTTTGGCTCCATGGCGATTCTACTGTATTCGTGTAGTCTGATTGCCATTTACCTAATATGCACTCAGACCGGAGCTATATGGGGATGTTACATGTCTATGTTTACTGTAACGGTTGTGACATTGTATGTTTGAGTAGTGATTTCTGTCCTGTTGTCCCCACATGTATAGTGGCAATTTCCCTTTGTCCTGAGAGACAATGGAATTACTCCTCGGTTGTCTCCAGGGCAGAGAGGAGGAAACTAGGATGCATTGTGGGGATGTATTGTCTGTGTGTCCTGAATTGTTGTTTATCTGTCCTGTGTCACAGTCCTCCATCTGGTCCCCCTAGGGGAGTGTCCACCAGATGGGGACTTGCATAAATACGGGTGGGTAGTCCTCAGTAAAGAGAGATTCTGCTTCTTACCCTCAATTCGTGCTTTGACTCGTTTTGTAGATCATCACTAATCACTAGCCCTTGTAAGTGCTCTCGGGATTTCATCTACACTTACAGGAGCATGGATGACTGCTAAAGGGAACCTAACAGCGCTCTCTAGAATTCGGGGACAAGGACATCTAAGCGGTCCAACCCTCAGCCAGCCTGAGGCAACCGTAACAATTGGTGGCACAGCGGTGGGATGGTCCTTTATTTCACAGGAGAGTAGCTGAACAGATGGAAAGTACTTATGAGAAGCTGAAACGGACTACCTTAAAAGATTTGTTGAAGAGCCGTGGAGGAATTGCCAGCAACCGGCCCAGGAGAGAGCTAATTGCGGAGTTAACCGAGCTGGACCGGAATTGTACCATGGCAGAGGCATCATCACCCGAGGAGGATGAGGCCACCCGAATGGTAAAAGCCAGGATGCTGACGTACGGACCGAATTTCTCAGATGAGAGTATTGCCGCACTGTATACTGAAGCAGCCAAAGAGATACAGGATCGGAGGGACCATGAGTACCGTATGTATACGACACCGCCCCCTGTTGTACCCACAGTAATGACAACTGTCCCCTCTAGTCCTGGGAAGAAAAAGATCCCTTATGCTGCGTTTAAACAATTTCAAGAGACTGAGGGGGGATTGATTAATACCTGGCAGATTACGAAAGATTGTGTGCCCTACATCAAGTAACCACCGACGATTGGATTACATTGCTTACGGGTAAATTAACTGGTAGGGCTCCTGATGCCTTCCGGGATATGCCAGCTGAGGAAGTTACCCAATACATATTGATAAAAGAGGCATTGTTAAAAAGGTATGCTGTGACACCTGATGCGTATCGCCGGCAGTTCAGAGAAATGGCCAAGAAACGCAGCGATACACACACTGAATGGGCCAACCGATTGCACCGAGCTGCTAATCATTGGATTATGGGCAGTCAAGCAGTAACTGCTGAGGAAGTGTTACAATTATTTCTGCTAGAACATTTTTACAAAGGATTGGAGCCAAAATTATTGCTATGGTTGTTGGACAAGCAACCCACCACGCTCAAGACAGCTGCCCATCTCGCTGATGAATATGCAGATCGGATACTACACGAACTTCCAAGCTCCAGACCCACTCCACCCACAGAACCACGGGATACTTACAGACCACCTCCTCGAATTTCGGGCTCCAATTCCACCAGGCCCCACCAGGTACCAGAGACCAGTTAATACCAGTTATGACAGAGCCAGAGGAACCTGTCACAACTGCCACGAACCAGGACATTATGCCAGTCAGTGTCCACTCAACACAGAACGCCCCTACTGGAACCGACCAACGCTGCAAACCACTGCTGTTCCAGCTCGCCACCCTAGTGCCATGTGTGTGTCATCACCCTCCGCTCCAAACGAATACCTAGGGCAACTCCATGAGGCCAACCCTATCTACGCAGCATCAGATGACAACCGTCAACACCACAGACAGCAGGTACAATTAGAAGGGCGGTCAGTGGAAGGACTCCGTGATACTGGCGCCACCATCACGCTAGTTAAAGGCAGTCTTATACCAGCTCATAAAAGGTCTGGGCAAACTGTGGCTGTACGAGAGGCAGGAGGAGCAGTATGCCGGGTACCAACAGCCCGAGAACATTTGAATTGAGGTGCAGGGGAGGGTCAAGTGAATGTGGGCATCATGGACAATTTACCAGCGGAAGTGTTATTGGGCAATGACTTGGGGCCGATGACATCTGCCTATGCCCCCTCCTATGGTGCAACAGCCCATTCTGTAACCACCCGGTCGCAAGCCAGGACTGAGAGAGAACCTTCACCAGTGTAGGAGCCACAGGTAGGACAAACTTCTACCCTGACTTTCCCTCATTCCCCAGTCCAATGGGATACTCCTGAGACATTTGAAGCTGAGACTAAGACTGACCTGACGCTACAGAAATATAGGGAGAAAGCTGAACAAGGCATAGGGGGCTAGATAATGAAATGTTTGTTTGGGAACAGAATAAATTGTACAGATTAACAGAGAAAAAGAGAAACCCAAAACGCCAGTTGGTAATTCCGTTAAAATACTGCAAGGAGATATTAAGGGTAGGGCATGACATTCCGTTAGCAGGGCATCTAGGAATGACCCGTACATTACATGGGATCACCCACACCTTTTTCTGGCCGGGAGTACATAATGATGTGCTTACTCATTGTAGGACCTGTGATGTGTGTCAAAGGGTGGGAAAAAGGGGAGATCATCCAAAAGCTCACCTAGCCAATATGCCCATTATTGAAGAACCGTTTAGTAGGGTGGCCATAGATTTAATAGGACCTCTCGCCACCCCTAGCCCCTCGGGAAAGAAATACATCCTTACTGTAGTTAATTATGCCACCCGGTACCTAGAGGCAGTAGCGCTATCAAACATTCAGGCCGATACTGTAGCCAATGCCTTGGTACATATTTTTTCCCGTGTTGGGTTTCCCAGGAAAATCCTATCCGATAGAGGCACCCAGTTTACAGCAGGACTAACCCAACAGCTGTGGCATGCGTGTAACATAAAATCTTTACTCAGTTCTCCCTACCATCCCCAAACAAACGGTTTCTGCGAGCGATTCAATGGAACGCTCAAGCAAATGCTCAAGACCTTTACCAGTGAGTATAGGGATTGGGAGTGGTTCCTGCCACACCTCCTATTCGCATATCGAGAGGTGCCGCAGGAATCCATGGGTTTCTCCCCGTTTGAACTACTTTATGGGAGAAAAGTGCGAGGACCCTTGGACCTTATTAGGGAACACTGGGAGGGAGCCACTGAGAATGACTGGGTCCCTATGCCATATGTATTAGAGCTTAGGGACCGGATGGAACAACTAGCCAGATCTGTCCAAGCCAAGCTCCAGACCGCACAGAGACGCCAGAAAGTATGGTACGATAAGGGAGCCCGGCGCGGTATTTTTCAAATAGGACAGAAAGTGATGGTACTTAACCGCCTCCGGACCGCCTAACGCAGGATCGCGTTCTGGAGGCGGCAGCCCTGCGCAGAGTCACCCATATATGCGTCATCTCGCGAGACGCTAGATTTCCTGTGAACGCGCCACACAGGCGCGCGCGTTCACAGGATCGGAAGGTAAGCGAGTGGATTTCCAGCCTGCCAGCGGCGATCGTTCGCTGGCAGGCTGGAGATGCGATTTTTTTAACCCCTAACATGTATATTAGACGCTGTTTTGATAACAGCGTCTAATATACCTGCTACCTGGTCCTCTGGTGGTCCCTTTTGTTTGGATCGACCACCAGAAGACACAGGTAGCTCAGTAATAAGTAGCACCAAGCACCACACTACACTACACCCCCTGTCACTTATTAACCCCTTATTAACCCCTGATCACCCCATATAGACTCCCTGATCACCCCCCTGTCATTGATCACCCCCCTGTAAGGCTGCATTCAGATGTCCGTATGTTTTTTACGGATCCACGGATCCATGGATCGGATCCGCAAAACACATACGGACATCTGAATGGAGCCTTATAGGGGGGTGATCAATGACAGGGGGGTGATCACCCCATATAGACTCCCTGATCACCCCCCTGTCATTGATCACCCCCCTGTAAGGCTCCATTCAGACATTTTTTTGGCCCAAGTTAGCGGAAATTTATTTATTTTTTCTTACAAAGTCTCATATTCCACTAACTTGTGTCAAAAAATAAAATCTCACATGAACTCCCCATACCCCTCATGGAATCCAAATGCGTAAAATTTTTTAGACATTTATATTCCAGACTTCTTCTCACGCTTTAGGGCCCCTAGAATGCCAGGGCAGTATAAATACCCCACATGTGACCCCATTTCGGAAAGAAGACACCCCAAGGTATTCGCTGAGGGGCCTATTGAGTCCATGAAAGATTTAAATTTTTGTCCCAAGTTAACGGAAAGGGAGACTTTGTGAGAAAAAAAAATATATAAAAATCTATTTCCGCTAACTTGTGCCAAAAAAAAAATATTTCTATGAACTCGCCATGTCCCTCATTGAATACCTTGGGTGTCTTCTTTCCAAAATGGGGTCACATGTGGGGTATTTATACTGCCCTGGCATTTTAGGGGCCCTAAAGCGTGAGAAGAAGTCTGGGATCCAAATGTCTAAAAATGCCCTCATAAAAGGAATATGGGCCCCTTTGCGCATCTAGGCTGCAAAAAAGTGTCACACATCTGGTATCGCCATACTCAGGAGAAGTTGGGCAATGTGTTTTGGGGTGTCATTGTACATATACCCATGCTGGGTGAGATAAATATCTTGGTCAATTACCAACTTTGTATAAAAAAATGGGAAAAGTTGTCTTTTGCCAAGATATTTCTCTTTGCCAAGATACTTCTCCTGAATACGGCGATACCACATGTGTGACACTTTTTTGCAGCCTAGGTGGGCAAAGGGGCCCACATTCCAAAGAGCACCTTTCGGATTTCAAAGGTCATTTACCTACTTACCACACATTAGGGCCCCTAGAATGCCAGGGAAGTATAACTACCCCACAAGTGACCCCATTTTGGAAAGAAGACACCCCAAGGTATTCCGTGAGGGGTATGGCGAGTTCCTAGAATTTTTTATTTTTGTCACAAGTTAGCGGAAAATGCTGATTTTTTTATTTTATTTTTTCTTACAAAGTCTCATAATACACTAACTTGTGACAAAAAATAAAAACTTCCATGAACTCACTATGCCCATCACGAAATACCTTGGGGTGTCTTCTTTCCAAAATAGGTTTCACTTGTGGGGTAGTTATACTGCCCTGGCATTTTAGGGGCCGAATGCGTGAGAAGTGGTTTGAAATCAAAATCTGTAAAATATGGCCGGTGAAATCCGAAAGGTGCTCTTTGGAATGTGGGCCCCTTTGCCCACCTAGGCTGCAAAAAAGTGTCACACATCTGGTATCCCCGTACTCAGGAGAAGTTCGGCAATGTGTTTTGGGGTGTCTTTTTACATATACCCATGCTGGGTGAGAGAAATATCTTGGCAAAATACAACTTTTCCCATTTTATTATACAAAGTTGGCATTTGACCGAGATATTTATCCTACCCAGCATGGGTATATGTAAAATGACACCCCAAAACACATTGCCCAACTTCTCCTGAGTACGTCAATACCAGATGTGTGACACTTTTTTGCAGCCTAGGTGGGCAAAAGGGCCCACATTCCAAAGAGCACCTTTCGGATTTCACCGGCCATTTTTTACAGATTTTCTAACTACTTCTCACGCATTCGGGCCCCTAAAATGCCAGGGCAGTATAACTACCCCACAAGTGACCCCATTTTGGAAAGAAGACACCCCCAGGTATTTCGTAATGGGCATAGTGAGTTCATGGAAGTTTTTATTTTTTGTCACAAGTTAGTGGAATATGAGACTTTGTAAGAAAAAAAAAAAAAAATCTGCATTTTCCGCTAACTTGTGACAAAAAATAAAAAATTCTAGGAACTCGCCATGCCCCTCACGGAATACCTTGGGGTGTCTTCTTTCCAAAATGGGGTCACTTGTGGGGTAGTTATACTGCCCTGGCATTCTAGGGGCCCTAATGTGTGGTAAGTAGTTTGAAATCAAAATGTGTAAAAAAATGACCTGTGAAATCCTAAAGGTGCTCTTTGGAATGTGGGCCCCTTTGCCCACCTAGGCTGCAAAAAAGTGTCACACATGTGATATTGCCATACTCAGGAGAAGTTGGGCAAAGTGTTTTGGGGTGTCATTTTACATATACCCATGCTGGGTGAGATAAATATCTTGGTCAAATGCCAACTTTGTATAAAAAAATGGGAAAGGTTGTCTTTTGCCAAGATATTTCTCTCACCCAGCATGGGTATATGTAAAATGACACCCCAAAAAACATTGCTCAACTTCTCCTGAGTACGGAAATACCACATGTGTGACACTTTTCTGCAGCCTAGGTGGGCAAAGGGGCCCACATTCCAAAGAGCACCTTTCGGATTTCACCGGCCATTTTTTACAGATTTTGATTTCAAACTACTTTGCACGCATTTGGGCCCCTAAAATGCCAGGGCAGTATAACTACCCCACAAATGACCCCATTTCGGAAAGAATACACCCCAAGGTATTTCGTGATGGGCATAGTGAGTTCATGGAAGTTTTTATTTTTTGTCACAAGTTAGTGGAATATGAGACTTTGTAAGAAAAAAAAAAGAAAAAAAATCATCATTTTCCGCTAACTTGTGACAAAAAATAAAAAGTTCTATGAACTCACTATGCCCATCAGAGAATACCTTAGTGTGTCTACTTTCCGAAATTGGGTCATTTGTGGGGTTTTTCTACTGTCTGGGCATTGTAGAACCTCAGGAAACATGACAGGTGCTCAGAAAGTCAGAGCTGCTTCAAAAAGCGGAAATTCACATTTTTGTACCATAGTTTGTAAACGCTATAACTTTTACCCAAACCATTTTTTTTTTAAACAAACATTTTTTTTTTATCAAAGACATGTAGAACAATAAATTTAGAGAAAAATGTATATATGGATGTCGTTTTTTTTGCAAAATTTTACAACTGAAAGTGAAAAATGTCATTTTTTTGCAAAAAAATCGTTAAATTTTGATTAATAACAAAAAAAGTAAAAATGTCAGCAGCAATGAAATACCACCAAATGAAAGCTCTATTAGTGAGAAGAAAAGGAGGTAAAATTCATTTGGGTGGTAAGTTGCATGACCGAGCAATAAACGGTGAAAGTAGTGTAGGTCAGAAGTGTAAAAAGTGGCCTGGTCATTAAGGGTGTTTAAGCTAGGGGGGCTGAGGTGGTTAAACCAGTTAGGCAGGACAAGTTACAAGCCCCTGGGCTTCCCCAGTAGTGTTGGTACCGAAAAAGGACGGTACCACTAGATTTTGCATAGATTATAGAAAGCTAAACGACAAAACGGTTACTGATGCATACCCAATGCCCCGGGTAGATGAGTTGCTCGATCGCATAGCCAGAGGGAATTACTTAACTACCATTGACCTCTGTAAAGGTTATTACCAGATCCCTCTGGCCAAGGAGGCTGTCCCCAAGTCGGTCTTCGTCACCCCGTTTGGCTTGTACCAATTTAAGGTCATGCCATTCGGGATGAAGAATGCCCCAGCTACGTTCCAGCGCTTGGTGGACAGACTCCTTGGTGGCTTCCAGGATTTTGCTTGCGCATACCTGGATGACATAGCGATTTACAGTGAGTCCTGGGAGGAACACTTAGCTCAGGTAGGAACTGTTCTGGATCAGATCCGGGCCGCTGGCCTGACTCTGAAGCCAGAAAAATGCCATTTTGGGATGGCCGAAGTGCAGTACCTGGGACATAGTGTAATGTAATGACCGGCGTCACGCACAGGGAGGGAAAAGAGAAAGCCCTGCCCAAGGGAGAGGTTAAGGTGGTGACCCCTGACTCACCTTGCAGCTGGCACCTGACTGCCCTGACGTCCCTAGACGGGTTCCTCACCCGTGCGGCGATCACGTGCCTAGACCCTGGCTTTCCCTAAAATGAGCCCTACATAGTAAACGGGCCGGTGGGATCGCTAGTCCGCACTACTGACACTAAGAGGGAAACACCAGGGAGAGGACAGACAATACAGACAAACATATACACCCAGGTGGGCGACCACAGCAGACCACAAAGGTCCAACAGGGATCCGGAGGGTAGCGTTCTGGACCAACAACCAGAGAACGCAGCAACACAGCTCCAGAGAGTCAGAATAGATGTCCAGGCAGGAAGCTCTATATCTGGCAACCAGAGAAGTGTGAGAGGGGAATATAAGGAGGTTAGGGAGTGCTGAACAAGGAACATCTGAGGAGAAGGAGCTACGGATCCCTGAGTGAGCCAAAAGGGTTTGCAAAGCAAACCCAGAAAGCTACCATAAGGAAACAGCCCTATCTTACATAGAGCGCGCAGCCAACCGCTGCGACTTCCTGACCCCCGGTATAACGGAGTTAGGCGTGGTTCTTGACACCCTCGTGACACAGAGTGGGATGCGGTAAACAACGCCCTGAACCAGCGAAAATAGAAGCGGTCGCTAACTGGCCAATCCCACTTACTAAGACATAGTTACTGGCATTTCTGGGCACTGCAGGGTATTACAGACTGTTTGTACCTGATTATAGCACCATTGCAAAACCCCTGACCGATTTGATGAAAAAGAACCTCCCCAGTCAAGTCCTGTGGTCTCCCCACTGTGAAGAAGCCTTTCAAGCTCTGAAAAAGGCTCTTGTGAATGCTCCTTTTGGCTCATTTTGGCTGCCCCAGTCCCTAACAAACGCTTTATTGACCACACAGACTCTTCCATGTTCGGGCTGGGGGCAGTTCTAAGCCAAGTCGGAGAGGACGTGGGGGGAGCATCCTGTTGCCTACATCAGTAGAAAGCTCCTACCACAAGAGGTCAGTTATGCCGCGGTGGAAAAGGAGTGTTTGGCCCTGGTGTGGGCCCTAAAGAGACTAACCCCCTACTTATATGGTCAAGAATTTAAACTCATCACAGACCATAATCCTCTCGTCTGGCTAAACCGTGCCTCCAGGGACAATGGTTGGTTATTGCGCTGGAGCCTGTCATTACAACCTTTCAATTTTACCATTCAATACCGACCAGGAAAACAAAACGGTAATGCCGATGGTTTGTCCCGGCAGACTGATATCAGCCCAGAGTAAAAGTTGTTCTGGACAGCCTCAAGTTGCCCCGAAAAGGGGTCAAACTGTGTCTGCCAGAGTGTTCCACAAGGAGTTAGCTATGTTACAGTTACACTCGGGCTGATACTTTGTTGCAACAATGTATTTCGGTTATTTAAGACATGAAAGCCGAGTCATTTGGTACTTGCCCGATTTGAACAGTGATACCCCAGATTGCTATGCCATGGAGCCCATTCGGATAACGAAAGAAAGTAAAGACTTTGGCTCCATGGCGATTCTACTGTATTTGTGTAGTCTGAGTGCCATTTACCTACTAATATGCACTCAGACCAGAGCTATCTGGGCATGTGTTACATGTCTATGTTTACTGTAATGGTTGTGACATTGTATGTTTGAGTAGTGATTTCTGTCCTGTAGTCTCCACATGTATAGTGGCAATTTCCCTTTGTCCTGAGAGACAATGAAATTACTCCTCGGTTGTCTCCGGGGCAGAGAGGAACCAGGATGCATTGTGGGGATGTATTGTGTCTGTGTGTCCTGAATTGTTGTTTATCTGTCCTGTGTCACAGTCTACCATCTGGTCCCCCTAGGGGAGTGTCCACCAGATGGGGACCTGCAAAAATACGGGTGGGTAGCCCTCAGTAAAGAGAGATTCTGCTTCTTACCCTCAATTCGTGCTTTGACTCGTTTTGTAGAGCATCACTAATCACTAGCCCTTGTAAGTGCTCTCGGGATTTCATCTACACTTACAGGAGCATGGATGACTGCTAAAGGGAACCTAACAGCGCTCTCTAGAATTCGGGGACAAGGACATCTAAGCGGTCCAACTCTCAGCCAGCCTGAGGCAACCGTAACACTGTCCTTTGAAATGCTGTCATTCCGTCTGGTGGAGACGGAGAGTTTTAAAAGCCTTATGGCAGTAGCTGTCCCTCAGTACGTCGTGCCAAGCCGCCACTTCTTTTCCAGGCGTGCCATCCCTTCCCTGCACAACCAAGTGGGGGACAAAATCAGGTTTGCACTGCGCAATGCCATCTGTGGCATGGTCCACCTAACTACGGATACGTGGACCAGTAAGCAGTCAAGGACGTTATATCTCCATAACAGCACACTGGGTAAATGCAGTGGCGGCAGGGCCTGAGGCGGATAGCAGTTTAGCGCATGTCCTTCCACTACCGAGGATTGCAGGGCGCTTCAGTTTGCCTCTTGTTGCTTCCTCCTCCTCTACCCGCTCCTCATCCGGTCAGCGTAACACCTTCGCCACCAACTTCAGCACAGCCAGGGGTAAACGACAGCAGGCAGTTTTAAAATTTATCTGTTTGGGGGACAAACCCCACACCACGCAGGAGCTGTGGATGGGCCTTGAACAACAGAATGATGAGTGGTTGGTGCCAGTGAGCCTGAAGTCCGGCCTGGTGGTGTGCGATAATGGGCGAAATCTCATAGCAGCTCTGGGACTAGCCGGTTTGACGCACATCCCTTGCCTTGGTACATGTGCTGAATTTGGTGGTGCAGAGGTTTCTTAAAAATTACCCCGATATGTCAGAGCTGCTGCAGAAAGTGTGGGCCGTCTGTGAAAGCTTTCGGCGTTCTCACCCTGCTGCTGCTCGCCTGTTAGCGCTGCAGCGTAACTTTGGCCTTCCCGCTCGCCACCTCATATGCGACGTGCCCACAAGGTGGAACTCCACCTTGCACATGCTGGCCAGACTGTGCGAGCAGCAGCAGGTGATAGTGAAGTTTCAGCTGCAGCACGCACAGGTGAGTCGCTCGGCGGAAAAGCACCACTTCATCACCAATGACTGGGCCTCCATGCAAGACCTGTGTTCCTTGTTGCGATATTTTGAGTACTCCACCAACATGGCCAGTGCCGATAACGCCGTTCTCAGCGTTACTATCCCACTTCTATGCCTCCTTGAAAAAACGCTGCTGGCAATGATGGAAGAGGATGTGGCACAGGAGGAAGTGGAGGAAGAGGGATAATTTCATAGAGTTTCCGGCCAGTCATTCACAAGTGGCTCCGACGGTGGGTTCCTGCACCCACAAACGGCAGGTACACAATTGTCCAGCCAGGGCACAGTTCTGGAAGATGAGGAGGAGGAGATAGAGGAGGAGGAACCGTCTTCACAGCAGGGTGGCACACAAACCAGCTCATGGCCATCACTGGTGCATGGATGGGGGGATACAGAGGATACAGACGATACACCTCCCACAGAGGACAGCTTTTTGTTGCCTCTGTCAGCCTGGCATGAGCGATTACATGCTGCAGTGTCTCCAACGACCACCGAGTTGCCCACATTCTAACTTGTGCTTATTACTGGGTGGCCACGCTGCTGGATCCCCGTTACAAGGACAACGTACCTTCCTTAATTCTGTCACTGGAGCGTGATCGTAAGATGCGCAAGTACAAGCGCACGCTGATAGACTCGCTGCTGGTGGCATTCCCACCTGACAGCGGGGGCACAGTGGAAGCACAAAGCGAAGGCAGAGGAGGAGGAAGAGGTTGCCAACGGAGCTGGAGCAGTACCTCAGAAGGCAGGGTTAGCATGGCCGAAATGTGGAAAAGCTTTGTCAGCACGCCATACAACCAGCACCACCAGCTGATATGGAAGGTCTTAGCAGGAGGCAGTATTTCAGCAACATGGTGGAGCAGTATGTGTGCACATGCCTACACGTACTGAATGACGGGTCTGCCCCCTTCAACTTCTGGGTCTCCAAATTGGGCACATGGCCTGAGCTTGCCCTTTATACCTTGGAGGTGCTGGCGGGCCCTGCAGCCAGTGTATTGTCTGAACATGTGTTTAGCACGGCAGGGGGCGTTATCACAGACAAGCACAGCCGCCTGTCCACAGCCAATGTGGACAAGCTCACGTTCATTAAAATGAACCAGGCATGGATCCCACAGCACTTGTCTGTACCTTGTGCAGAATAGACATGTATACCAGCCTTAACCAGCCATTGTTATACTACAGCGCAATTGCTCATTGTTGTATTTTGGATATTTCACACTCTTTTGGAGTGTACCCTAATAAAAAATGTTAAAAAATATTAAAACCAAAAACCAGTGTTGGCTACCTCATACTCTTCCACCGCTGCTTCCACCTACACCGCTACGTCCACCGCCTCCTCAAACTCCTTCTCCACATGGACCTCCGCATCATAAATCAAGTTTTTTTTTTTTTATTTGTACGTATTTTTTTTTTTTTTTGTCATTTCACTAATTTGTATCATTTTCAGTTGAAATTCACCTTTTTTTGGGTGCTATATACCACTGCTGTACCTAGTAGACAGGTAAAAACATTTCACTAATTTGTCTGTTACATATATGGGTGAAATTTATCAATTTTTGGGTGCGATATATCCCGGCTGTACCTAGTAGAACACATCCATGTTCCGACTAATGAACTCCCTGGTCTCCTGAGCCTGTTTAGAGGAGAGGCTGTTAGCAATTTTTACTGTAGCAACCGCTTCCCTTGCCTGAGATATAGGAGCCAGAACCTCTCCCCCTAGAAAACCCGGCCGCGGGCTGTCTTCAGTACAGATCTCCCTATCTTTCCAAGGTTTAAGTAAATTAACATGGTAAAACTGCTCCAGCTTCTGCCTCCCTGGCTGGTGTACCTTGTAATTTACCTCTCCAACTTTCTCGAGTACCTCTTAGGGCCCCTGCCACCTAGCCAGGAACTTACTGTCCACTGTCGGTACCAGAACCAAAACCCGATCACCCGGATTAAAGTTCTGGACCCGAGCCTGATGACTATAGATCCGACTCTGCGTTCACTGAGCGGACTCCATATGCGCCCTGACAAGAGGCAAAACGGTCTCTATCTGCTGTTGCATCTTGATTACATACTCCAAGACACTTTTATTCAGAGTGGGTTGCTGCTCCCACGCCTCTTTGGCCACGTCCAACAGACCACGAGGATGTCTGCCATAAAGCAATTAGAAAGGCGAGAACCCAGTAGAGGCCTGGGCTACCTCTCGCACTGCGAACATGAGATAGGGCAGAAGTATATCCCATCCTTCCCATCTTTAGACACCACCCTTTTTAACATGGTTTTTAGAGTTTTGTTAAACCTTTCCACCAGACTGTCCGTTTGCTGATGGTACACAGACGTCCGTAACTGTCTGATATGCAGCAACTTACAGAGTTCCCTCATGATCTTGGACATAAAATGGGTCCCCTGGTCAGTCAGAGCCTCTTTAGGTAGCCCCACTCGGGAGAACAACTCCATTAGCTCCTTAGCTATAAGCTTCGCCGATGTATGTCGAAGTGGCACCGCCTCCGGGTACCGAGTGGCATAGTCCAGGACGGCCAAGATCTGTTGGTGTCCTCTAGCAGACTTCGGTACTGGGCCTACGAGGTCCATATCGATTCGCTTAAACGGCACCTCGATGGTCGGGAGAGGTACCAAGGGACTGTGGAAAAGGTGCTGGGGGCTAGTTGCCTGGCAGGTCGGGCAAGACTTACAGAATTCTTCCACCTCTTTAAACACACTGGGCCCGTAAAACAGTTGTAGTATCCGGTACTGTGTCTTCTGCATTCCCAGATGACCCCCGAGAACATGCTGGTGGGATAACTAACACGAGTTTGCGATAAGTCTGGGGCACCACCAACTGTTCAATGGATTTACCTCGCAGCTGGTTTACCCGGTGTAAAATACCCTGATGAATCACAAAACGGGGGAACACCGACTCTGCCCCTGGTTGTTGTGGTTCACCATCTACTATTAATACATTTTCCCAGGCTTGGGATAGGGTTGGGTCCCGGTGTTGGGCGGTACCAAAATGATCCTCGGAGACATTGAGGTCTGCCAGCTCAGGACCCGGCGGCAAGTCTTCCGTGTCTCCCACCATCACACTTAGTTGGGTTGTCTCCCCCTCTTCCACCGAAGTGGTCCCTACCGCTGGCCCTTCAGACTCAGGTTCCCAGTCTCCCCCCTGAGCCGGGCCACTCTTCTAGGGTTACCCCTGTCACATGGGTATCAGTCACTCTCGTAGTAGGTCACAGTGACGGGAAGCCCGGGAAGTCTCTCTCTATTATAAGTTCATAGTGTAGAATGGGACGACAGCCACCTCATGGGTCCACCTGCCAGCAGCCGTGGATAGACACACCATAGCAGTGGGGTAGTCTTATAATTCTCCATGAATACACATGACCCCAACTTTCTAGCCAGTATACTCAGTGGTCCGTGTGTCACGACCGCTATCCCAGCAGCAGTCGTGTCGCACCAGACGGAGGGGAAGGGGGACCCTTATCTACGGATGGGAATAGTATGGCCACCCCTGACTAACCCTAAGCTGGCACCTGTCTGCCCTGATACCCTACACGGGGTGTGAACCCGTGCGGCGAGCAGGATGCCTAAAACCCTCAGTCACCCTAACAAGCCTAGAGTGGGAAGGGCCGATGGGAGCACTAGTCACCATCACTCATGTCTAGGAGAACAGCAGGGGAAGACAGCAACAAACAAACTATATCAGAGATAGACTTATCCAGTCACGAGCAGAGAAGGCGATCCCAATCACGACAGTCCACGCCGGACAAGAGCTCCACAGCAACACCATCAAACGATCTCCTTAAAAGGTCAGAATAGAACTGGAAGTAAGGACTATATCTGGCAATGACTGCAAGTGAAACTGAAACTAATATAGTAGCTGGGAGTGGCAGACAGGACTCACCTGAGAAGGATGCCTACAAACTCCCAGTCAGGACAAAAAGGTTCACAAGGCAAAACCCAGATGACATACCCTGAACCACGGAGCAAACTCACAAGCTATCACGAGTAGCAAGTCGCTGCGACCTTCTCCTCCCAGACCTGTCTGGATCAGTCACAGTCGTGACAGTACCCCCCTTTCTACGAGGGGCCCCTGGACCCTCAAGACCAGGCCTCTCCGGATGGGAGCTATGAAAAGCCCGAATGAGTCTGTCCGCTTTTATCTCTGATGCTGGAACCCACATTCTCTCTTCGGAACCATAACCTTTCCAGTGCACCAGGTACTGAAGAGAGCGGCGAACATATCGTGAATCAACAATCTTTTCTACCTGAAACTCAAGACTGCCATCAACAACCACCGGTGGAGGCGGTAGTGGCAATGGTTCAGGAGGTTCTACATACAGTATCTCTTAAGCAGAGATCTGTGGAAGACATTATGGATCCTTAGAGTCTCTGAGGTAGCTCCAGACGAAAATCCACCGGGTTAATGATCTTAATTACCTTATAAGGACCAATAAATCTCGGACCTAATTTCCACGAGGGAACCTTCAACTTGATATTTCTGGTAGACAACCACACCAAGTCATTCACCCCAAGGTCCGGACCTTCAGAGCGCTTCCTATCAGCCGCACGTTTGTATCTACCACCAATTCTCTTCAAACTTTCTTGCACACTCTGCCACACTGAAGAAAGTGAAGACGCAAATCGTTCCTCCTCGGTAATCCCAGACGGCCCCCCCTCACTAAACGTACAAAACTGAGGATGGAAACCATACGCACCAAAAAATGGTGACTTATCGGTGGATTCCTGACGACGATTATTAATGGCAAACTCGGCTAACAGTAAATAAGATGACCATTCCTCCTGATTTTCGGAAACAAAGCATCTCAAATATGTCTCTAGGTTTTGATTGGTACGTTCAGTCTGACCGTTGGACTGTGGATGGAAATATGAAGAAAACGACAGATAAACCCCTAAACGAGAACAAAAAGCTTTCCAAAATTTAGAAACGAATTGGGTACCACGATCCGAAACAATATCGGAAGGGACCCCGTGAAGCTTCACGATGTGGTCAATAAAAACCTGAGCCAGTGTGTTAGCATTAGGCAATGCGGCGAGAGCAATAAAGTGCACCATTTTACTGAATCTGTCAACAACTACAAGAATAACAGTCTTCCCCGCTGATACTGGTAGATCCGTAATGAAATCCATTGACAGGTGCGTCCAAGGCCTGTTGGGGATGGCCAGAGGTAAAAGACGCCCTGCCGGACGAGTATGATCTACCTTAGAACGAGCACAGGTAGCACATGCAGACACAAAATTCAACACCTCCTGGCGCCATTTAGGCCACCTGAACCGACGAGACACTAACTCAGAGGTTGCCCTACTACTTGGGTGTCCTGCCAGTGTGGAGTTATGGTGTTCTTTTAGTATCTCCAGTCGTAAATTTTCTGGCACAAACAGTTTACCCGAGGGGCAGGAGGCCGGGGCGTCCCCCTGAGCTTCCAACACCCTCCCCTCCAAACCTGAGTGTAATGCAGAGACCACCACCCCCTTTTGCAAAATGGGCTCTGGCACCTCAACATCACCCCCTCCAGGAAAACTTTGAGACAATGCATCCGCCTTAGTATTTTTTGCCCCCGGGCGATAGGTTATTACAAAAATTAAACCTAGTAAAAAATAACGACCAGCGAGCCTGTCTAGGGGTGAGACGTTTAGCAGACTCCAGATATAATAAGTTTTTGTGATCAGTAATCACCGTGACGGGATGAAGCGCCCCCTTCAAAAAATGACGCCACTCCTCAAAAGCCAACTTAATAGCCAAAAGTTCCCTGTTGCCAATATCATAGTTCCTTTCTGCAGTAGACAATTTCTTCGAAAAGAAAGCACACGGACGCCATTCACCAGGGGACGGGCCCTGAGATAGTACCGCTCCCACCCCCACCTCTGATGCGTCAACCTCTACAATAAAAGGAAGCAAGATATCTGGCTGTACGAGAATAGGGGCCGAGGTGAATCTCTCCTTCAGAGATGCAAAGGCAGTTTTGGCTGCATGTGACCATTTGGAAAAATCGGATCCCTTTCGGGTCATGTCCGTCAGTGGTTTGACCACCAAGGAATAGTTTTTTATAAACTTTCTATAAAAATTGGCAAACCCCAGGAAGCGTTGCAATGCCTTCAGGTTCTCAGGCAGATCCCAGTCTATAATCGCCCGGACTTTCTCTGGATCCATAAGGAAACCTGAATCTGACAACACATACCCCAGAAATGGCAGTTCTTTTACGGCGAACACACATTTTTCTAACTTAGCAAACAATTTGTTGGCCCTTAATATCTGCAGCACTTGTCTCACATGGATCTTATGTGTATCCAGATCCGGGGAATAGACCAGGATGTCATCAAGATATATCACAACAAATCTCCCGATAAGGTGACTAAAAATATCGTTGACAAAATGATGGAATACCGCAGGCGCATTAGTAAGACCAAATGGCATGACCAGATTTTCATAATGCCCTTCCGGAGTATTAAAAGCCGTCTTCCACTCATCCCCCTCTTTGATGCGAACCAGGTTATAGGCTCCTCTGAGATCCATTTTGGAGAACCATTTAGCACCAGCAACCTGATTAAAGAGGTCGGGAATGAGAGGAAGAGGATAGGGATCTCGGATAGTTATCCGGTTTAATTCCCGGAAATCCAGGCAAGGACGTAGGCCCCCATCTTTCTTTTTAACGAAAAAGAACCCTGCAGCCACAGGTGAAGAAGAGGGTCTGATGTGTCCCTTAGCCAAACTCTCCGAAATATAATCTTTCATAGCCTTCCTCTCCGGGCCGGAAAGATTGTATAACCGGGTTTTAGGTAGCTTGGCCCCAGGTAGTAGATTAATCGGGCAATCATATGGACGATGAGGTGGTAACCCCTGACAACCCTTCTCAGAGAACACATCCATAAAATCTGACAGAAAGGCAGGTAAAGATGTTACAGAGAGTGTAGAGCACCTACTACTCAAGCAGTTGTCCTTACAATGTTCACTCCACTCCACACAATCTCCCCGGCCTGCCAATCCACCACTGGATTGTGAGTCACCAGCCAGGGAAGCCCTAATACCATAGGAGCCGGAAGACCGTCCAGGACATAACACGAGATATGCTCCTTATGGAGGTCCCCTACCTGCAGATGGATATTATGAATGATCTGAGTTAACTCTTTCTGAGTAAGAGGGGAGGAGTCGATGGCAAAAACAGGAATAGTTCTGCGTATCGGTTCTGGAGTAAAACCCAGAGCCTGAGCAAACCGTGAATCCACCAAGTTGACCCCTGCCCCACTGTCCAAAAAGACGGAACAGATCTCAGTCTTATTGCCCGCCTCAACGGTAGCGGACAACAAAAACTGAGACATGCGTATGGAGGAAACAAATACGCCCAGACTGTTCTCCTCCGCACAATCTGGGGACTCTAGTTTTCCGGCGGCTCCTTTGTTTGTGGTCTCTTGGGTTCTGAGGGACAAACCTTTACAAAATGACCCCTCCCCCCACAACGAAAACAAACCTCTGACCTACGGCGGAACTTAGGAGGATTCACCCGTCTAGTGGCGTCCCCTATTTGCATTGGTTCGACTGGATCATAACAAACCGATCCCTGCCCTATAGAGGCCTCTGTAAAATTGAATAGTCTCTCCCTGAGTCGTCTGTCGATTCTTATGGACAGAGACATAGCAGCCTCCAGAGACCCAGGGACCTCGTATACCGCCAGCGCGTCTTTTAATTTTTCAGACAACCCCTGGCAGAACTGACTCCTAAGGGCCGAGTCGTTCCATAACGTATCAGTAGCCCACCTACGGAATTCGGAACAATATAGTTCAGCAGACCGGTTCTCTTGCCGAAGTCTACGTAGCTTAGACTCAGCCAGTGAGACCCTGTCCGGGTCATCATATACGAGACCCAGGGCTTCAAAAAACTCCTCCACTGATCGTAAGGCCAGAGAGTCTGATGGTAGGGAGAAAGCCCAAGCCTGCGGATCTCCTTGCAGGAGAGAAATTACAATCCCCACCCGTTGTTCCTCACCGCTGGAGGATCTAGGGCGTAATCTGAAGAACAATTTGCAAGCTTCTCTGAAGGTTACAAATTGGTCTCTCCCTCCTGAGAACCTATCAGGTAAAGCCACTTTTGGCTCAGGAGTACCTTGGTTTCCCGTAGCAACGGTGGAACCCAAGGATGGCTGCTGCAGCACTGTTGCTTTTAATCCTGTCACTTCAAGGGATAATCCCTGTAATTGTTCCGCCAAAACCGTAACCGGATCCATAGTGGAACAGAAAAATACAAAGCAAAACAGCAAGCAAAAAAAAAAAAAGAAATGTCACTTTTTTTTTTTTTTTAAAAGGCCAGATATACTGTCACGACCGCTATCCCAGCAGCAGTCGTGTCGCACCAGACGGAGGGGAAGGGGGACCCTTATCTACGGATGGGAATAGTATGGCCACCACTGACTAACCCTAAGCTGGCACCTGTCTGCCCTGATACCCTAGACGGGGTGTGAACCCGTGCGGCGAGCAGGATGCCTAAAACCCTCAGTCACCCTAACAAGCCTAGAGTGGGGAAGGGCCGATGGGAGCACTAGTCACCATCACTCATGTCTAGGAGAACAGCAGGGGAAGACAGCAACAAACAAACTATATCAGAGAAAGACTTATCCAGTCACGAGCAGAGAAGGCGATTCCAATCACGACAGTCCACGCCGGACAAGAGCTCCACAGCAACACCATCAAACGATCTCCTTAAAAGGTCAGAATAGAACTGGAAGTAAGGACTATATCTGGCAATGACTGCAAGTGAAACTGAAACTAATATAGTAGCTGGGAGTGGCAGACAGGACTCACCTGAGAAGGATGCCTACAAACTCCCAGTCAGGACAAAAAGGTTCACAAGGCAAAACCCAGATGACATACCCGGAACCACGGAGCAAACTCACAAGCTTTCGCGAGTAGCAAGTCGCTGCGACCTTCTCCTCCCAGACCTGTCTGGATCAGTCACAGTCGTGACACCGTGCTAGGGGAGCCCTTACCAGGGTCACCAGACTCCCTGAGTCCAACAGAGCCTCCGCTGGAGTGTCTCCCACATCCACCTGGCACAGGTGATTCAGAGTCTCTGCACACAGCTTCCTAGCATATAACAACTGGCGGAAGCAATAGTTTGTGTCCATAGGTTCCACCTGATGTGGACAGACAGCTCGTACATGGCCAGGCTCCCGACACCACCAGCAAACTATCATAGCTGGGTCCACAGGGGGCACATCCCGGATGGGTTCAAATCGCCAGGTCTAGGGTGGAGAGTTACGGGTTTTGACTACCCCCTCCCAAAAGAACCCCCCTGTAGATTCTGGGTAGCCTCATAGCGGACGACCATCTCGAGAGTATTACCTGGGGAGACCTGGCCGATCCATTGCTGGAGAGGGAGTGGCAAAGCCCTCCAGAACATATCAGCACCCAGACGGTCCAGCATAGCAGTGGGGCACAGCACCTTAGGCTGTAGCCACTTTTGCAAGAGATTAAGCAAGTTGGGCTCAGCCGGCTTAAACCCCCACTGATGCACCCGCTGGGCCCGGACCAACATATTCACCCCCAGTCTTGCCAGAATCTCACCCTTGACTCTCTACTAGTCGGCCACTTCGTCGTCCAGCAAGTCGAAATACACCCGCTGGGAATTGGATGTCAGGAACGGAGCGACGACCTCAGCCCACTGATCTCGGGGTAGATTCTCCCTTGTGGCCACCTTCTCATACATCGCCAGATAAGTTTCTACGTCATCTGATGGTGTCATCTTGGGGATCGCCGCACGGACCGCTTTCCAGACATCATGGACACTCTGGTACGTTCTTGCCGTCTGTAAAGCCATCACGTGTTGTAACAGCAGCTGGTTTGTTTCTTGCTGGTGTTGATTAGCCTCTGTGAGAGCTTTCATTACAGCCTCAATTTGGTCACGTGACACAGGTTTTATTTTAGCTGGTTTAATCCAGGACATCCAGCCGTACCGAAAATAAATATTTTGGCGTTTACGCCAGCCTCACTGCATATGCCCGCTCCAAGCCACAAATTGTGAGGATTCGCTCTGGTAGGCAGGGTAAGCGAACACAGAACAGAGACAAAAGAAACAGTTTGTAAAACAAAACTTCAGTGTTTATTCACACATAAGAAAAAAGCAACATTGACAGTCTTGGTGTTCGTTCACACAAAGGAAAGTCCAAAGCACAAAAACAGTCACCTTGTTAGCAGGTTCTTTCAGCATCCACAACAAGCTTTAGGAGGCCTGTTTCCCTGCATGCGGCTCTCAGGCCTCTAGTACGGCACCATGCCTCAGATCCCAAGACAGAGACCTTGATTCTGAGCCCAGCTGCCTATTTAACCTCTTCAGGACACAGGGCGTACAGGTACGCCCTTATATCCTGGTTCTTAAGGACACAGGGCATACCTGCATGCCCTGTGTATTTCTGAACACCGCCGCGCAGCGGGCGGTGATCGGAAGCCGGTGCCTGCTCATAATCATTGAGCAAGCACTTCGGCTAAATGCCCGGGGGGGGTCCCGTGACCCCCCCATGTCGGCGATCACCGCAAACCGCAGGTCAATTCAGACCTGTGGTTTGCGGCTTTTCTAAGTTGCGGCGGCGGGCGGTCCCCATGCGCCTGTAGGGGGGACCCGATGGCATGGAAGGCAGCGCGATGTCTAAGGAAGGCATCGCGCTGCCTTCCGGTGACGAGCCTGTGAGATCCAGCCCCCTGGATCTCACAGGCCCCGGAAGCTGTATGAGTAATACACACAGTATTACTCATACAGCCAATGCATTCCAATACAGAAGTATTGGAATGCATTGTGAAGGATTAGACCCCCAAAAGTTCAAGTCCCAAAGTGGGAAAAAAAATTAAGTGAAAAAATTAAAGTTTTCCCCCCAAAAATTAAGTTTCAAGTAAAATAAACAAAAACGTCATTTTCCCCAAATAAAGTAAAAAAAAAAATGGTAAAAAATAGGGGGAAAAAAAAAGTATACGTATTATGTATCGCCGCGTCCGTATCGACCGTCTCTATAAACATATCACATGACCTAACCCCTCAGATGAACACCGTAAAAAATAAAAAATAAAAACTGTGCTAAATAAACCATTTTTTTGTCACCTCACATCACAAAAAGTACAACACAAGCGATCAAAAAGGCGTTTGCCCACCAAAATAGTACCAATCTAACCGTCACCTCATCCCGCAAAAAATGAGCCCCTATCTGAGACAATCGCCCAAAAAAAAAACTAACTATGGCTCAGAATATAGAAACACTAAAACATCATTTTTTTGTTTTAAAAAAGCTGTTATTGTGTAAAACTTACATAAATAAAAAAAAGTATACGTATTAGGTATCGCCGCGTCCGTATCGACGGGCTCTATAAAAATATCACATGACCTAACCCCCTCAGATGAATACCGTAAAAAATAAAAACTGTGCTAAATAAACCATTTTTTGTCACCTTACATCACAAAAAGTGTAATAGCAAGCGATCAAAAAGTCACACGCACCCCAAAATAGTGCCAATAAAACCGTCATCTCATCCCGCAAAAAATGAGACCATGAGTAAGATAATCGCCCAAAAACTGAAAAAACTATGGCTCTCAGACTATGGAAACACTAAAACATGATTTTTTTTGCTTCAAAAATGAAATCATTGTGTAAAACTTACATAAATAAATAAAAAGTATACATATTAGGTATCGCCGCATCCGTGACAACCTGGTCTATAAAAATACCACATGATCTAACCTATCAGATGAATGTTTTAAATAACAAAAAATAAAAACGGTGCCAAAACAGCTATTTCTTGTTATCTTGCCTCATAAAATGTGTAATATAGAGCAACCAAAAATCATATGTACCCTAAACTAGTACCAACAAAACGTCCACCCTATCCCGTAGTTTCTAAAATGGCATCACTTTTTTGGAGTTTCTACTCTAGGGGTGCATCAGGGGGGCTTCAAATGGGACATGGTGTAAAAATAAAACAGTCCAGCAAAATCTGCCTTCCAAAAACCGTATGGCATTCCTTTCCTTCTGCGCCCTACTGTGTGCCCGTACAGTAGTTTACGACCACATATGGGGTGTTTCTGTAAACTAAAGAATCAGGGCCATAAATATTGTGTTTTCTTTGGCTGTTAACCCTTGCTTTGTTAAAGTAAAAAAAAATATTAAAATGGAAAATCTGCCAAAAAAGTGAAATTTTTAAATTGTATCTCTATTTTCCATTAATTCTTGTGGAACACCTAAAGAGTTAATGATGTTTTTAAAATCAGTTTTGAATACCTTGAGGGGTGTAGTTTCTTAGATGGGGTCACTTTTATGGAGTTTCTACTCTAGGGTTGCATCAGGGGGGCTTCAAATGGGACATGGTGTCAAAAAACCAGTCCAGCAAAATCTGCCTTCCAAAAACAGTATGGCATTCCTTTCCTTCTGCGCCCTGCCGTGTGCCCGTACAGTGGTTTACGACCACATATGGGGTGTTTCTGTAAACTACAGAATCAGAGCCATAAATATTGAGTTTGGTTTGGCTGTTAACCCTTGCTTTGTAACTGAAAAAAAATTATTAAAATGGAAAATCTGCCAAAAAAGTGACATTTTTAAATTGTATCTCTATTTTCCATTAATTCTTGTGGAACACCTAAAGGGTTAACAAAGTTTGTAAAATCTGTTTTGTATACTTTGAGGGGTGTAGTTTCTAGAATGGGGTCATTTTTGGGTGGTTTATGTTATGTAAGCCTCACAAAGTGACTTCAGACCTGAACTGGTCCCTAAAAATTGGTTTTTTGAAAATTTCAGAAAAATTTCAAGATTTGCTTCTAAACTTCTAAGCCTTGTAAAATCCCCAAAAAATAAAATATAATTCCCAAAATGATCCAAACATGAAGTAGACATATGGGGAATGTAACGTAATAACTATTTTTGGAGGTATTACTATGTATTATGGAAGTAGAGAATTTGAAACTTGGAAATTTGCAATTTTTTACTTCATTTTTGCTAAATTTGGTATTTTTTTATAAATAAAAATGTTTTTTTTTTACTTCATTTTACCAGTGTCATGAAGTACAATATGTGACGAAAAATGGCCTGGATAAGTCAAAGCGTGGCCTGGATAAGAATGGCCTGGATAAGTCAAAGCGTTTTAAAGTTATCACCACTTAAAGTGACACTGGTCAGATATGCAAAAAATGGCCTGGTCCTTAAAGGGACACTGACAGGCCTTCTGAGCATAATTAGCTCTTTATATGCCCCCCTAGGTCTTATAATAAGTTCCCAATTCATATAAGTATTATCCCTGTGCGCATTATAAAACGTTAAAAATAATCTTTATAATCACCTCTCCTTTCTGCCCAAGGGGCGTTCTTTGTGGCGCATTTGTGCCCAGCCGCGTCCCAACTGCCGGGTCCTTAGACACGCCCATCTCATTAGTATTCACTTGGCGCAATGTGGTCCCGGCGAGCGAGTGTGGCGGGCGCATGCGCATGATCTCCGAATGTCGGGGACTGAGAAATACCGCCCAGCGAAGTGAATACTAATGAGATGGGCGTGTCTAAGTATCCGGCAGTTGGGACGCGGCTGGGCACAAATGCGCCGCAAAGAACGCCCCTTGGGCAGAAAGGAGAGGTGATTATAAAGATTATTTTTAACGTTTTATAATGCGCACAGGGATAATACTTCTATGAATTGGGAACTTATTATAAGACCTAGGGGGGCATATAAAGAGCTAACTATGCTCAGAAGGCCTGTCAGTGTCCCTTTAAGGTGAAATAAGGCTGTGTCCTTAAGGAGTTAAAGGACAACCAGGTGCTGCCAAAACCCGGACCTGCACTTAAAGGGTTTCTGTCACCCCATTAAACCGTTTTTTTTTTTTTTCTTTAATAATAATCCCTATAGTGCGATCTCATGATACATAATCAAATTAATAATTTTGGTTCAGTAGATTTTGCTAAAAAACGATTTTTAAAATATGCTAATTACCTTGCTACCAGCAAGTAGGGCGGCTACTTGCTGGTAGCAGCCGCATCCTCCGATGGTAATGACGCCCCCTCGGCATGCTGATTGACAGCGCCAGGGAAGGTAATCCTTCTCTGCTGGCGCTGTTAGAATATGAAATATCGCGCCTGCGCCGTACCTGGCTTCAATCGGCGCAGGCGCACTGAGAGGCGGCCGCTCTGCTCGACCGCTCCATCCTCAATGCGCCTGCGTCGATGACGTCATCGCATACACCCGGAAGAGAAGACGCCGGCGTCTTCTCTTCCGGGTGTATGCAATGACGTCATCGACGCAGGCGCATTGAGGATGGAGCGGTCGAGCAGAGCGGCCGCCTCTCAGTGCGCCTGCGCCGATTGAAGCCAGGTACGGCGCAGGCGCGATATTTCATATTCTAACAGCGCCAGCAGAGAAGGATTACCTTCCCTGGCCCTGTCAATCAGCATGCCGAGGGGGCGTCATTACCATCGGAGGATGCGGCTGCTACCAGCAAGTAGCCGCCCTACTTGCTGGTAGCAAGGTAATTAGCATATTTTAAAAATCGTTTTTTAGCAAAATCTACTGAACCAAAATTATTAATTTGATTATGTATCATGAGATCGCACTATAGGGATTATTATTAAAGAAAAAAAAAAAAACGGTTTAATGGGGTGACAGAAACCCTTTAAACTCCGGTCCGGTATTTGATCTCACCTAGCTGGAAATCAGCCCAGCTGCCAATGTTGGGAGGAAAATACCTGCCTTCCCAAACAAAACTCCTTATAGAAACTGATTAAATTAGTTTGGCATGACCGATCCCTGATGAAGCCATGCTGATATGGCGTTATTTGTTTATTTTCATTGAGGTACTCCAAGATAGCACTTCCATCAATGCAATATTTTAGTTTTTCCTTTTCAACAAATTAAAATAGATTTCAAACTTTGTGTTTTCACTTTGTCATTAGGGGTTATTGAATGCAGAATGATGTGGACAAACTTTAATTGTATTTATTTTTTTATTTTTTATTTTAGTACAAGGCCACACAATAACAAAATGTGAAAAAAGTGAAAGGGCCTGAAGTCTTTCCGAATAGACTGTAGATAGATAAACACATATAGATTTACTTACAGTATGTATCAAATTTAAGTTTTTGAAATCCACAATGAATGTTTAGCTATGATGTTTTTCTATGGAATGTATGGGAAATGTGACAGATTAATTCTACTTCTTAAGAAAACAGAAAGTGTAAATTATAATGTTACATTTGTATTGTAGGAAATGCCAAACAAATTTTGCTTAATAATGTCTTAGACAAAAGACTAGTGTCAGGAAACAGGATACAGATGTCTGCAAATTATATGTGGTTATCATTTAAGTATATCTCTGCATATGAGTGTATTTAGTTTATGTGGAAAGCCAAAAATAATTTTAGATTTGTGTTATTTCAACACTCATCTTCTGAAGAAATGCCTGATAATGCAAAATTCAAGGTAACTTTTATATCTCATACAGGATGGGGTATTTATTACATAAAACATGCCTACTTGTATGTTTCATTTCTTCTAGAACACAGAAAATATATAAAAAATTAGGCAATAATCTTTTGGTTTCTCTTATTTTTCTTCGCTACTCGTTTACACAAGTAGTTATATTAGTGGTAAACTCATAGAAAGATCTATATCTAGCAGATTGGATAATAAATGCAACATTAGCAGTGTTAATGTCATTTTCACATAAGACTCCAAAATCTGTAGATTGGGCCAGGTTTCAGGTGATACCTCTTTAGTGTAAATTATTCCAGAATTCTGATAGGAAGGATTCTATTCCTGGTGTAGCCTTATTCGCATATCATTGAAGCACGTTGTCCATGTTTTCCATGGACAACATATGGATGCATTGAATACAATAGGTGTATTCACATATCCTTTTCATTCCATGGCCTAAGGTTCTGTGAAATGAAAAGGAAGTGTAATACCCTAGACTTGGGAGTATTACTATTGTTCTTTAATTGATGCATTTTATATGTTTTATATGAAATTCTATGTAAAGTTATGTATGTCACCTGTATTATGCCATCTCATCAAGCTGGGAAGGTATTGGTTGGCAATGACTGGCTGTAACAGGAATTAAACACTGTGTTCCACCCTTCCTGGTAGAATGGACTTGTCTGACTTCCTGCCAGGAGGGGGAACTCTAGCGTAGTTCAGTAATCTATAGTCATAGCTAGGTGGAGAGGGCACCAGAGAGGTCCTCTTCAGATAGTGGGGTAGTGAGGAAGCAACTTGTAGACCACTCCTAAGAACCGTATTGTTTCCCTTGTCAGGAAGTGCAGGACCTATATTGTACCTCTCTTGCCATAAAATGAAGAGGCAGCTCATAGGGCACTCACTTTGAAGAAAGAACTCAATTGAATCCTTGGGATCCCAGACGGCACAGTGAACTACGACATCGCTTCTACAGACACTGCTGTGAGGTGAGAGATTACAGCTAAAGACACCCTCATCACCAAACAGCCACTAGGCCAGCGACATCTAAGTGCCTAACTGCAGCCATCCAATCTGCCACCGTACCTCCTCAGCTGATGCCAGAGAAGAATTGCACTAAAGCTTGCTGCTACTTTATGTATTTTCAAGTTCTATGTTGCACTTAGTAAAATGGACTTTGTTACGTTGAACTCTAGCCTCATTCTTCAGTGCAATGGACCCCAAGGAGAAATGGCCTGACATAGGACAGTGTGACACTACAGCACTACATCAAGGTCACTACCACTCCCATCCTCTACACTGGCTCCGATGGGGAACCACTCAGAATCATTTACTACACTGGTTCGTTTTCTGGACTAGACATGCCCTTTCAAGTCTATGGGTCTGTGAAATATATGGACAACACACGTGTACTATCTATATTTGGTCCGTTTTTTACAGACCGTTGCTACGAGAAACTGGAAAATAAGATGGACCAAAATGGGCTGCATTACATTTTTTTCACACTGAAAAAACAGATGACACACGGATATAAAAAAATCACACACATGGACCAAAAGTGGACAAAGCACAAACATATTTACATAGTTGTTAAGGTTGGAAAAATAAAAAAGTCCATCAAGTCTAACATGTCATCCTGCCATACTTATTCAGGGGAAGGCAAAAAAAAAAAACTTGAGTAAAAAAAAAATCCTTATGTTGAGGAAGGGTTGAGATTAGAGTTGAGCGAACACCTGGATGTTCGGGTTCGAGAAGTTCGGCCGAACTTCCCGGAAATGTTCGGGTTCGGGATCCGAACCCGACCCGAACTTCGTCCCGAACGCGAACCCGAACCCCATCGAAGTCAATGGGGACCCGAACTTTTTGGCACTAAAAAGGCTGTAAAACAGCCCAGGAAAGAGCTAGAGGGCTGCAAAAGGCAGCAACATGTAGGTAAATCCCCTGCAAACAAATGTGGATAGGGAAATGAAATTAAAATAAAAAAATAAAAATTAACCAATATCAATTGGACAGAGGTCCCATAGCAGAGAATCTGGCTTCACATCAGCAGAGAATCAGTCTCTTCATGCCATAGCAGAGAATCTGGCTTCATGTCATAGCAGAGAATCAGGCTTCACGTCACCCACCACTGGAACAGGCCACTGTCACATATTTAGGCCCCGGCACCCAGACAGAGGAGAGAGGTCCCGTAACAGAGAATCTGGCTTCATGTCAGCACAGAATCAGTCTTCATGTCATAGCAGAGAATCAGGCTTCACGTCACCCACCACTGGAACAGGCCACTGTCACATATTTAGGCCCCGGCACCCAGACAGAGGAGAGAGGTCCCGTAACAGAGAATCTGGCTTCATGTCAGCACAGAATCAGTCTTCATGTCATAGCAGAGAATCAGGCTTCACGTCACCCACCACTGGAACAGGCCACTGTCACATATTTAGGCCCAGGCACCCAGGCAGAGGAGAGAGGTCCCGTAACAGAGAATCTGGCTTCATGTCAGCAGAGAATCAGTCTTCATGTCATAGCAGAGAATCAGGCTTCACGTCACCCACCACTGGAACAGGCCACTGTCACATATTTAGGCCCCGACACCCAGACAGAGGAGAGAGGTCCCGTAACAGAGAATCTGGCTTCATGTCAGCACAGAATCAGTCTTCATGTCATAGCAGAGAATCAGGCTTCACGTCACCCACCACTGGAACAGGCCACTGTCACATATTTAGGCCCAGGCACCCAGACAGAGGAGAGGTTCATTCAACTTTGGGTTGCCCCGCAATATAATGGTAAAATGAAAATAAAAATAGGATTGAATGAGGAAGTGCCCTGGAGTACAATAATATATTGTTAAGGGGAGGTAGTTAATGTCTAATCTGCACAAGGGATGGACAGGTCCTGTGGGATCCATGCCTGGTTCATTTTTATAAACGTCAGCTTGTCCACATTGGCTGTAGACAGGCGGCTGCGTTTGTCTGTAATGACGCCCCTTGCCGTGCTGAATACACGTTCAGAAAAAACGCTGGCCGCCGGGCAGGCCAGCACCTCCAAGGCATAAAAGGCTAGCTCTGGCCACGTGGACAATTTGGAGACCCAGAAGTTGAATGGGGCCGAACCATCAGTCAGTACGTGGAGGGGTGTGCACACGTACTGTTCCACCATGTTAGTGAAATGTTGCCTCCTGCTAACACGTTCCGTATCAGGTGGTGGTGCAGTTAGCTGTGGCGTGGTGACAAAACTTTTCCACATCTCTGCCATGCTAACCCTACCCTCAGAGGAGCTGGCCGTGACACAGCTGCGTTGGCGACCTCTTGCTCCTCCTCTGCCTTCGCCTTGGGCTTCCACTGGTTCCCCTATGACATTTGGGAATGCTCTTAGTAGCGCGTCTACCAACGTGCGCTTGTAATCGCGCATCTTCCTATCACGCTCCAGTGTAGGAAGTAAGGTGGGCACATTGTCTTTGTACCGGGGATCCAGCAGGGTGGCAACCCAGTAGTCCGCACACGTTAAAATGTGGGCAACTCTGCTGTCGTTGCGCAGGCACTGCAGCATGTAGTCGCTCATGTGTGCCAGGCTGCCCAGAGGTAAGGACAAGCTGTCCTCTGTGGGAGGCGTATCGTCATCGTCCTGTGTTTCCCCCCAGCCACGCACCAGTGATGGGCCCGAGCTGCTTTGGGTGCCACCCCGCTGTGAACATGCTTCATCCTCATCCTCCTTCACCTCCTCCTCATCCTCGTCCTCCTCGTCCTCCTCGTCCTCCAGTAGTGGGCCCTGTCTGGCCACATTTGTACCTGGCCTCTGCTGTTGCAAAAAACCTCCCTCTGAGTCACTTCGAAGAGACTGGCCTGAAAGTGCTAAAAATGACCCCTCTGGCCACCTCCTCTTCCATCATCGCCCTAAGTGTTTTCTCAAGGAGACATAGAAGTGGTATTGTAACGCTGATAACGGCTTCATCGCCACTGGCCATGTTGGTGGAGTACTCGAAACAGCGCAACAGGGTACACAGGTCTCGCATGGAGGCCCAGTCATTGGTGGTGAAGTGGGGCTGATCCGCAGTACGACTGACCCGTGCGTGCTGCAGCTGAAACTCCACTATGGCCTGCTGCTGCTCGCACAGTCTGTCCAGCATGTGCAAGGTGGAGTTCCACCTTGTGGGCACGTCGCATATGAGGCGGTGAGCGGGCAGGCCGAAGTTACGCTGTAGCGCAGACAGGCGTGCAGCGGCAGGGTGTGAACGCCGGAAGCGCGAACAGACGGCCCGCACTTTATGCAGCAGCTCTGACATGTTGGGGTAGTTGTGAATGAACTTCTGCACCACCAAATTCAGCACATGCGCCAGGCAAGGGATGTGCGTCAAACCGGCTAGTCCCAGAGCTGCAACGAGATTTTGCCCATTATTGCACACCACCAGGCCAGGCTTGAGGCTCACCGGCAGCAACCACTCGTCGGTCTGTTGTTCTATACACCGCCACAACTCCTGTGCGGTGTGGGGCCTGTCCCCCAAACATATAAGTTTCAGAACGGCCTGCTGACGTTTACCCCGGGCTGTGCTGAAGTTGGTGGTGAAGGTGTGTGGCTGACTGGATGAGCAGGTGGAAGAAGAGGAGGAGGAAGCTGAGTAGGAGGAGGAGGAGACAGGAGGCAAAGAATGTTGCCCTGCGATCCTTGGCGGCGGAAGGACGTGCGCCAAACAGCTCTCCGCCTGGGGCCCAGCCGCCACTACATTTACCCAGTGTGCAGTTAGGGAGATATAGCGTCCCCGGCCATGCTTACTGGTCCACGTATCTATGGTTAGGTGGACCTTGCCACAGATGGCGTTGCGCAGTGCACACTTGATTTTATCGGATACTTGGTTGTGCAGGGAAGGCACGGCTCTCTTGGAGAAGTAGTGCCGGCTGGGAACAACATACTGTGGGACAGCAAGCGACATGAGCTGTTTTAAGCTGTGTGTGTCCACCAGCCTAAATGACAGCATTTCATAGGCCAATAGTTTAGAAATGCTGGCATTCAGGGCCAGGGATCGAGGGTGGCTAGGTGGGAATTTACGCTTTCTCTCAAATGTTTGTGAGATGGAGAGCTGAACGCTGCCGTGTGACATGGTTGAGATGCTTGGTGACGCAGGTGGTGGTGTTGGTGGTACATCCCATTTTTGCTGGGCGGCAAGTGCCAACGTCCCTCCAGAGGCGGAGGAAGAGGCCGAGGCGGCAGCAGCAGAAGAGGCCGAGGCGGCAGCAGCAGAAGAGGTAGCAGGGGGAGCCTGAGTGACTTCCTTGTTTTTAAGGTGTTTACTTCACTGCAGTTCATGCTTTGCATGCAGGTGCCTGGTCATGCAGGTTGTGCTAAGGTTTACAACGTTAATGCCTCGCTTCAGGCTCTGATGGCACAGCGTGCAAACCACTCGGGTCTTGTCGTCAGCACATTGTTTGAAGAAGTGCCATGCCAGGGAACTCCTTGAAGCTGCCTTTGGGGTGCTCGGTCCCAGATGGCGGCGGTCAGTAGCAGGCAGAGTCTCTTGGCGGCGGGTGTTCTGATTTTGCCCACTGCTCCCTCTTTTGCTACGCTGTTGGCTCGGTCTCACCACTGCCTCTTCCTCTGAACTGTGAAAGACAGTGGCACGACCTTCATTCCATGTGGGGTCTAGGACCTCATCGTCCCCTGCATCGTCTTCCACCCAGTCTTGATCCCTGACCTCCTGTTCAGTCTGCACACTGCAGAAAGATGCAGCAGTTGGCACCTGTGTTTCGTCATCATCAGAGACTTGCTGAGGTGGTATTCCCATGTCCTCATCATCAGGAAACATAAGTGGTTGTGCGTTAGTGCATTCTATCTCTTCCACCCCTGGGGAAGGGCTAGGTGGATGCCCTTGGGAAACCCTGCCAGCAGAGTCTTCAAACAGCATAAGAGACTGCTGCATAACTTGAGGCTCAGACAGTTTCCCTGATATGCATGGGGGTGATGTGACAGACTGATAGGCTTGGTTTTCATGCGCCATCTGTGCGCTTTCTGCAGAAGACTGGGTGGGAGATAATGTGAACGTGCTGGATGCACTGTTGGCCACCCAATTGACTAATGCCTGTACCTGCTCAGGCCTTACCATCCTTAGAACGGCATTGGGCCACACCAAATATGGCTGTAAATTCTGGCGGCTACTGGGACCTGAGGTAGTTGGTACACTAGGACGTGTGGCTGTGGCAGAACGGCCACGTCCTCTCCCAGCACCAGAGGGTCCACTAACACCACCACGACCATGTCCACGTCCGCGTCCCTTACTAGATGTTTTCCTCATTGTTACCGTTCACCACAATAAGAAAAATATTATTCGGGCCAATGTATTGAATTCCAATTCAGGCCTTTTTTTACAGACACCTAACACTATCTGGCTATCTATTTAGGTACTGTATTACACTAATACAGGCACACCAGATTTAGCTGAATATAAATGTGAGGCCTATTTTTTAGGCGCTGGGTGACCGGTATACGTTTAATCACAGAATTAGACTTGGATCTGCACTGTAGCGTGTGTTAAGTTTTTCAGAATGACCCTATCAGCACCTTGAATCTAATATACCCTTTTAGGGATAGATTAAAAGTATGCCTGATAAAGCAGAAACCTCTAATTTTGAGAATTGCAAATTTGGGAATTGTTTTTCAACCCAGAACAAAAACTGTGCTTTCACGGTCACAAACAATAACTTGACCAGCTAAAACAGTACAGATTTGGTTGAATATAAATGTGAGGCCTATTTTTTAGGCCCTGGGTGACAGGCTCAACTTGACCCTGATGTAGTATATGTCCAAAAAATAACCACACTATTGATGGTTAAATGCACTTGGGTGACACAAGCTCAGCTTGCCCCTGATGTAGTATATGGCCAAAAAATAACCACACTATTGATGGTTAAATGCACTTGATGAAAGCTTGACCCTGATGTAGGATATAGCAAAAAATAACCACACTATTGATGGTTAAATGCACTTGGGTGACACAAGCTCAGCTTGCCCCTGATGTAGTATATGGCCAAAAAATAACCACACTATTGATGGTTAAATGCACTTGATGAAAGCTTGACCCTGATGTAGGATATAGCAAAAAATAACCACACTATTGATGGTTAAATGTACTTGGTGGTAGCTTGTGCTGGCGCACCACAAGCCACAAAATGGCCGCCGATCACCCCAGAAAAAAGGGATATAAAAATGCTCTGGGCAGCCTAAAAAAAGTGAGCAATTGAATATCAGCACTTCAATGATCCACAGCTGTAGATCGATCACTGAATGAAGTCTTTTGGAGGAGTTAATCTGCCTAATCTCGCCCTAACGTCGCAGCTGCAACCTCTCCCTATGCTTGTATCAGCAGAGTGACGTGCAGCGCTACGTGACCCAAGCTTATATAGAGGCTGGGTCACATGCTGCACTGGCCAATCACAGCCATGCCAATAGTAGGCAAGGCTGTGATGGCCTCTTGGGGCAAGTAGTATGATGCTTACTGATTGGCTGCTTTGCAGCCTTTCAAAAATCGCCAAGAAAGCGCCGAACCCGAACTTTTACGAAAATGTTCGGGTCCGTGTCACGGACACCCCAAAATTTGGTACAAACCCGAACTATACAGTTCGGGTTCGCTCATCCTTACTCATATGTAGTTCGCTCTCTCACCCTGCATCTTGACATATGGAAGAGGAGAGGATTTGTGGACAGTCAAAACAAACCTCTGGCTCATGTGTCCTGAATTAGCTGTGGGAGTGGCACACATGACGGAAGCATCCATTATAAAAATCCTGGCGCATCAAAAAGGGGACGAACCTTTGACAATGGGTAACAAGGCAGATGAGCTGGCTAAACTAGCGGCAGTGTCTGGTACCCTCCGGGAACCAGGCATTGGGCCACTACCAACGCACTGGATTGCAGCGCGTACCCATCTGAGTGACGGCCCGTGTCATTTGAAGAGGAACAAACCAAAGATCCTCTTTTAATGACACATATCAAATCACCACAATATCCCTGGTCTGTACAACAAGGGATCCTGTGTTACAATACCGGTACTCAGCAACTTCCTCTTCCGGTGGTCCCGCAGCATCTGCAAGCAGAGCTGACGCGATTGAACCATCAACTATTTGGACACCTCTGCCAAAATAAACTCTTGCCTCTCCTCAGAGACAAATTATACTGGCCAGGAATGTCCAATTCAGTAGAGGAGGTTACTCATCAGTGCCTGGTGTGTGCTCAAGTCAACCCAAGGGCGTCA
This sequence comes from Bufo bufo, assembly GCF_905171765.1. Lineage (NCBI taxonomy): Eukaryota > Metazoa > Chordata > Amphibia > Anura > Bufonidae > Bufo > Bufo bufo. The sequence continues at coordinate 129,296,169 of NC_053397.1, read as the reverse complement.
GCCTTGAAGCCGGTTGGTCCGTGGTCCGTGATACAAATTGATTTTATCGGACCATTGCCGACCAGAAGTCGTAACTGCCATTACGCACTGGTAATAGTGGATGTCTTCTCAAAATGGGTAGAAGCCATCCCCACGGTCAATGATATGGCTACCACCACTGCCCGTGTTCTCTGGGAACAGGTTCTGTCACGATGGGGTATCCCCAGAGTGATAGAATCAGACTGAGGGACCCATTTCACGGGTAAGGTAATGAAAGCGCTATGTGGTCTCTTAGACATAAAGCAAAGGTTTCATGTGCCTTATCACCCTCAGTCAGCGGGCATTGTGGAGCGGATGAACCGGACCATCAAAACCCGGCTTTCCAAGGCACTGCTGGAGAAGGGTTCTTCTTGGGTAACCTATCTTCCAGCTGTGCTTATGGATATTCGAGCCACCGAGGCCTCCAGTACCGGTATCTCCCCGTTTGAACGAATGACCGGACGTAAGATGCCCCTATGTCTACCTAACGAACCCCAAGTGTCAGAGCCCACGAAGAACGCCATCGACAGAGACATGTTTCTCCAACAGGTTCAACAGAACCTGAAGGAGTTACTGCCTCATGCAGCAATACGGTTGCACAAACCGTATCTACAGGGGGAAACACCAATGCCCGCTGTAGGAGAAATGGTGATGGTGAAAGTCTTCCGTCGGGCTGGCCCATGGGACGCAAACTGGTAAGGACCCTACAATGTCCTTGAAGTAATGGGAGACACCATGCTGAAGGTACAAAGGCCAATCACAAACAAAAAGAAATCCCGTAGACGGCAGGAACTCTTGTGGATTCATATCGACCAGGCCAAGGCCACTCGGGGCCTCCCCAACTAAATAACGCATACCGTTCCGAGTTGGGTGAAGGGGGGGAGAGGGCTTGGTGGGTCTATGGCGAATCCATTACACTTATCACACTCCATCTAATTACAGAACAGAAGAGGGAGATGCGCCATGGGACCACATGGCCAGGGAAGAGCTAGGCATCCTCAGAACGTGATACGTCTCCAGCTTGTGACACTGGTGGTAAGCATGTTGATGGCAGGATCGGCCTCTTCAGGGGAGGGCCTGGGGACTAACATTGATATGGCCAACATATCACTTAACGGACCCGGCCTTTTAATGGTGGAATGTTTGGGTGGCAAAATCCGGAAACCATACGAGAACTTCACCTTTACATCGGGTCAGTGGTATCTGTATGGTTTCCAGAGAGAGGGTTTTGCCAACGGTGTAATTCAGCATTATACCCCGGTGGAGAATGTGTCTGCCATACAACATGACTTACACGCCCTCTGTCTCAAGGAATTCAGACATTTTCAGGACTCGGACCCTACACCTATCAAATCCTTAAGATGGGTGTCTAGGGACCCACACTTGCACCCCTACCAGCAAGTGAGAGCCAACACTACTACGGTGTTGTGTACCAAGGAGGGAATGCTGAGTCCTGAAGATGTCACTGGGGCAGAGTACAGCGGTTGGTATATCCTGAAGGCTACCTTCCTGGAGAAGGATAGCCAGGACAGGTTAAGGGTTAGGACGTATTTTCATAGGCCCATTCCAGTAAAAGGCACCCTGAAGGCTTATTGCATGTTGAGGGATTCCCAGATGATTATAACCAGGGAATCCAGTTATGTTCAGGGACATATGTTTACTGATTACTTACGAACCAGTATAATAATGTTAAAGTTAAACTGCAGTGACTCTGGTCAGGCCATCTGGAACGATCAGAGTGGTCCGGTAAAACTGGAAGGTTTATATCGAGCCACAGTTTTAAAGGTACGGACTGATGCCAAGAACCCTAGGTATGTTCAGTTAAAGGGATCTTCATCCATACGGTCTTTCATGATCACGATCATGAGAGACAACTGTGTTCCTGAGGTGACAGGATACTATTTTGTCACCTATGCCCACTTGGAGCAAGAAACCCAGATGGTGATGTTGGACACTAATCCCTAGAGGTGGGATTTGGTGTGCAACGGGGTAGATACCCCTACGGTGGATGTATAGATGGATGGTACCCCTATGACTGAAGAATACCGGGGTAGGTATGTGTCTTCCGATTGGAAAGACCCCAGGGGCAGGGATATTAACTTTGACATCAATATAGATGGTTCGTTTAAGTGGCCTTTTTGCGAGGCAGTAGACGAAGGATGCTGGACCTTTACTCAGTGGTTCTATCTGTCCCAAACCAGACCTGTAGGGAAGCTAGTGTTACAGGCTGGAGAAAAGTGGTATCCGTTCAAAGGAAGGGGGCAGATCTTTGCAACAGTGGTGAGGGTCCCCTACGATACAGAAGATCTCCAACCGGTAAAACCGCATTCGGACTCTTGCCCCTATCCCTCAATTGGCAGATCCTGTAGCTCCTCAACTGTCATCCCCCTGGAAGATCATCACAGATGCCAAATTCATCCTGTTTACCTGGAGAATTTCCGTAGATGACTTCCGAGTTGACCATTGGGATCACAGGTGTGAGGAGTTTGTTAGGAACCAAATTGACATGGTAAGAGGTTGGATAGAGGCGGGGCAAGAGGTAAGAAAAGATGACTTCCGACATAGGAAGAACAGGGGGAGGAGAGATCTAGTGGCTATGGGACTTGGTGGAGGTGCTTTGCGAGTGGGCGCCCTGAACACTATGGATATCGAAATCCTGAGAAGTGAGCTTGGGGAGGTTGCGCGACACGCCGGGGAAGGATTCAAGACCCAGCTTGATGTAAACCACATCTTAGAGGGTTTACAGCATTCGCACATAGATGCCACTACCTCTCTATCTTCTGTACGTGAGAAGTTTAGGAGGTTAGTTGTGGGTCTCTTGGAGGAGCAGGATCGGGCTCAGCTTGCTCTGGAGTGTACGCAGGTCCAAAGCAAACTCTCGGACAACCTTAAAGAGGACCTTTCACCGATCCTGACATTGTGAACTAAGTATACAGACATGGAGAGCGGCGAGGATCTCACTGCACTTACTATTATCCTTGGGCGCCGCTCCGTTCTCCCGCTATGCCCTCCGGTATCTTCGGTCACTAAGTTATGGTAGGCGGAGACTAAGTTATGGTAGGCGGAGTCTTCCCTTGTTCTGCTGTAGCGCTGGCCAATCGCATCGCAGAGCTCACAGCCTGGGAGGTTATTTTCTCCCAGGCTGTGAGCTCTGCGATGCGATTGGCCAGCGCTACAGCAGAACAAGGGCAGACTCCGCCTACCATAACTTAGTCTCCGCCTACCATAACTTAGTGACCGAAGATACCGGAGGGCATAGCGGGAGAACGGAGCGGCGCCCAGGGATAATAGTAAGTGCAGTGAGATCCCCGGGCGCTGCTCTCCATGTCTGTATACTTATGTCACGGAACCATGAACCAGACGTACAACAAGAGATAAATGAAAATAAGAAGGCTTTATTGAAAATAAAGCTGTAAAGCAAAAGTCCAAACGGATGGTGAAACCGAGCAGAGTCTTTGCGAAGCCAGAGGTCAGGAACCAGAAGGGTAGTCAGACGAAGCCAGGATCAGGAACCAGCAGGGTAGTCAGACGAAGCCAGGATCAGGAACCAGCAGGGTAGTCAGACGAAGCCAGGATCAGGAACCAGCAGGGTAGTCAGACGAAGCCAGGATCAGGAACCAGAAGCAGCAGCAGTCTTAGAAGCATGTGAACACAAGAGGACCAAGCAAGGAACTGAAGCCACAGACCTCCTATATATATGAGCTAGGCATCCAGCTCCTCCCAGGGGAAGGAGGAGCCGCAGGGTGGAAGGCTACAAGAAACCCAGGACCCAAGATGGCCGCCAGCACATGTCAAACGAAGGAGAGCAGCAAGCAGGTAAGACCATGACAGTACCTCCCCCTCAAGGGCCCCTCCTCCGCGGAGCACAAAACGGTTTCTGAGGGAAGCGTGCGTGGAAGGCTCGGAGCAAGGCAGGAGCATGGACATCTGCGGAGGGAACCCAGGAACGCTCCTCTGGACCATAACCACGCCAATGGACCAAAAACTGCAACCGACCGCGGACCAGGCGTGAGTCCAGGATATTGCTCACCTCATATTCCTCACGATTGCCCACTTGGACCGGACGAGGCCGAGGAACCGAGGAAGTGAAACGATTACACACCAGTGGCTTCAACAGGGAGACATGAAACACGTTGGAGATCCGCATGCCAGGAGGAAGCGCAAGGGCATAGGCTACCGGGTTTACCCTGCGAAGCACTCGGAAGGGACCAACAAAGCGAGGCGCCAGCTTGGGAGTGGGCACTCGAAGGTTGAGGTTGCGGGTGGACAACCATACACGGTCTCCGACCTGGTAGGAAGGAGCAGGCGCTCGTCTGCGATCAGCCTGGAATCTCTGGCGCTGCGCAGAGACCTCAAGGGACTTCTGGATCTGTACCCAAGAAGCACGTAGGACGGAAAGGTGATCCTCCACAGCCGGAATATCCTGGCGAGAGAATACCTCCGGTAACACGGCAGGTTGGAACCCATAATTGGCCATGAAGGGAGACGTCCCAGAGGAAGAGTTCACCGCCGTGTTCCTGGCAAACTCAGCCCAAGGCAGGAGGTCAACCCAATTGTCTTGGTGATCGGAGACATAGCAACGAAGGAATTGCTCCAAGGCCTGATTGGATCGTTCTGCGGCCCCATTGGACTGAGGGTGGTAGGCCGAGGAGAAGGAGAGATGAATCCCCAACTGGGAGCAAAAGGCGCGCCAGAACCTGGACACAAACTGACTCCCCCGATCCGACACAATCTCCTTAGGCAAACCGTGCAACCGGAAGACCTCCCTGGCAAAAATCGTGGCCAACTCTTGTGCAGAGGGTAACTTCTTGAGAGGAACACAGTGGCACATTTTGGAAAACCGATCCACAATCATGAGAATGACCGTATGGCCTCGGGATGCAGGGAGGTCCACAATGAAATCCATCCCCAGGTGTGACCATGGGCGCTCCCCGGTGGCTATGGGTTGCAGAAGGCCCAACGGAAGGTGCCGAGGGGACTTACTCTGGGCACAAACGGAGCATGCCGCTACATATGCGGCGATGTCGGAACGTAGGGAAGGCCACCAGAACAGACGTGAAACAGCCCAGGACAGCTGATTCTTTCCAGGATGCCCCGCGGTCTTGGAGTTATGGTAGGTTCGCAACAACCGAGTGCGCAACTCCTCAGGCACAAAACATCTGCCGTTGGGTCTCCCAGAGGGAGCACCAGATTGAGCCGCCAAAATCTGCTCACCCAGGGGAGAGGTCAGGCTGGTGCGAATGGCGGCCAGGATCTGATTCGGAGGTATGACCGAAGTCGGAATCGACTCCTCCCTGGACAGCTCGGAGTACTGCCGTGATAAGGCATCCGCCCTGATGTTCTTGGAACCGGGTAGGTAGGAGACCACGTAATTAAAACGTGACAAGAACAGAGCCCATCTGGCCTGACGTGGTGTCAATCTCTTGGCCTCAGAAAGGTAGGTCAGATTCTTGTGGTCCGTCAGGATGAGAACCGGAACCACCGAACCCTCGAGCAAGTGCCTCCATTCTTTAAGGGCCTGCACGATGGCCAATAACTCCCTGTCACCAATCTGATAGTTGCACTCCGCGGAAGACAGTTTCCGGGAGTAAAACCCACAAGGAAGCAGAGGACCCTCTGGTGTTCTACGCTGAGACAGAAGGGCGCCTACTCCCGTCTCAGACGCGTCCACCTCGAGGACAAAGGGCAACCCAGGGTTGGGATGCGACAGAATCGGAGCCGACACAAAGGCGGACTTTAGGGCCTCAAAAGCTCGGATGGCCTCGAGCGGCCAGACCTGGGAATTACTGCCCTTCCTGGTCAGATCCGTGAGAGGCTTGGCCAGCATGGAAAAGTCCCTGATGAACTTCCGATAATAATTGGCGAAGCCCAAAAAGCGCTGCAGGGAACGAAGACCACTGGGCTGGGGCCACTGTAAGACAGCCGAAACCTTCTCAGGATCCATGGAGAACCCCTCAGCGGAAATGATGTAACCTAAGAAGGTTACCTGGGATCGGTGAAATTCGCATTTCTCAAGCTTACCGAACAGCTTGTTCTCTCGTAACCGTTGCAACACTCGTCTGACATCCAGAATGTGGGCCTCCATGGATTCAGAATATACCAAGATGTCATCCAAATAGACTACCACACACTGCTGCAACAGGTCACGGAAAACATCGTTGATGAATTCCTGAAAGACTGCGGGCGCATTGCACAACCCAAAGGGCATAACCAAGGATTCGTAATGACCGGTCCTGGTGTTAAACGCGGTCTTCCACTCATCGCCCGCCTTGATCCTTACCAGGTTATATGCCGCCCTCAGGTCGAGTTTGGTAAAGACCGTGGCCCCTTTAAGGCGATCGAACAGCTCGGAAATCAAAGGTATCGGGTAAGCGTTCTTGATCGTGATGCGATTGAGACCCCTGTAATCGATGCAAGGCCTCAACTCACCGCCCTTCTTTTTCACAAAGAAAAATCCAGCCCCTGCCGGGGACGAAGATTTGCGAATGTGTCCGCGTGAAAGCGCCTCCCTCACGTACTCCTCCATGGCCTCATTCTCCGCTACCGACAGTGGATAGACTTTGCCACGAGGAGGAACGGCACCAGATTGTAACTCTATGGCACAATCGTATGGGCGGTGCGGAGGTAGGGCAACCGCGCGCACCTTATCGAATACATCCCGGTACTCCTCGTATTCAGGAGGCAACAGAGAGTCCGAGGAAGTACACAGCAACTTGACAGACCCATGGATGCAACTAGCCCCACACTGCGGTGACCACGAGAGGATCTCGACCGATCTCCAATCGAAAGTCGGATTATGCTTCTGGAGCCAGGGGTACCCCAAGACCACCGAGTAGTGTGGAGACGAAATAACCTGGAGGCAGACCGACTCTCTGTGAACGGCACCAATGGCTATCCCCACTGGAAGGGTCTCATGAGTCACGTGTGGCGGCAGAAGGGGTCTGCCGTCTATCGCCTCAAGAGCCAGTGGGGAACCTCGAGCCTGCAGAGGAATGGAATTGGCGGCAGCGAACACACTATCAATGAACAAACCACCAGCACCAGAGTCCACCAACGCCTGGGTCGTCACCGAGCCCCCGACCCAGGAGAGGACAACAGTGATCAGTGGTTTGTCAACACGGGAAACCGGGGACGAGGAGACTCCACCCAAGATCTGCCCCCGACAGGATCTCAGGGTACGAGCGTTTCCCGGACGGTTCGGACATGCCAACCGAAAATGCCCACCGAGACCACAGTACATGCATCGGCCCTCGCGTCTCCGGAGTGCCCTCTCCCCCTCGGACAGGCGAGCAAACCCCAGCTGCATGGGTTCACCCCCAGACAAGTCATCCCCAGGAGGCGTGGGAGGAGAGGGAGGCACGGGTGGGACAGCAAACGTAGGCACCAATCTGTTAGAAGACCTCCGCAGGTTCTCCTTAAAGGAAGGTCTCTCCCTGAGTCTGGTGTCAATCAAAATCAGGAAAGAAATAAGAGACTCGAGCTCAACTGGTAGGTCCTTAGCTGCAACCTCATCCTTCAAGGCATCCGAGAGACCATGAGAGAAAGCAGCGACCAGAGCCTCATTATTCCAGCCCATCTCTGCTGCCAGGGTACGAAACTCAATGGCGTATTCAGCTACGGATCGTGAACCCTGTCTGATGGACATAAGGAGCTTCGCAGCAGAGGCAGCACGAGCCGGCACATCGAATACCTTCCGAAGAGAAGCAACAAAACCGGAAAACTCGGCAACCACCGGATTGTTGTTCTCCCATAAAGGGCTGGCCCAGGCCAAGGCCTTGTCCGAGAGCAGCGAGATCAAGAAGCCCACCTTTGATCTCTCAGTAGGAAAGGCATGTGGCAGCAACTCGAAATAAATGCCCACCTGGTTAAGGAAACCTCGGCACTGAGTTGGCTCTCCCCCAAAGCGCTGTGGAAGAGGGGCAGAACCGGTCATACCCCGAAACACCGCAGGCGCAACAACAGGTGTCGGGGTAGACTCTGGCGCAACAACCGGAGCGGCAGTAGGAGCGAGCCCAGGAGCGACAACCGACCCATCGGCAACGGGAGCGAAATGAGCCGTGCGTTCAAGCAGGGTTTGCAACGCCACAGCGAACCGACCCAACAGGTGATCCTGCTGATCAAGTCTGGCAACCAGCGTGGGTAGCGAGGATGGCCCTGTACCGTCAGAATTCATGGCTTGGTCCTAATGTCACGGAACCATGAACCAGACGTACAACAAGAGATAAATGAAAATAAGAAGGCTTTATTGAAAATAAAGCTGTAAAGCAAAAGTCCAAACGGATGGTGAAACCGAGCAGAGTCTTTGCGAAGCCAGAGGTCAGGAACCAGAAGGGTAGTCAGACGAAGCCAGGATCAGGAACCAGCAGGGTAGTCAGACGAAGCCAGGATCAGGAACCAGCAGGGTAGTCAGACGAAGCCAGGATCAGGAACCAGCAGGGTAGTCAGACGAAGCCAGGATCAGGAACCAGAAGCAGCAGCAGTCTTAGAAGCATGTGAACACAAGAGGACCAAGCAAGGAACTGAAGCCACAGACCTCCTATATATATGAGCTAGGCATCCAGCTCCTCCCAGGGGAAGGAGGAGCCGCAGGGTGGAAGGCTACAAGAAACCCAGGACCCAAGATGGCCGCCAGCACATGTCAAACGAAGGAGAGCAGCAAGCAGGTAAGACCATGACAACTTAGTTCACAATGTCAGGATCGGTGAAAGGTCCTCTTTAAACATATTGTCTCAGCGTTACACAGTGGCCACTTCCCATTCAACCTCAGTCAGCGAATAAGTCCACTGATCTCTCCTTTCGCCATCAATCATACCAACTGGTGGATGGTTCAGTGGCATGGATGTCGAAATTTAACCTGTACTGCTTCGTCCTTGGCACCTGTGTCCGGTCACCTCAGACAGGGATACCGTGCCATCAATCTAGGAACGGTGATGAACAACCGAATGGTACTTCATCCCCAGCTCCCCTTGAGCTTTTTAACCTATGAAGAAGGCCATCCTTCTTTGTTTGACACTGAGGGATGTTGGTTGAGAGAGGATGCCATCCTCTGTCAGGGTAGTTGGGATCGGGTGCTCAGCCACCAGTGTTGGATCACCGAGGGGACCGGTGAGATGAAGGCCAACCCAATACCCTCGTCCTCTTTAAAATACTTGGGACAGGGGTATTGGTGTTGGTACCAAGGGAGTAACTGATCGTGTAAAATTTATGGACTTAATTGTACCGAGCGAGGAGTACTCCTCCCCAGAGCATACTGTACCCTTAGTCCCATTCTAGGTCTGGACGTCGCAGAGCAGAAAGGAAGACTCGATATTCGCCCCGATGTTCCTGTGAGACTCCAGAAGATTCCTCTTGGCTTCGGCAAAAAACTTAAACAGCTCTTGTTGGACTTCAGCCAAGAGAAAGAAATCTTACAACATCTTCGGGAGACGGAGAAACAGGCCACCATCCGATTTACCCATGACCAGACGAAAATTACCGCGGTTGCCACAGCATTGGACAAGGACTCAAAGATCTCATGGTGGGAGAGTCTTTTTGGATACAGTCCTAAGGCAACCTCGTTTTTCAATTTGCTAAAACACCCAGTGATAGTGCTTCTGGTCGGACCCATGTACTTAGAACTGTGGTGGATGTACCGGAGGGTCAAGGGACTAGCGGACCAACTAAGCCAGAACCAGACAGCACTCCACGAACACAACCGCCGGAGGCTCAGGACCTGATTTCACCAAAGTCCTGAAGCCTAAAAAGATCCAAAGGACAGGGCAATTCGTGTGTGGGGGGGGATTCAGGATGGAAAATCTCCCATTTATCCTGAGACCCCAGGTAATGGATATTGTACTGGTTAATATGAGGTTTTGGGAGGTACACCCCATGCCTTCCTGAGGCCTCATAGTATTGTATATAAATGTCCTTGGGTTTAGGTGGGTTGGGGGCAGGGGAGGGGAACCGTACACATATGATGTATTTTGTGTGAATGGGGATAAGATTAAGGCACGATAGGGACAGGCCCCCTCTGTTTGCCATTTGCCACCTTGAACCCTGGAACGGTGAAGTTCATAAGGGGAGGTCTGGATGTGTAGTGTGGCGGAGGTGTTCCCGCAGTTAGAATTTAGGTACCATGACATCTCCACGCTTAAAAATCTGACCTGCCTTGTAAAGACCTATTCATCTGTCCATGGGAGAACCGCGCTCACCCTTCAATCAAGTCGGAACAAGGGATGTCGGAAGAAAATCTTGCTTAAAGAAAGTTGGCGCAGATGGAAAATTTAGACTGTGAGGGTGAACCCGCTCCAGGTTCTTTGGGGGTGGACGACACCTGAAGATCGGCATTAATACCGAGAGACTGTTGGGGTGTGGTCACTCCAAACTCATTGGGGGTGGCCGACACCGGAAGATGGTTCCCTGAAAGAAAGGCCTGTCCTGTGAGTGTCAAGCCACTCCGGTAGTCAGGAAAAGACAGTAGGAGGGGCTGATACCAAAATATGAAAGCAAAAGATGTCAAGATAGTTCCCGCGAGAAGAAGACCGTGTATCCTGTGGATGGAGGAGTGGGTTACGGTGAAGGGCAGGTCGGAGAAAGCTGGATGGGGGATGTCTAAGTACCTAAAGATCAGTGTGCACTACAGATCTTCCTGAACTTCCACCAAGGATGGGGTTGAGGGGGACAAATATGTCTCAACACTTTCCCCCAAAATATTGTCATGTTTCCGACAACAAGGGGATTGTTGAGGAAGGGTTGAGATGTATTCATGTATATATATATATATATATATATATATGCATGCAAACACGTGCATGCATGTGTATATATATATATGCGTGCATTAACAGCCACATTATAGGATGATGTGCGCAGATGTGCCCAGCATCTGCTCACATCTGCCCTTAATGGTCCACAGGGACTCATTGTGGCCCCTGTGGGAAATATGTGCCCCCTAATAGGTATATATATATCCCCCTATGTGTCCCCTCATAGATATATACCCCAAAATCATGGCTATATGGTGTATACATGTGTATGGATGTGCCCCAAGCATCCATATACATGTATATTAAATATGATGTCCCCTGTTTCACCTGAAGCCAGATGTATCAGTGCGAATGTGCCCCAAGCATTCACACTGATGCCATCTGGCTAATTGCATCAGAATGACCGGACAAAAGTCCGGTCATCCTGTATGCTCCAAAGAGCTCCGATTCAATAGAATCGGAGTCCTTTGTAGTAATTATCTCCAGCTCTGCTGGAGATATTCATGCATAATAGGAAGAGGGGAGAAACCTCCCCTCCTTCTGTTATGCGCATTCCAGCAGCGCGATTACTATTGCGCTGTCCGGAATGCAAAGTGCTGCAGGCGGGAGATCAAAGGCTTCTTCCGCCTGTTAGCAAGTGGAGCGGCCCTGCTCTGCACATGCAGGGACGCGCGGGCTGGCGCGGTGACGTCATATCACCGTCCCACATGTCTTTGCCCGTGGCGCGCGCATAACACAGCGCATGCGCAACATCGCGGGCGGCCCGGGAGTGCGGGCTGCTGGATATAAATATCCGGCAGCCCTGCACTCAGGGAATTGGAGCCTGCAGCCTGGACCAGAAGGACCCCCCTAGATACAAGCAACCCCCCCGGAAGCATAAGTATCATTAACCCCTAACTACCCTATACCACTAACGAATACCTACCCTATAGCCCCTACGGACCTCTACATATATACCCCTATTAACCCTCCCTATACCACCAACCCTCCCTATACCACCAACGATTTAACCCTATACATCTCACAACCCAATCCCACCAAAGTACCCTGATTTACCCCTATTTTGCCCCAACCCACCAACTACCTGTGGCCCCTACCTACCCTTTCCGGATATACCCCTATCCCTGCTGTCCTACCATTAACCCCTACAATCCCACTGCTATCCACTGCTACTGTGGTCCTTCATTACTCTGTAGGGATAGTTCCAGTCCAGGTTGGGTGGGTTGCTAGTGTGTGTGTGTGAGTGTGTAAGTGTATAGATAGTATGTGGGGTGGAATTTGGGATTGTGTAGTGTAGTTTAGTACTGTATATTTAGTGCTATATTTATGGTACTGTATTGTGTGTATTGAGTACTCTAGGTTGATAAATATCTTGCATTATTTGTATTATACCTACTGTGTAACGTGTGGTTATTAGCGGTAGCTAGTTCAGTTAGGCGCTTGCAGCTAGCTTAGTGATTAGCGTAAGGCAAAGTAAAAGTATTAGTCCTTATTTAAGGTATAAATAGGCGGAGTCATAAATATTGGTAATTAATATTCCCCCTTTACACCTTACCACTTCAGATGTGGCAATCTGAACAAATCCCTGGATCAATTCCTTTAAAGGTGGGGGTCAACCAAAGGTAAATGGTGTGTAGAACATGATTTCTATACATTTCAGTAAGCCTCAGGATAGGTCATCAGTATCTGATTGGTGGGGGTCTGACACCTGGGACTTCTGCCAATCAGCAGTTTGAGAAGGCACAGGAGCTCCTGTAAGCGTTGTGGCCTTCTCGGAGCTTACCAAGCACAGCGTCATACATTGAATAGTGGCTGTATTTGGTTGGTATCATGCTCGGCCCCTGTGTATTGTAAGACACGCATATGCTGGTTTTTAAAACTTAAAAGGGTTTTCCAGGATTTTATAACTCATGCCGTACATTGTATAGTGGCTTTGCTTGGTATCGCACACAGCTGCGCCTAGGCCACATGATTGTGTTATTGGTCATTCCCCAGGGCCTCTCACCTCATTTAAGAAGATAAAACCGCACCCCAACCCTATTACCCAAAGAACACTCACAGCCTGGGTTGGATTAAATCGGCCACAGCAGCAGTTTTATTAATAAAAATAAATAAATACATAACATGTATATAACAATGACCGTACCATACCCCCTGATGAGGGAGGTCATAGAAGCCCCAAATTCTTAATCACATATGTATAAATACCCCAAAACGGCAATTCCATCTTGCCTCCAGCCGCAAAATTACAGCTCGGAGACACCAACTGATGGCCGCCTCTCTGAACCAACCAAATGCCTCAACTATGAGAGTCCAGCCCCCATCCTGGAGGCCCTCCCATTTTCCATACCATCCAATACCACCAGCTTCTATGAGCAACAACGCACAGTTTGACTCAAGCCTTCGCGTTCCTGCAAACACCTAGTGCCCTCTCAATACCCCCCTGCAGGCCCAAGGACCACAAATCGATCCCCATTGCGTTCAAATGAACACCATTAGCCCTCCAAAAACCTCTGGTACCCGCCTCCAAATCAGTATGCCGAACCACCACAGCCCCATTCCTGGCCACAAACTTACCAACCGCTCTATTCACTTTTAACCGTGCCTTATTCACCCGCTCCACCAACCTTGCGTCCCGCCACGACTTCCGATACACCATGTCCCAAACTGTTATTAAACCCGGGAACAATGACCATAACCTCAAAAGGTCAAATTTTATGTCCTTGATCAACTCCCTACATGACCGTACCCCCAGATCATTGCCCCCGACATGCAGCACCAGGATATCAGGGGAACGATCCAGCCACGCATGCCGATGCACCTTCCCCATCACATTACCACACAGCATACCTCTACGCCCGATCCATCTTATGATCGCCGCCTCCCTACCAATCCCCAACTGTCGCCCATTCGGCCTCACGTCTGCCCGAAGAGCATCCAAAAAACGAACGAGTGCCCCAGGATTCATACTAACTGAAACATAAAGGAGAAATGAAAAAAGGGGACAAAACACGGCATTAATAAACAACAATGCTTCACAAACCCCCTAAACGCACGTAAGACTTAAAACGAACAGATTCCCATCTCCCAATCTTCTTGATCACCTCATCATCCAAACCCAGCCGTGCTGCTTCAGTCGCCGCCCCAATCCGGAAGGAATGACCCGTGAAACCTTTTGAGTCCATTCCCAACACTGCCAAACAGTTTTTGAAAACTGCCACAAATTGAAACCTTGACAAAAACGACCCGTCCTCCTGACGTAATAGAGGACCCACACCCGTCCAGCTAACACCCGACCTATAATCCCTCAAACAACTGACCGGGCATACCAAACAACCCTGCACCGCATACAATGACACAAAACAACCCCTGCCCTCCATATCAGTCTTAGATACCCCAAGTCGTACCACCACCCTATCCCCATACAAATACACATCCTCCCCCCCCCAAACCCCCAGGACTAACCACACTCCTGCTCACTAATTCACCTGAACGAAATGCCCCAAAAAAAGTCAACGAAAAAGCCAACCTAAATAAACGCACCTCACTTGCTGACCTACACACCGAATCAACACAAACCCCCATCCGCAACAACAAATCAAGAGACCGGCTTCCTACTGTCAGCCAATCGCCCGCCCCGCCTAAAACCCTTCAACACCTGCCTCACTAAAAACGTCTTTGTAACGTCCGGAAGGCCCCACAATTTAAAGCCAAAAACCAAACCAGCTAAACACCTATTAACCCTTGCCAACGAACAACCCTCTTCAACAATATGACCCAAAATCAATACTCAACGGAGTCTCCCCCCATCCATCCCCACTCCCAAACAAACACACCATTGCTCCCAACAACGCCACGCCTTACCATAATCCAACCACGTACTCGCACTCAACGACTGTCTAAACAAACCCGCTATGGTACCTCCAATAGATTCTAGAGCCAAACCGGACACTCCAACCCCTCTGTCTCTGCCTCTGGCGCCAGCTGATGAAACCGCTCCAACTGTAGACGAGAAAGAGAATCAGCCACTCCATTAGCAACTCCCGGCACATGAACCGCCAAAACCCAAGCATTCAAAGGCAAACACATTAACAACCTGACAACGGGAGGGGAAGATGCTGTCAGACTGTTGACCGCCTGCACAACACCCAAGTTGTCACAATGACAGCGCACCTTTTTGTTCCTGAATTTGTCACCCCAGAGTATAACAGCCAGCACTATGGGGAACAATTCAAGTAAAGCAACATTCTTTACCCAACCCTTCACAAACCACGACTCCGGCCACTTTCCTGCACACCACTGTCCTTCACAATAGACACCAAAACCCACCCCGCCCCCTGCATCCGAGAACAACTCAAAACTCTCGACCGTGTCCCCCATGACTAACGCCCTACCATTAAACTGCTCCAAAAACCCATCCCAAACCTCCAAATTCCTTCTCAACTCCTTACCCAGCCGAATAAAATGATGCCCTGAAACCACACCTCCCGTGGCAGCCGCCAGCCTCCTACAAAAAATCCGGCCCATCAGAATAATTCGACAAGTGAAATTCAACTTTCCCAACAAAGATTGCAACTCCCTCAAACGAATTCACCCTGTGAGGGGGCACATATCTGGGCTTATCTACTGCGAGAGGCACATAATCTAGCATAACTACTGTGAAGAGGCACATAGTTTGGCAGAACTACTGTGAGTGGGCACATAATCTGGCATAACTACTGTGAGGAGGCACATAATTTGGCATAACTACTGTGAGGGGGCACATCTGGGTAGATCTACTGTGAGGGGGCACATATGTGGGCATATCTACTGTGAGGGGCACATACAGTCAGGTCCATAAATATTGGGACATCGACTCAATCCTAACCTTTTTGGCTCTATATACCACCACAATGGATTTGAAATGAAAAGAACAAGATGTGCTTTAACTGCAGACTGTCAGCTTTAATTTGAGGGTATTTACATCTAAATCAGGTGAAACGTGCAGGAATTACAACAATTTGCATATGTGCCTCCCACTTGTTAAGGGGCCAAAAGTAATGGGACAATTGGCTTCTCAGCTGTTCCATGGCCAGGTGTGTGTTATTCCCTCATTATCCCAATTACAATGAGCAGATAAAAGGTCCAGAGTTTATTTCAAGTGTGCTATTTGCATTTAGAATCTGTTGCTGTCAACTCTCAAGATGAGAACCAAAGAGCTGTCACTATCAGTGAAGCAAGCCATCATTAGGCTGAAAAAACAAAACAACCCCATCAGAGACATAGCAAAAACATTAGACTTGGCCAAAACAACTGTTGAAACATTCTTAAAAAGAAGAAATGCGCCAGTGGGCTCACCAACACCAAAAGACCCGGAAGACCACGGAAAACAACTGTGGTGGATGACCGAAGAATTCTTTCCCTGGTGAAGAAAACACCCTTTACAACAGTTGGCCAGATCAAGAACAATCTCCAGGAGGTAGGTGAATTTGTGTCAAAGTCAACAATCAAGAGAAGACTTCACCAGAGTGAATACAGAGGGTTCACCACAAGATGTAAACCATTGGTGAGCCTCAAAAACAGGAAGGCCAGATTAGAGTTTGCCAAACGACATCTAAAAAAGCCTTCACAGTTCTGGAACAACATCCTATGGACAGATGAGACCAAGATCAACTTGTACCAGAGTGATGGGAAGCATAGAGTATGGAGAAGGAAAGGAACTGCTCATGATCCTAAGCATACCACCTCATCAGTGAAGCATGGTGGTGGTAGTGTCATGGTGTGGGCATGTATGGCTGCCAATGGAACTGGTTCTCTTGTATTTATTGATGATGTGACTGCTGACAAATGCAACAGGATGAATTCTGAAGTGTTTCGGGCAATATTATCTGCTCATATTCAGCCAAATGCTTCAGAACTCATTGGACGGCGCTTCACAGTGCAGATGGACAATGACCCAAAGCATAATGCAAAAGCAACCAAAGAGCTTGTTAAGAGAAAGAAGTGGAATGTTATGCTATGGCCAAGTCAATCACCTGACCTGAATCCGATTGAGCATGCATTTCACTTGCTGAAGACAAAACTGAAGGGAAAATGCCCCAAGAACAAGCAGGAACTGAAGACAGTTGCAGTAGAGGCCTGGCAGAGCATCACCAGGGATGAAACCCAGCGTCTGGTGATGTCTATGCGTTCCAGACTTCAGGCTGTAATTGACTGCAAAGGATTTGCAACCAAGTATTAAAAAGTGAAAGTTTGATTTATGATTAGTATTCTGTCCCATTACTTTTGGTCCCTTAACAAGTGTGAGGCACATATTCAAACTGTTGTAATTCCGACACCGTTCACCTGATTTGATGTAAATACCCTTAAATTATAATCTGACATAACTACTGTAAGGGGGCACATATCTAGGCATATCTACTGTGAGGGGCACATAATCTGCCATAACTTCTGTGAGGGGGCACATATCTGGCATATCTACTGTGAGGGAGGCACATATCTGGGCATAACTACTGTGAAGGGCACATAATCTGGCATAACTATTGTGAGGAGGCACAAATCTGGGCATATCTACTGTGAGGGGCACATAATCTGGTGACAGAGGCATAATGGGGGCTGAGAGGCGCATAATGGGGGCTGAGAGGCATAAGGGCTGATAATGGGGGCTGATGAGAGGCATGGGGCTCTCATCTGAGGTCTGATTGGGGGTAATTTACATTGGGGTCTGAGCTGAGGTCTTATTTACATTGGGGGTCTGATTGGGGCTGTCAGCTGAGGTCTGATTAACATTGGGGGTCTAATTGGTGGTCTGACCTGAGGTGTAATGAAAAATATTATTTTTCTTATAGTCCCCCCTCTAAAACCTAAGTCCCTCTTATAGGCCTCCTGAACTGAAGAGCGGTGCCCATTTCTAGCTCTGAGCCCAGCTGCCCCCTGCCCAGAGCACTGATCCTGATCCTGCTGGAGTCTTCAGAACTGTAAGTATTTACAGTAATTCACTGTAAGCTATATTATATACACTCACCTAAAGAATTATTAGGAACACCTGTTCTATTTCTCATTAATGCAATTATCTAGTCAACCAATCACATGGCAGTTGCTTCAATGCATTTAGGGGTGTGGTCCTGGTCAAGACAATCTCCTGAACTCCAAACTGAATGTCAGAATGGGAAAGAAAGGCGATTTAAGCAATTTTGAGCGTGGCATGGTTGTTGGTGCCAGACGGGCCGGTCTGAGTATTTCACAATCTGCTCAGTTACTGGGATTTTCACGCACAACCATTTCTAGAGTTTACAAAGAATGGTGTGAAAAGGGAAAAACATCCAGTATGCGGCAGTCCTGTGGGCAAAAATGCCTTGTGGATGCTAGAGGTCAGAGGAGAATGGGCCGACTGATTCAAGCTGATAGAAGAGCAACGTTGACTGAAATAACCACTCGTTACAACCGAGGTATGCAGCAAAACATTTGTGAAGCCACAACATGCACAACCTTGAGGCGGATGGGCTACAACAGCAGAAGACCCCACCGGGTACCACTCATCTCCACTACAAATAGGAAAAAGAGGCTACAATTTTCACGAGCTCACCAAAATTGGACTGTTGAAGACTGGGAAAATGTTGCCTGGTCTGATGAGTCTCGTTTTCTGTTGAGACATTCAAATGGTAGAGTCCGAATTTGGCGCAAACAGAATGAGAACATGTATCCATCCTCTGATGGCTACTTCCAGCAGGATAATGCACCATGTCACAAAGCTTGAATCATTTCAAATTGGTTTCTTGAACATGACAATGAGTTCACTGTACTAAAATTGTCCCCACAGTCACCAGATCTCAACCTAATAGAGTATCTTTGGGATGTGGTGGAACGGGAGCTTCGTGCCCTGGATGTGCATCCCTCAAATCTCCATCAACTGCAAGATGCTATCCTATCAATATGGGCCAACATTTCTAAAGAATGCTATCAGCACCTTGTTGAATCAATGCCACGTAGAATTAAGGCAGTTCTGAAGGCAAAAGGGGGTCCAACACCGTATTAGAATGGTGTTCCTAATAATTCTTTAGGTGAGTGTATATTACTTGTTTTGTGTGAGTAAGGGTGTTGGGTGGTTGGAGAAGGTGGGAGGGTGGTTAAGAGAAATTCTGTACCAAGTGTAGGTGATGTGGGCGGTGCAATATGTGGGTGGGTCTGTGTGTGGGTGTGACTTAAGGGTGGGGGGGACACAGGGGCCCAATAATTTCCTATTGCCCGGGAGCCCCATGAGTTGTCAGTCCGCCCCTGGTTGTGTGCATGAGGCCATACTGTGACATATTGTGCCACAATTAGGCCTCTTTCACACGAGCGAGTTTCCGCATGGGTGCAATGCGTGACGTGAACGCATAGCACCCGCACTGAATCCTGACCAATTCATTTCAATGGGTCTATGTACATGAGTAGTTTTTTTCACGCATCAGTTCTGCATTGTGTGAAAAACACAGCATGTTCCTGCCCTGGCCCCATAGTAGTAAATGGGCTTCAGTGATGCAAGTCCGGATGCAATGCGTTTTTCACTGATGGTTGCCAAGAGTAGTGTTGAGTGCGAATATTCGAATAACAATTTTTTTTTGTGAATATGACAACTTCGAGAATTCACGAATATTTTGAATATAGTGCTATATATTCGCTATATCGAATATTCATCATTTTTTAACATCTAAAAACATGATTCCTCACTGCTTCTGAGTCATTGGCCCACACGCAACTTAAGCAGGAAGAAATCATGTTTTCATATGGGAAAAATGTTTTACGAATATTCAAAAAAACTAATATATAGCAATATAGCAAATATATTTGTTATTTTGAATATTCACATATTTTTTCCCAATCTGTACAGTTGTTCGCATACTCCTCCCCGACAAGCGTCCCCGTTACCATGGGAACGCCTGTGGCTTAGAATATACTATCGGATCTGAGTTTTCCCTGCGATCGTGAAAACTCAGATCCGATGGTATATTCTTACCGCAGATGTTCCCATGGTGACGGAGACGCTTGTCGGGGAGGAGTATGCCAAAATAGAATAACAGTACACATTGAAAAAAAAAAAAAAAGAATATTCTAAATAACGAATATATTCGCTATATTGCTATAACTTCGTTTTTAAGAATATTCATCATATTCTAAAACAAGAATATATAGCAATATAGCGAATATTCGTAAAATACACATATAGACTGTAATTTAGGTAATATAGTGCTATAAACTTTTTTTTCATAGTCCTAGTTTATTTTCTCTTATAAACTTCAGATTTGAAGAAAAATTACAACTTTGAAAAAAAAAGGTTATAGCATTATATTAGCTAAATTGCAGTCTATATGTGTATGTTATGAATATTCGCTATATTGCTATAACTTCGTTTTTTAGAATATTCGTCATATTCTAAAACAAGAATATATAGCAATATAGCGAATATTTGTAAAATACAAATAACGAAGATAGCGAATATAGCGCTATATTCTCTATATTCGTTATTCTAGCAAGCCAATAGGAAAGTTGCCTATTGACAGCTCTAAGTTGGATTCACAATGCGGGAATATTACTTTGCCTATTTTTTGCAATAAATAGAATACTGAGTCATTATTCTATTTATTGCAAAAAATAGGCAAAGTAATATTCTCGCATTGCGAATTCAACCTAGAGCTGTCCATAGGCAACTTTCCTATTGGCTTGTTAGAATTAACGAATATAGTGCTATATTCGTTATCTTCGTTAATTCTAGATAGCCAACCAATAGGAAAGTTTCCTTATACAGTTAAACTCGCAATACGCAAAAAATTAAAATCGCATATTCGCGATAAATATAACAATGACGAATATTCGATTTCGATGATTATATGATGAATATTCAATCGAATATAAGCGAAATATTGCGAAATCGAATATGGCACTCCCTCTTATCACTAGCCAAGAGATGTTTTTTGCAAACCTTCAGTTTTTTTATCACGCGTGTGAAAAACGCATCAAACCGCATTGCACCCTCGCAGAAAAAACTGAACAATTTAACGCAATCGCAGACAAAACTGATTGAACTTGCTTGCAAAATGGTGCTAGTTTCCCTGAACGTACTGTCACGGATGATGTTGTAGAAAGCTGGAACTTATAAATAAACATCCGACTGGCTTGATCCCAAACTAAGGAGCATATGGGTGAGCCCTATAAAACCCCTAGAGCTCTCCCTGACTGCTATGCACATGCAAGGGTCTCTATGGTAGATGATTGCATGCCCACGTACCTAATACTATGTGACACCAGAAAACCCTATAATAGTGAGGGGACACTACCACCGGCTCCCTGCACTTAATACGGATGGAGTCAGGGTCACCTAGAATCAAGCCAGCAAGGAAACACAAATAAAGGAAAAAGACTTATCTGAGGAAACAGCAGCAGCAGCCTCCAGCAGTGAACACCTCATCCAATAAGTAGTATAAACCGCAAAGTGAGACAGTATGGGAGGGAATATAAAGGGAGACAATTAGTCTAAATAGGTGACACCTGGGAGAAGGAAAGAAGATGACAAAGTGAAACCAAAACAAAGAACGTCATGCAAGAGGTAGAGTAGAACTTCTGCCAGACCTTCTCACAGAACTGACGGTGACACGTACCCTGAGCCAAGCCGTATCGTTCATGTGAAAGAGGCCTTGTGCCTTAAAATTCTATCACAATCTAAGCCAACGAATAGTTAGTATAAAGTTAGAAAAATGCGACTAGCCATACACCAAATTTATCATCCACCATGAGTTGCTGTGGATAGATGTGGTACATGCCTAGACATGCATCTACAGAATTAAGCCTCATTTACATGACTGTACTTATGGTCCACATCAGATCAGCTTTTTTGTGGATTGCATAACAACTCATTTACTTCTATGGAGCCCACAAATGTCATTATTATAGAGTACGCCCTATTCTTGTCTGTTTTGCGGACAAGAATAAGCATTTTGATAATGGAGCACACGGAAAGTTCAGTATTCACACGACCAGTGATTTACGAACTGCATACCAGATATGGCTGTGTGAACGTAGCCTTAGGAAATCTTCTCTTTTTTGTTTAATGAATCCATGTAGCGACATTTCAGATAATTCTGGAAGATATTCTGTAGAAGCTGACTGTAATAATACACCTACATAACTACATAAACAAACAATAAAAAGTAACTGCTCAATAAATGTGAGTTTACTGGGTGACAGGCAGGTACAAACAAAGAAAGTACCCTGCCCTATCCCCAGTCTTTGAAGGGTAGGAAAAAGACAGTAGGTGGGGGTAAAACATGCTCATACATTTTTGGAATGAAGTCACTAGAGATGAGCGAATTTTTCATAGAGCCGATTCGGATGGTTCGCCGAATTTAAAGGGTTTCTGTCACCAGAATTAACCTTCTTAAACTGGCTGACATTAGCACATTGCTAATGGACGGTAGAATTGTGCACTAAGGGGGGCATCAATAAACATACCAATAGCAGAGTTAGATTCTGCTGACATTAGCACATCGCTAATCTCAGCAAGTTTAAGGGGGTTAATTCTGGTGTCAGAAATCCTTTTAAAAAAATGGATTTGATCCGAAATTATTTGTGACGAATCGCATTAAAAATCTGCTATTTCCTGCCTGCAGAGAGCATGCATATTGGTGTAGAACACAGTGCATTGCAGAAACATGCATAGGTAGTTCGCTGTGGTAGTGTATCAGTTACTTTGCGTCTGTATACAGGCAGTTGACAGGTGTCACTTCTAGAATTACTTCACATTTCACTTATTTAGTCAGTTACGGGGACTAAAACTGACCAAATAACTCAAGTGTGAACTTATCCTTACAGGTTAGGTATAAAGAGCCGTGTGCAATGCGCCGGACCGTTGGTAAAGTTACATGGACGCCAAATTATGCAGTGGGTCAGGATATGGGTATAATGGTCTATAGTTTGTTTGTGACGCCAATTGCAGCATGCGCAGGGTACTGTCACAGGGCCCTTTAAGGTGCTGTAACTCACGAACCAGGTTAGGAATGCCAGAGTGGTATAATGTCTCTGTATGGTAGTGGTAATGGTGTCAACAGTGTTTCCTACCTGGATATGGCTGGACTCCTGGATCCTGGCTCACTTGCAATAAAATGAGTGTGGTGCTAGTAGGAGTAATTGAGGGATTTGCAGCAGAAATTGAGATCCAGACCTTGGGTAAAGTTCAAACTTGTCTTTACTGGTTGTAGCTTTCATCCAAGCAAGGTACAGCATTAGTCTTTGGTCCCAGCAGGTATTGGCAATGTGTGGCAGGAATATATCTTCTGCTCTATCATGTACCTGGAGCTTGCAGGAAAGGACGTCTGCTTTGTTAGCTCTATTTTATGGCATGAATTTGGCTTCTGCACATTCTATCTTATGCTGTCTGGGGACTGACTAGCTGAGGAGGAAAATGGCTTCTCCTGGACTTTGACTCACAGCTATCTTCACAGGATATACTTCTTCCTGGAACTGGAGTGGTCTGCTTTAGGGATGAGCGAACCCGAACTGTATAGTTCGGGTTCGTACCGAATTTTGGGGTGTCCGTGACACGGACCCAAACCCGAACATTTTCGTAAAAGTCCGGGTTCGGTGTTCGGCGCTTTCTTGGCGCTTTTTGAAAGGCTGCCAATCAACAAGCGTCATACTACTTGCCCCAAGAGGCCATCACAGCAATGCCTACTATTGGCATGGCTGTGATTGGCCAGTGCAGCATGTGACCCAGCCTCTATATAAGCTTGGGTCACGTAGCGCTGCTACAAGTGTAGGGAGAGGTTGCAGCTGCGACGTTAGGGCGAGATTAGGCAGTGAATAACTCCTCCAAAACACTTAAGACAGTGATCGATCTACAGCTGTGGATCATTGAACTGCTGATATTCAATTGCTCACTGTTTTTAGGCTGCCCAGAGCGTTTTTCAGTCACTTTTTTCTGGGGTGATCGGCGGCCATTTTGTGGCTTGTGGTGCGCCAGCACAAGCTGCCACCAAGTCCATTTAACCATCAATAGTGTGGTTATTTTTAGGCTATATCCTACATCAAGGGCAAGCTGCCACCAAGTCCATTTAACCATCAATAGTGTGGTTATTTTTTGGCTATATCCTACATCAGGGGCAAGCTGCCACCAAGTCCATTTAACCATCAATAGTGTGGTTATTTAAATCTATCCATAAAAGGGTATATTAGATTCAAGGTGCTGATAGGGTCATTCTCAATAACTTCACACACACGCTACTGTGCATATCCAAGTCTAATTCTGTCCAAAAACGTATACCTGTCACCCAGCGCCTAAATAATAGGCCTCAAATTTATATTCAGCTAAATCTGTGGCTATTGCTGTAGCTGGTCAAGTTATTTTGTGTCCGTCAAAGCACAGTTTTTGTTCTGGGTTGAAATACAATTCCCAATCTAGCAATTTCCTAAATTAGTGGTTTCTGCTGTATCAGGCCTACTTTAAATCTATCCCTAAAAGGGTATATTAGATTCAAGGTGCTGATAGGGTCATTCTCAATAACTTCACACACACGCTACTGTGCATATCCAAGTCTGATTCTGTCCGTAAACGTAACAAATTTATATTCAGCTAAATCTGTCATTACTGCTGTGCCTGTATTAGTGTAATACGGTACCTAAATAGATAGCCAGATAGTGTTAGGTGTCTGTAAAAAAAGGCCTGAATTTGAATTCAATACATTGGGCCAAATAATATTTTTCTCATTGTGGTGAATGGTAACAATGAGGAAAACATCTAGTAAGGGACGCGGACGCATACATGGTCGTGGTGGTGTTAGTGGACCCTCTGGTGCTGGGAGAGGACGTGGCCGTTCTGCCACAGCCACACGTCCTAGTGTACCAACTACCTCAGGTCCCAGTAGCCGCCAGAATTTACAGGGATATTTGGTGGGGCCCAATGCCGTTCTAAGGATGGTAAGGCCTGAGCAGGTACAGGCATTAGTCAATTGGGTGGCCGACAGTGGATCCAGCACGTTCACATTATCTCCCACCCAGTCTTCTGCAGAAAGCGCACAGATGGCGCATGAAAACCAAGCCCATCAGTCTGAAGAGGCAGTGGTGAGACCGAGCCAACAGCGTAGTAAAAGACAAAGAGGGAGCAGTGGGAAAAAGCAGAACACCCGCCGCCAAGAGACTCCGCCTGCTACTGACCGCCGCCATCTGGGACCGAGCACCCCGAAGGCAGCTTCAAGGAGTTCCCTGGCATGGCACTTCTTCAAACAATGTGCTGACGACAAGACCAGAGTGGTTTGCACGCTGTGCCATCAGAGCCTGAAGAGAGGTATTAACGTTCTGAACCTTAGCACAACCTGCATGACCAGGCACCTGCATGCAAAGCATGAACTGCAGTGGAGTAAACACCTTAAAAACAAGGAAGTCACTCAGGCTCCCCCTGCTACCTCTTCTGCTGCTGCCGCATCGGCCTCTTCCTCCGCCTCTGGAGGAACGTTGGCACCTGCCGCCCAGCAAACATGGGATGTACCACCAACACCACCACCTGCGTCACCAAGCATCTCAACCATGTCACACGGCAGCGTTCAGCTCTCCATCTCACAAACATTTGAGAGAAAGCGTAAATTCCCACCTAGCCACCCTCGATCCCTGGCCCTGAATGCCAGCATTTCTAAACTACTGGCCTATGAAATGCTGACATTCAGGCTGGTGGACACAGACAGCTTCAAACAGCTCATGTCACTTGCTGTCCCACAGTATGTTGTTCACAGCCGGCACTACTTCTCCAAGAGAGCTGTGCCTTCCCTGCACAACCAAGTATCCGATAAAATCAAGTGTGCACTGCGCAACGCCATCTGTGGCAAGGTCCACCTAACCACAGATACGTGGACCAGTAAGCACGGCCAGGGACGCTATATCTCCCTAACTGCACACTGGGTAAATGTAGTGGCGGCTGGGCCCCAGGCGGAGAGCTGTTTGGCGCACGTCCTTCCACCGCCAAGGATCGCAGGGCAACATTCTTTGCCTCCTGTTGCCTCCTACTCAGCTTCCTCCTCCTCTTCTTCCACCTGCTCATCCAGTCAGCCACACACCTTCACCACCAACTTCAGCACAGCCTGGGGTAAACGTCAGCAGGCCATTCTGAAACTCATATGTTTGGGGGACAGGCCCCACACCGCACAGGATTTGTGGCGGGGTATAGAACAACAGACAGACGAGTGGTTGCTGCCGGTGAGCCTCAAGCCCGGCCTGGTGGTGTGCGATAATGGGCGAAATCTCGTTGCAGCTCTGGGACTAGCCGGTTTGACGCACATCCCTTGCCTGGCGCATGTGCTGAATTTGGTGGTGCAGAAGTTTATTCGCAACTACCCCGACATGTCAGAGCTGCTGCATAAAGTGCGGGCAGTCTGTTCGCACTTCCGGCGTTCACATCCTGCCGCTGCTCGCCTGTCTGCGCTACAGCGTAACTTCGGCCTTCTTGCACACCGCCTCATATGCGACGTGCCCACCAGGTGGAACTCCACCTTGCACATGCTGGACAGACTGTGCGAGCAGCAGCAGGCCATAGTGGAGTTTCAGCTGCAGCACGCACGGGTCAGTCGCACTGCGGAACAGCACCACTTCACCACCAATGAATGGGCCTCCATGCGAGACCTGTGTGCCCTGTTGCGCTGTTTCGAGTACTCCACCAACATGGCCAGTGGCGATGACGCCGTTATCAGCGTTACAATACCACTTCTATGTCTCCTTGAGAAAACACTTAGGGCGATGATGGAAGAGGAGGTGGCCCAGGAGGAGGAGGAGGAGGAGGAGGAGGAGGAAGAGGGGTCATTTTTAGCACTTTCAGGCCAGTCTCTTCGAAGTGACTCAGAGGGAGGTTTTTTGCAACATCAGAGGCCAGGTACAAATGTGGCCAGACAGGGCCCACTACTGGAGGACGAGGAGGAGGAGGTGGAGGAGGATGAGGATGAAGCATGTTCACAGCGGGGTGGCACCCAACGCAGCTCAGGCCCATCACTGGTGCGTGGCTGGGGGGAAACGCAGGACGATGACTATACGCCTCCCACAGAGGACAGCTTGTCCTTACCTCTGGGCAGCCTGGCACACATGAGCGACTACATGCTGCAGTGCCTGCGCAACGATAGCAGAGTTGCCCACATTTTAACGTGTGCGGACTACTGGGTTGCCACCCTGCTGGATCCCCGGTACAAAGACAATGTGCCCACCTTACTTCCGGCACTGGAGCGTGATAGGAAGATGCGCGAGTACAAGCGCACGTTGGTAGACGCGCTACTGAGAGCATTCCCAAATGTCACAGGGGAACAAGTGGAAGCCCAAGGCGAAGGCAGAGGAGGAGCAAGAGGTTGCCAACGCAGCTGTGTCACGGCCAGCTCCTCTGAGGGCAGGGATAGCATGGCAGAGATGTGGAAAAGTTTTGTCACCACGCCACAGCTAACTGCACCACCACCTGATACGGAACGTGTTAGCAGGAGGCAACATTTCACTAACATGGTGGAACAGTACGTGTGCACACCCCTCCACGTACTGACTGATGGTTCGGCCCCATTCAACTTCTGGGTCTCCAAATTGTCCATGTGGCCAGAGCTAGCCTTTTATGCCTTGGAGGTGCTGGCCTGCCCGGCGGCCAGCGTTTTGTCTGAACGTGTATTCAGCACGGCAGGGGGTGTCATTACAGACAAACGCAGCCGCCTGTCTACAGCCAATGTGGACAAGCTGACGTTCATAAAAATGAACAAGGCATGGATCCCACAGGACCTGTCCATCCCTTGTGCAGATTAGACATCAACTACCTCCCCTTAACCATATATTATTGTACTCCAGGGCACTTCCTCATTCAATCCTATTTTTATTTTCATTTTACCATTATATTGCGGGGCAACCCAAATGAACCTCTCCTCTGTCTGGGTGCCGGGGCCTAAAAATATCTGACAGTGGCCTGTTCCAGTGGTGGGTGACATGAAGCCTGATTCTCTGCTATGGGACCTCTCTCCTCTGCCTGGGTGCCTGGGCCTAAATATCTGACAATGGACTGTTCCAGTGGTGGGTGACGTGAAACATGATTCTCTGCTATGACATGAAGACTGATTCTCTGCTGACATGAAGCCAGATTCTGTTATGGGACCTCTCTCCTCTGTCTGGGTGCCGGGGCCTAAATATGTGACAGTGGCCTGTTCCAGTGGTGGGTGACGTGAAGCCTGATTCTCTGCTATGACATGAAGACTGATTCTGTGCTGACATGAAGCCAGATTCTCTGTTACGGGACCTCCCTCCTCTGTCTGGGTGCAGGGGCCTAAATATGTGACAGTGGCCTGTTCCAGTGGTGGGTGACGTGAAGCCTGATTCTCTGCTATGACATGAAGACTGATTCTCTGCTGAGTCGCTGACATGAAGCCTGAATCTCTGTTTTGGGACATCTCTCCTCTGTCTGGGTGCCGGGGCCTAAATTATATGACAATGGACTGTTCCAATGTTGGGTGACGTGAAGCATGATTCTCTGCTATGACATGAAGACTGATTCTCTGCTGACATGAAGCCAGATTCTCTGCTATGGGACCTCTCTCCTCTGCCTGGGTGCCTGGGCCTAAATATGTGACAATGGACTGTTCCAGTGGTGGGTGACGTGAAGACTGATTCTCTGCTGACATGAAGCCTGAATCTCTGTTATGGGACCGCTCTACTCTGTCTGGGTGTCGGGGCCTAAAAATATCTGACAGTGGCCTGTTCCAGTGGTGGGTGACATGAAGCCCGATTCTCTGCTATGACATGAAGACTGATTCTCTGCTGACATGAAGCCTGAATCTCTGTTATGGGACCGCTCTACTCTGTCTGGGTGTCGGGGCCTAAAAATATCTGACAGTGGCCTGTTCCAGTGGTGGGTGACATGAAGCCTGATTCTCTGCTATGACATGAAGACTGATTCTCTGCTGAGTCGCTGACATGAAGCCAGATTCTATGTTATGGGACCTCTCTCCTCTGTCTGGGTGCCGGGGCCTAAATTATATGACAATGGACTGTTCCAATGTTGGGTGACGTGAAGCATGATTCTCTGCTATGACATGAAGACTGATTCTCTGCTGACATGAAGCCTGATTCTCTGCTATGGGACCTCTCTCCTCTGCCTGGGCCTAAATATGTGACAATGGACTGTTCCAGTGGTGGGTGACGTGAAGCCTGATTCTCTGCTATGACATGAAGACTGATTCTCTGCTGACATGAAGCCAGATTCTCTGCTATGGGACCTCTCTCCTCTGCCCGGGTCTAAATATCTGACAATTGACTGTTCCAGTGGTGGGTGACGTGAAGCCTGATTCTCTGCTATGACATGAAGCCTGATTCTCTGCTATGACATGAAGACTGATTCTCTGCTGACATGAAGCCAGAGTCTATGTTATGGGACCTCTCTCCTCTGCCTGGGTACCGGGGCCTAAATATCTGACAATGGACTGTTCCAGTTTTGGGTGATGTGAAGCCTGATTCTCTGCTATGGGACCTCTCTCCAATTGATATCGGTTAATTTTTATTTATTTTATTTTAATTTTTATTTATTTCCCTATCCACATTTGTTTGCAGGGGATTTAACTACATTTTGCTGCCTTTTGCAGCCCTCTAGCCCTTTCCTGGGCTGTTTTACAGCCTTTTTAGTGCCGAAAAGTTCGGGTCCCCATTGACTTCAATGGGGTTCGGGTTCGGGACGAAGTTCGGGTCGGGTTCGGATCCCGAACCCGAACATTTCCGGGAAGTTCGGCCGAACTTCTCGAACCCGAACATCCAGGTGTTCGCTCAACTCTATTCATAATTAACTGCAGAATAAGGACGTCATGTCAGTTTTAGCTCAAAACCCCAAAACCCTTGGCGGAATTCTTTTATTTTTTAATTTAAACCCACAAAGAATTTCCCTTTTTCCAATAGCAGACATGGTTATTTTGGGTTATTATTAGAGTTGAGCGGACACCTGGATGTTCGGGTTTGACGTGTTCGGCCGAACTTCAGAAAAAAGTTCGAGTTTGGGACCCGAACCCCATTGAAGTGAATGGGGACCCGAACTTTTGAGCACTAAAATGGCTGTAAAAATGTCATGGAAAGGGCTAGAGGGCTGCAAATGGCATCAAAATATGGTTAAGAGCATGGCAAGTGACTTTAAATAATATAAAATAGGTAAAAATAAAAAATAATAATCTTGATCTAGGAGGACGAGGTCCATATGGAGTAGGAGGTTGAGGAGGCGGTGGATGTGGCGGTGTAGGTGGAAGTGGCGGTGGAGGAGGAGGTAGCCTACACTGCTTTTTGGTTTAAAATTGTATTTTTAAAATTAGGGTACACCCCAAAACATTGGGAAATATAACCTGTGATAACCCCCTCCAGTCATGCTAAACACACGTTCAGACAATACACTGGCTGCAGGGCAGCACCTCCAAGGGGTAAAGGGCAAGCTCAGGCTATGTGCCCAATTTGGAGACCCAGAAGTTGCAGGGGCTGACCTCGGTCAGTCAGTTCGTGTAGGCGTGTGCACACTTACTGCCCCATGTCGCACGTCCCCGTGTGTATAGCAGGTGTTTATTCACATCTAAAATTGTATAATGTCAACCCAAGAATGTAACTGAAAAATTATAGAAATTTATTAAGCTGTCAACTTGGTAGAGGAGTGGTATATTACACCCAAAAATTGGTGAATTTCACAAAAAAAGCAACTGACTATTTATTTATTTTTTAAACCTCTCTACTAGGTATAGCAGTGGTACATCACACCCAAAAATTGGTGAATTTCACCAGATAATATAACTGACAATTTTTATTTTTTTTAACCGGCCTACTAGGTATAGCAGTGGTACTATACACCCAAAAATTGGTGAATTTCACCCGAAAATGTAAATGACAAAGTAGCGAAATGATCTAAAATAAAATACGTACAAATAAAAAAAAATTTGATTTATGAGGTGGAGTTCCATATGGAGTAGGAGTTTGAGGAGGCGGTGGACGTTGCGGTGTAGGTGGAAATGGCGGTGGAGGATGCCGAGGTAGCCCACACAGGTTTTAGGTTTTAATTTTATTTTTTTAAAATTAGGGTACACTCTAAAAGAATGTGAAATATCTAAAATACAAGAATGAGCAATTGCGCTGCAGTATAACAATGGCTGGTTAGTGCCGGTATACATGTCTATTCTGCACAAGGTACGGACAAGTCCTGAGGGATCCATGTCTGCAGGGCCGTTTGAAGGAATTTGGGGGCCCCAAGCAAAATAGACATGGAGGCGGCCCCCCCCCCCTCCGCGCCCTCCCCACCTTACGCACGCAAAGCCTACAGGAACCACAGTATAGCCATACAGTTTAAGTTCACCCACACTTTATATAAATAAAAAAGGAGGTTTACAGTGCAAATACTGCTGTTGCATTTAATGTGCATGAAATTTGAACATTTTCAACAAATGTCCTACTTACTCTCCCCCTCCCTGTTTTTTTTTTTTTTACTCCCTACCCTACCTTAGATAAGTTCCTAAGTTAATTCAGTCCTCCGGCTCCTTCCCTGGACCCTGTAGCGTGGCCGAGCTCCTCGCTCTCTACCTCCAGTCCTGGCTGTCACTCAGTGAGGCCGGGAACCTCGTGGTACAGGTCAGGAGATTCAGTTTCCTGTTCCGGGCTGCGGCCGGACTAAAAGGAAGTGAGCACTCAGTGTACACTTCCTGTCAGTCCGGCCGGGAACAGGAAACTGAATCCCCTGTTCCTGTACCGCGCGGTACCCGGCCGGACTGAGTGACAGCCAGGAGGTAGAGGAGGAGAGCTCGGCCACGCTACAGAGCAGCAGTCAGCAGAGGAGGAACTCGGGAGGTAACCAGGAGTGCTGCAGCCAGCCGCCTGCGGCTCTCTATAGAGCGCTCAAGCGGCTGCAGCCTTAAAGGAAGCAAAACAAGCACCGGCTCTGCTTGGCCCCGGGCCAGCTCGGGGCCCCAAGCAATTGCTTGTTTTGCCTGTCTGTTATCGACGGGCCTGCATGCCTGGTTTATTTTAATGAACGTGAGCTTGTCCGCATTGGCTGTGGACAGGCGGCTGCACTTGTCTGTGATGACGCCCCCCGCCGTACTAAACACATGTTCAGATAATACACCGGCTGCAGGGCAGGCCAGCACCTCCAAGGCGTAAAGGGCAAGCTCAGGCCATGTGCCCAATTTGGAGACCCAGAAGTTGAAAGGGGCAGATCCGTCATTCAGTACGTGTAGGCGTGTGCACACATGCTTCTCCACCATGTTGGTGAAATGCTGCCTCCTGCTAAGACGTTTCATATCAGCTGGTGGTGCTGGTTGTTGTGGCGTGCTGACAAAGATTTTCCACATTTTGGCCATGCTAACCCTGCCTTCTGAGGTGCTGGCGGTGCCCCAGCTGCGTTGGCAACCTCTTCCTCATCCTCTGCCTTCGCCTTGTGCTTCCACTGTGCCCCTGCTGTAAGGTGGGAATTCCACCAGCAGCGCGTCTACCAGCGTGTAGAGATGGCCCGAATAGTTCGCCGGCGAATAGTTCCCGGCGAACACCACTTGTTCGCGTTCGCCGCGGCGGGCAAATTTATGCGATGTTCGGTCCGCCCCCTATACATCATCATTGAGTAAACTTTTACCCTGTACCTCACAGTCAGCAGACACATTCCAGCCAATCAGCAGCAGACCCTCCCTCCCAGACCCTCCCACCTCCTGGACAGCATCCATTTTAGATTCATTCAGAATCTGCATTCTCAGTGAGAGGAGGGACAGTGCTGCTGCTGCTGCTGATTCAATAGGGAAAGCGTTAGCTAGGGCAGTGTTCTGTGTCCACAGACTCATCTGTAAGGACAGCATCCTGACAGCACCCCAAAAAGCCCTTTTCAGGGCTGGTACATCAGTCTGCTTTTATATATATATATATATATATATATATATATATATATATATATATACACACACACACATACACATACACACTCACCTAAAGAATTATTAGGAACACCATACTAATACGGTGTTGGACCCCCTTTTGCCTTCAGAACTGCCTTAATTCTACGTGGCATTGATTCAACAAGGTGCTGATAGCATTCTTTAGAAATGTTGGCCTATATTGATAGGATAGCATCTTGCAGTTGATGGAGATTTGAGGGATGCACATCCAGGGCACGAAGCTCCCGTTCCACCACATCCCAAAGATGCTCTATTGGGTTGAGATCTGGTGACTGTGGGGGCCATTTTAGTACAGTGAACTCATTGTCATGTTCAAGAAACCAATTTGAAATGATTCGAGCTTTGTGACATGGTGCATTATCCTGCTGGAAGTAGCCATCAGAGGATGGATACATGTTCTCATTCTGTTTACGCCAAATTCGGACTCTACCATTTGAATGTCTCAACAGAAAACGAGACTCATCAGACCAGGCAACATTTTTCCAGTCTTCAACAGTCCAATTTTGGTGAGCTTGTGCAAATTGTAGCCTCTTTTTCCTATTTATAGTGGAGATGAGTGGTACCCGGTGGGGTCTTCTGCTGTTGTAGCCCATCCGCCTCAAGGTTGTGCGTGTTGTGGCTTCACAAAGGCTTTGCTGCATACCTCGGTTGTAACGAGTGGTTATTTCAGTCAACGTTGCCCTTCTATCAGCTTGAATCAGTCGGCCCATTCTCCTCTGACCTCTAGCATCCACAAGGCATTTTTTCCCACAGGACTGCCGCATACTGGATGTTTTTCCCTTTTCACACCATTCTTTGTAAACCCCAGAAATGGTTGTGCGCGAAAATCCCAGTAACTGAGCAGATTGTGAAATACTCGGACCGGCCCGTCTGGCACCAACAACCATACCACACTCAAAATTGCTTAAATCACCTTTCTTTCCCATTCTGACATTCAGTTTGGAGTTCAGGAGATTGTCTTGACCAAGACCACCCCCCTAAATGCATTGAAGCAACTGCCATGTGATTGGTTGACTAGATAATTGCATTAATGAGAAATAGAACAGGTGTTCCTAATAATTCTTTAGGTGAGATTATATATATATATATATATATATATATATATATATATATATATATATATACACACAGTTGCAAGAAAAAGTATGTGAACCCTTTGGAATTATATGGATTTTTGCACAAATTGGTCATAAAATATGATCTGATCTTCATCTAAGTCACAACAATAGACAATCACAGTCTGCTTAAACTAATAACAGACAAATAATTAATTGTTACCATGTTTTTATTGAACACACCATGTAAACATTCACAGTGCAGGTGGAAAAAGTATGTGAACCCTTGTATTTAATAACTGGTTGAACCTCCTTTGGCAGCAATAACTTCAACCAAACGTTTCCTGTAGTTGCAGATCAGACGTGCACAACGGTCAGGAGTAATTCTTGACCATTCCTCTTTACAGAACTGTTTCAGTTCAGCAATATTCTTGGGATGTCTGGTGTGAATTGCTTTCTTGAGGTCATGCCACAGCATCTCAATCGGGTTGAGGTCAGGACTCTGACTGGGCCACTCCAGAAGGCGTATTTTCTTCTGTTTAAGCCATTCTGTTGTTTATTTACTTCTATGCTTTGGGTCGTTGTCCTGTTGCAACACCCATCTTCTGTTGAGCTTCAGCTGGTGGACAGATGGCCTTAAGTTCTCCTGCAAAATGTCTTGATAGACTTGGGAATTCATTTTTCCTTCGATGATAGCAATCCGTCCAGGCCCTGACGCAGCAAAGCAGCCCCAAACCATGATGCCCCCACCACCATACTTCACAGTTGGGATGAGGTTTTGATGTTGGTGTGCTGTGCCTCTTTTTCTCCACACATAGTGTTGTGTGTTTCTTCCAAACAACTCAACTTTGGTTTCATCTGTCCACAGAATATTTTGCCAGTACTGCTGTGGAACATCCAGGTGCTCTTGTGCAAACTGTAAACATGCAGAAATGTTTTTTTTGGACAACAGTGGCTTCCTCTGTGGTATCTTCCCATGAAATCCATTCTGGTTTAGTGTTTTACGTATCGTAAATTCGCTAACAGTGATGTTAGCATATACCAGAGACTTTTGTAAGTCTTTAGCTGACACTCTAGGATTCTTCTTCACCTCATTGAGAAGTCTGCGCTGTGCTCTTGCAGTCATCTTTACAGGACGGCCACTCCTAGGGAGAGTAGCAGCAGTGCTGAACTTTTTTCCATTTATAGACAATTTGTCTTACCGTGGACTGATGAACAGCAAGGCTTTTAAAGATACTTTTATAAACCTTTCCAGCTTTATGCAAGTTAACCATTCTTAATCGTAGGTCTTCTGAGAGCTCTTTTGTGCGAGTTATCATTCACATCAGGCAATGCTTCTTGTGAAAAGCAAACCCAGAACTGGTGTGTGTTTTTTATAGGGCAGGGCAGCTGTAACAAACACCTCCAATCTCATCTCATTGATTAGACTACAGTTGACTGACACCTCACTCCAATTTGCTCTTGGAGATGTCATTAGTCTAGCAGTTCACATACTTTTTCCACCTGCACTGTGAATGTTTAGATGGTGTGTTCAATAAAAACATGGAAACATTTAATTATTTGTGTGTTATTAGTTTAAGCAGACTGTGATTGTCTATTGTTGTGACTTAGATGAAGATCAGATCCCATTTTATGACCAATTTGTGCATAAATCCATATCATTACAAAGGGTTCGCATACTTTTTCTTGCAACTGTATAACTGTATATTATATATATATATATATATATATATATATATATATATATCAGTTGCCTGCCCGTGTGTGAGAGGCTGCAGGCTCAGTCACAGACAGTACTGTGTGCACACCATTCATACAGGGTGTGACAGAAAATACCTCGCAGATAAAAAAAAATTCTATTTAATATTTTTCTGTGATATAATCACAGTTGCAAGCCAGTGTGTGTCAGGCCCACACAGACTGTATTGTGGCCACTGGCTAGTGGCTAGGCCTTCACTTATACCGTTACAGTGTGTCACTCACTCACAAATACCTTGCAGATAAAAAAAATAATTATATTTAATATTTTTGTGTGATATAATCACAGTTGCAAGCCAGTGTGTGTCAGGCCCACACAGACTGTACTGTGCCCACTGCCCACCACTTATATAGGGTGGCACAGTACCTTGCACGCATAGTAACACTTATCTAATAAAAAATGACAGGCAGAGGCAGGCCACACCGCAGGGGCCGTCGTGTTCGTGGTGCTGTGATTTCCACTGGCCCTGGAATAATGCCCAGTGTTCAGAGGCCACGTACCCTGAACCCAAAAAATTCAGAGAAAATAGTTGACTGGCTTACACAGGACACCCAATCTTCAACAGCTTCCGCTAAGAACCTTGACGCACCATCCTCCTCCAGCACAGCTTTGGTCACCTGCTCTCAAGTTACCACTCTCCCGCCTGCCACCACCACCACCACTACCACCACAGCCACCACAGCCGCTTCACTTGATCCCTCAGAGGAGGTTTTTACACATCAGTTGGATGAAATTAGTGATGCGCAACCATTATTGCCAGAGGATGGAGATAACAGGGATATGTCTCAGTCAGGCAGCATTACACACATGGACGTACAGTGTGATGATGATGTTGTACCCGCTGCTGCTTCCTTTGCCGAGTTGTCAGATACAAGTGAAGTGGTTGATAATGACGATGTGTCCGTGGATGTCACGTGGGTGCCTGCTCGAAGAGAAGAAGAAGAGTGGGAAAGTTCATAAGGGGAGACAGAGAGAAGGAGGAGGAGACGAGTTGGTAGCAGGGGGAGGTTGTCGCAAGGAGCTAGTGGCACAGTCAGACAGCATGTATCGGCACCCGGGGTCAGCCAGACTGCACGCCAATCAACACATGCTGTTGCCACCACCAGAATGGCGTCATTGCAAAGCTCAGCAGTGTGGCTTTTTTTGTGTGCGTCTGCCTCTGACAACAGCGATGCCATTTGCAACCTGTGCCAAAAGAAACTGAGTCGTGGGAAATCCAACACCCACCTAGGTACATCTGCTTTGCGAAGGCACATGATCGCACATCACAAACGCCTATGGAATCAACACATGATGACGAGTAGAAGCAGCACACAAGTTCAAAGCCACCATCCTCCTCCTGGTCCAGCATCTTCAGCCACGTCAACCACTGCTGTCCTCCCTGCCCCCTCTCAACCACCCGCCACTCCGCCTTTCACCTTCAGCAGTTCTATCTCATCTGCCCACAGTCAGGTGTCTGTAAAGGAAATGTTTGAGCGTAGGAAGCCAATGTCACAGAGTCACCCCCTTGCCCGGCGTCTGACAGCTGGCTTGACTGAACTCTTAGCCCGCCAGCTTTTACCATACCAGCTGGTGGAGTCTGAGGCCTTCAAAAAATTTGTCGCTATTGGGACACCACCCGGACAATTTTTTTTTTCAAAAAGGCAATCCCAAACCTCTACTCAGTGATTGAAAAGGAAGTCATGGCATCTCTGGCATACAGTGTTGGGGCAAGGGTCCATCTGACCACTGATACCTGGTCTGCAAAGCACGGTCAGGGCAGGTATATCACCTACACTGCGCATTGGGTCAACCTGCTGACGGCTGACAAGCATGGAATGCGTGGCTCTGCAGCGGAGTTGGTGACACCGCCACGACTTGCAGGCAGGCCTACTGCCACCTCCTCTACTCCTCCTACTCCATCCTCTTCCATAACCTCCTCGGCTGAGTCTTCTTCTGCTGCGGTGTCTGGCTGCACATCAACTGAATCCCCCCATCTCCCCAGGGGCTATTCCACATCCCGGATACGACAGTGTCACGCTGTCTTGGGGTTGACTTGCCTGAAAGCAGAGAGCCACACCGGACCAGCACTCCTGTCCGCCCTGAACGCACAGGTGGATCAGTGGCTGACCCCGCACCAACTGGAGATCGGCAAAGTGGTGTGTGACAATGGAAGCAATTTGTTGGCGGCATTGAATTTGGGCAAGTTGTCACATGTGCCGTGCATGGCACATGTGTTGAATCTCATCGTACAACGCTTTGTGTCTAAGTACCCAGGCTTACAGGACATCCTCAAGCAGGCCAGGAAGGTGTGTGGCCATTTCAGGCGTTCCTACACGGCCATGGCGCACCTTTCAGACATTCAGCGCTGAAACAACATGCCAGTGAGGCTCTTGATTTGCGACAGCCCGACACGTTGGAATTCAACACTCCTAATGTTCGACCGCCTGCTCCAACAAGAAAAAGACGCCAACGAGTATTTGTATGATCGGGGTGCTAGGACAGCCTCTGCGGAGCTGGTAATTTTTTTTGCCACGTTACTGGACGCTCATGCGCAATGCCTGTAGGCTCATGCGTCCTTTTGAGGAGGCGACAAACCTAGTCAGTCACACCGAAAGCACCATCAGTGACTTCATCCCATTTGTTTTCTTCCTGGAGCGTGCCCTGCGAAGAGTGCTGGATCAGGCTGTAGATGAGCGTGAAGAGGAAGAGGAACAGTTGTGGTCACCATCACCACCAGAAACAGCCTTGTCATCATCGCTTGCCGGCCCTGCGGCAATGCTGCAAGAGGACTATGAGGAAGAAGAGTCAGAGGAGGAATGTGGCTTTGAGGAGGAGGAAGACCAACCACAGCAGGCATCCCAGGGTGCTCGTTGTCACCTATCTGGGACCCGTGGTGTTGTACGTGGCTGGGGTGAAGAACAGACAGTCAATGACATCAGTGAGGACGAGGAACGGGAAATGAGTAGCTCAGCATCCAACCTTGTGCAAATGGGGTCTGTCATGCTGTCATGTCTGTTGAGGGACCCTCGTATAAAAAGGATAAAGGAGAACGACCTATACTGGGTGGCCACGCTACTAGACCCCCGGTATAAGCAGAAAGTGGTGGAAATGTTACCAACTTACCGAAAGTCAGAAAGGATGCAGCAGTTCAAAACAAAACAAAAAAATATGCTTTACACAGCTTATAAGTGGGATGTCACAGCACAACGGGAATCTAACAGGGGAAGAGGTGAAAGTAATCCTCCTCCTACCACGACCACGGCGGCAAGGACAGGACGCTTTACAGATGTGTTGTTGATGGAGGACATGCAGAGCTTTTTCAGTCCTACACATCGCCAAAGCCCTTCGGGATCCAGCCTTAGAGAATGACTCGACCGACAGGTAGCAGACTACCTCGCCTTAACTGCAGATATCGACACTCTGAGGAGCGATGAACCCCTTGACTACTGGGTGTGCAGGCTTGACCTGTGGCCTGAGCTATCCCGGTTTGCGATAGAACTTCTGGCCTGCCCCGCTTCAAGTGTCCTGTCAGAAAGGACCTTCAGTGCAGCAGGAGTCATTGTCACTGACAAAAGAAGTCGCCTCGGTCAAAAAAGTGTTGATTACCTCACCTTCATTAAGATGAATGAGGCATGGATCCCGATGTGACTGACAGTGGGGGATACGTTTGACTAACAAAAGGCCTGATGACATGCCTTGGCCTCAAAATGGTCCCCACGCTGCTGTATTTAATGTCTGCATACCGGATGACTTTCGTGAATTCTCCGCCACCAACTAGGGTTCAAGCCGCAATGTTTTAGTCACCTTTCTGCCTTGAAAACATCAATTTTTCCGGCCGCTGCTACAACAGCGGCTGCAACAATAACATTATTTTTCAGGCATGTGTACATGCCTAATTTTTCTGGCCTCTGGTGCTGCACTGTGGCTGCAAAAACAAAACAAAAAAAAAAAAAGGCACATACAAGTGTCAATTCCCCTTCGTGATTGTTACCCCTTGTTGTGGTGAAGGGGCTGGCGTATCACAATGAAGCAATCATCACCTCTATGAGTGTGTTGGCAATGTTGCCACACCCCAGATGATAAGGCCGTTGCTTCATTATGATCAGACCAAAAGCGATCTGCTGGATAAATTTTTTTCTTTTATTTTTTTAAGTTGTATGGGTGGCTTTTTAATACAAAAAATAAAAAAATCATAATAAAGTCTCCTAATAGTTTATTAGAAATAATGCAGACAATTTAAAAAATCCCCATCAATTCCAATACAAAGCAAGTACAAAGCTCAGAACTAAATTATTCCAGGATGTCGTAATGGTTCGTTAATTCGACAATGGTTAATCAATTCGACACACGTCCCCGGATAGGGGACGTAACAGGGATTAAACTGATAGGAATAGTACTAGTTAAGACACCACTTATATAGGGCGTCACAGCACATTGCTCCGTGCACGCGCAGTGCCCCAACTTGGGAGTAAGAGGACCGACCAAGCTGCTTTTTCCATCCCCCGGTTCCTAAAATCAATTCAGTTTGGTGTATCAGAGTTTGGTCTGTCACTGTGAAGGCAGTCGAAGGTACCCGGCCTAAATTTTGTTTCACAAAAGACAATCCCACCCTGATATGGGACGTAACAGGGATTAAACTGATGAGAATAGTACTACAGAAAATAGCACTCATATCGGGTGTGACAGTAAATTGCACGGCGCAGACACAGTGACCGTGGCGTGGATTCAAACAAAAGGGAGGGAGCCAGCATTTTTTTAACCATCTCCCCGTTCGAAAAATCAATTCAATTCACATTTCGGGGACCCTTGGTGTTGTACGTTGCTGGGTGGAGGAAGAAACCTTCAATGACATCGACGGGACATGGCTAGCTTGGTATCCAACCTTGTGCAAATGGGAAGTTTGCGGTTGGGCAAATGGACTGTTTGCGGTTGTTTGCGGTGCATTAAAAGGGGAGTTTGGTCTGTCAATGTCTGTGAAGCGGGCGTAACCCTTACACTACCTGATCGACACAACATCATACCTGATCGTATACACACACTGGATGTTTTAAACCACCTTGTTCAAAAAAAAAAAATTGGATTGTTAGGTAATTTATGCCCTTTATGGATTAAAATCCAACTCTGCGTCAACTATGTAAGTTTCCATGGGAGTTTTGCCATGGATCCCCCTCCGGCATGCCACAGTCCAGGTGTTAGTCCCCTTGAAACAACTTTTCCATCACTACTGTGGCTAGAAAGAGTCCCTGTGGGTTTTAAAATTCGCCTGCCTATTGAAGTCTATG
Source organism: Bufo bufo (assembly GCF_905171765.1). NCBI lineage: Eukaryota > Metazoa > Chordata > Amphibia > Anura > Bufonidae > Bufo > Bufo bufo. The sequence continues at coordinate 129,255,429 of NC_053397.1, read as the reverse complement.
GCGGTTCGCCCGTTCACGAACATTTGCAGAAATTTGCGTTTGCCGTTCGCGAACGGAAAATTTTATGTTCGCGACATCTCTACCAGCGTGCACTTGTACTCGCGCATCTTACTATCACGCTCCAGTGAGGGAATTAAGGACGTTACATTTTCCTTGTAACGGGGATCCAGCAGCGTGGACACCCAGTAATCAGCACAAGTTAGGATGTGGGCAACTCGGCGGTCATTGCGGAGATACTGCAGCATGTAATCGCTCATGTGTGCCAGGCTGTCCAGAGGCAACGAAAAGCTGTCCTCTGTGGGAGGTGTATTGTCTGTGTCCTCTGTATCCCCCCATCCACGCACCAGTGATGGCCATGAGCTAGTCTGGGTGCCACCCTGCTGTGAACATGGTTCCTCCTCCATCTCCTCATCCTCCACCTCCTCATCCTCCAGAACTGTGCCCTGGCTGGACAATTGTGTACCTGGCGTTTGTGAGTGCAGAAACCCACCCTCGGAGCCACTTGGGAATGACTGGCCGGAAACCCTACGAAATTATCCCTCTTCCTCCTCCTCCTCCTGTGCCACATCCTCTTCCATCATCGCCAGCAGCGTTTTTTCAAGGAGGCATAGAAGTGGGATAGTAACGCTGAGAACGGCGTTATCGGCACTGGTGGAATATGTTGGTGGAGTACTCGAAACAGTGCAACAAGGAACACAGGTCTCGCATGGGGGCCCAGTCATTGGTGGTGAAGCGGTGCTTTTCCGCCAAGCGACTCACCCGTGCATGCTGCAGCTGAAACTCCACTATCGCCTGCTGCTGCTCGCACAGTCTGGCCAGCATGTGCAAGGTGGAGTTCCACTTTGTGGGCATGTCGCATATGAGGCGGTGAGTGGGAAGGGCAAAGTTACGCTGCAGCGCTGACAGGCGAGCAGCAGCAGGGTGAGAACGCCGAAAGCGCGCACAGACGGCCCGCACTTTATGCAGCAGCTCCTACATATCGGGGTAATTTTTAAGGAATCTCTGCACCACCAAATTCAGCACATGCGCCAGGCAAGGGATGTGCGTCAAACCGGCTAGTCCCAGAGCTGCTAAAAGATTTCTCCCATTATCACACACCACCAGGCTGGGATTGAGGCTGACTGGCACAAACCACTCATCTGTCTGTTGTTCAAGGCCCGTCCACCGCTCCTGCGTGGTGTGGGGTTTGTCCTCTAAACAGATACGTTTTAAAACTGCCTGCTGTTGTTTACCCCTGGCTGTGCTGAAGTTGATGGTCAAGGTGTTACACTGACCGGATGAGGAGCTGGTAGAGGATGAGGAAGCAGAGTAGGAGGAGAAAGCAACAGGAGGCAAACTGAAGCGCCCTGCAATCCTCGGTGGTGGAAGGACATGCACCAAACTACTATCCGCCTCAGGCCCAGCCGCCACTGCATTTACCCAGTGTGCTGTTATGGAGATATATCGGCCCTGACCATGCTTACTGGTCCATGTATCCGTAGTCAGGTGCACCTTGCCACAGATGGTGTTGCGCAGTGCACACCTGATTTTGTACCCTACTTGGTTGTGCAGGGAAGGGGTGGCTCGCCTTGAAAAGTCTCCACCAGACGGAATGACAGCATTTCAAAGGTCAGTAATTTAGAAATGCTGGCATTCAGGGCTAGGGATCGCGGGTGGATAGGGGGGTTTTTGAGGGGTCTACTCCACTGCAGCTCGTGCTTTGCACTTAACTGCGTGGTCATGCAGGTTGTGCTCAGGTTGAGAACGTTTATGCCTCGCTTCAGGCTCTGATTGCACAGCGTGCAAACCACAGCTGGCTTTGGTGTGCTTTGTCCCTTGCTGCGGTGGGCAGTAGCAGGTGTACTGTCTAGAGGACAGTCGCTCCACTTTTGCACCCTGCTCCCTCTTCTGCTGTGCTGGTGGCTCTGTGCGACCACCGCCTCTTCCTCCGAACTACATAGGTCACTCGCATGACCTTGATTCCATGTGGGGTCGAGTACCTCATCGTCCTCCACATCACCTTCCACCCAGTCTTCACCCCTGCCTTCCTTGTCGGTCTTCACACTTTCGAAAGCTCCAGCAGTTGGCACCTGTGTTTTGTCATCATCCGAGACGTGCTGCGATGGTCCTCCCATGTACTCATCTTGAAACATAAATGGTTGGGCATCGGTGCACTCAATCTCTTCCACTTCTGGGGTCAGGGATAGGTGGATGGAGCTGGAGAACCATGCTAACAGAGTCATCAAAAAGCAATAGAGACTGCTGCATGACTTGGGGCTCAGACTGCTTGGCTGATTTGCAAGGGGGTGAGGTGAAAGACTGATGGACATCGGCTGCAGGTGCCAACTGTGATCTTTCAGCAGGAGACTGGGTGGGAGACAATGTGAAGGAACTGGATCCACTGTCAGCAACCCAATCTACTATCGCCTGTACTTGTTCAGGCCTCACCATTCGTAGAGTCCCATTAGGCCCGACCAAATACCGCTGCAGGTTCTGTCGCCTACTCGCACCTGAGGAAGGGGTTTTGTCATGGTTTGAATCTCTCTGTGACAATGGCCACACCCATCTGCCTCCCAGCCAAGCTCTTGAACTAATCCCTGCTTACCTCATTTGCATAGCCAATCAGAAGGGGTTTTACAATTTACCAATTGAAAGAGGTGTTCCAACTGTCAATATAAATATATGTGGGGCATTCAATAAAGAATGTTGTCAGTTTGAACTCACATACAGCCTGACTGGTGTTAGTTCTGTGAGAATTAAAACAACACGAGTGGTCGTTTGAGGCCGAATCATCAACGGCGGAACCAGCAGATATTGTGGTCACATCAGGGAGTGCCATGAGAGCAGAATAGAGCGAGCAGGGGCTCGTTACATTGGTGGCAGCGGTGGGATTGGCTCTCCAGTTACTGGGACACTCCAAATCACAACTAGGCATGACCAGCTACGCAGCCTGCAGGAGAGCCACGCTGAAAGATTTACTTGAGAGCCGAGGAGGGATCGGTGGGACAAAGAACATGGCCACCTTGATCAGTGAGGTAGCTGAGATGGATCAGGGATGGTGATGCTGGACCTCGGTCCATGGAAGACTTGTTTCAGCAACGAGTTAGAGAGCGGTTTGCATTATATGGTGCCAACCCATCCAAGACTGCCATACAGAATGCCATCAGAGACATCCAGCTGCAGGATAAGCGGCAAGAGAGAGAACTAGAGCGACAAGAGAGAATTGGAGCGACAACATGAGTGGAGAATGGCGGAAATACGGCGATCAGAGAAAACACCTAGGAGATACAGCACCTGTCCGTAAGCTGCCCTTTTGCGCATTCAAATTATTTAAGTAAGGAGAGGAGGAAATAGAAGAGTTTCTTCAGGACTTTGAGAGACTGTGCCAGATACATAAAGTGCCGTCCCAAGATCGGGTCGCCTTACTGGCGAGTAACTGACAAAGCTGCGGATGCGTATCGGGCCATGGAGGATGAGGACGCCATGGATTATGACCGGGTAAAAGAAGCCCTGCTAGCCCGATTTGCCATTACCCCTGAAGCCAGCTGGATTAAGTTTTGAGAATCCCGGAAACAAGGCAACCTAATATACGTGGAGTGGGCACATTGTCTGCAGCGGAACCTCAAGTGCTGGTTCCAGGGAAGCCATGCTCATACCATAGAGGACATCACCCAGCTAGTTCTCTTAGAGCAGTTCTTTGACCACACCCCTCCGGTAGTATGGGAATGGGTGTGAGATAAGCGGCCACAGACGGTATAGCAAGCGGCGACTTTGGCCGATGAATATCTGGACTCTCGGCGATCCATTGGAGGCCAGCACTATCCGCTACCGTGGCCTAGTGTACCGACCTCGAGCCCAAATCCAGTATCTCAGTGGGCTTCCTCTAGACCCTTAGCCCGATCAAAACCTTCTACCGGGCCTAAGTGCTATATATGTAATCAGACGAGTCATCTGCAGCGTTATTGCCCTAACCGATCCCCGAGGTACCAAGAGACTTCCCAGTCATCCAGGTCGGCGACTTATTGCCTCCAGAACGAGGCCAACCCTCTAGATGTTCAGGAAGAGTTTGGTGAGCTGTTCGATTCTGATCCCGTCCAGGCCGTAGCTGAAGATAATCAGCAGCACCATCGTCAGGCGGTATGGGTTAATGGGCAGCCGGCCCAGGGACTTTGTGATTCTGGGGCTTCGATTACCCTTATTCAGCCTCACATGGTTCCTTAGTCGGCCCGAACCGGCCAGACTGTGGCAGTCAAGGTAGCAGGGGGCAAGGTGCTGCATTTATCCACCGCCAGAGTTCACCTGGATTGGGGCTCAGGGAAGCAACAAGTGTGAGTAGGGATACTCTGTGAGTTACCCGCGGAAGTACTTTTGGGGAATTTGACTTCTTCATTTGCACCAGAGACCGCCATGGCCGTGACCACCCGACAACAAAGCCACCTACAAGGCAACTCCACTCCTATGGGGACCCAGGTAAGACCAAATCTTCCCACGTTACCCCAACTTGACAACCCCATGTCCTGGGATTCTCCTTCCGACGTTAGGCAAGAAACCCGGAGAGACCCTACTTTAGCGTGCTATCGGGACAGGGCGGGCAAGGATCCAGGGGGGTTAGGGGAAGACAGAATAGAGTGTGAGGGAGGGCTTCTTTATCGTTACACTGAAGGGGTGGGCAACGGGAAGCGCGAGGGCCCCCACAAACAGCTAGTTGTACCCCAGAAGTACAGACAGGAGCTATTGAGGATGGCTCACGATATCCCCTTTGCCAGACATTTACCGATAGCTAAGACCCGGAGTCGGTTGTCTCGTGCTTTCTTCTGGCCTAGGTTACATGCAGAGGTACGAGAATACTGCCGGACCTGTGAGACCTGCCAGAGGGTAGGAAAGGTGGGGGGGGGAATCATCCAAAAGCCTCTCTGCACCCCATGCAGATAATTAGGGAACCCTTTAGCCAGATAGCAGTAGACATTATTGGCCCACTGGCCCGCCCCAGTGCCACTGGGAAGAAGTGTATTCTTACAGTGGGGGATTACGCCACCCGCTACCCGGAAGCCATTCCCCTATCCAATATCCAGGCTGACACAGTAGCTGATGCCTTACTGCGGGTGTTCACTAGGGTAGGATTTCCCCAGGAGATATTGTCTGATCAAAGAAATCAGTTCACCGCCGAGCTGACCCAGCAGCTCTGACGCCTCTGTGGTATTAAAACCCTCCAGAGCACACCCTACCACCCCCAAAAGAACCCCCTAAAGCAGCTACTTCGGGCCTTCGTGGAGAGTAGGAAGGATTGGGAGAAATATCTTCCCCACCTACTGTTCGCCTACAGGGAGGTACCTCAAGAGTCCACAGGGTTTTCACCATTTGAGCTGTTGTATGGCAAAGGTTAGGGGACCCTTAGACTTAGTGAGGGCCCAGTGGGAAGGGGGAGAGGATCCGGAAGGCCTCCCTATCCTTAGTTGCGTCTTGGAACTCAGGGAGCGACTGCGGGAACTTACCGAGCTAGTCCATGAGAATATGCAATCAGCCCAGTGTCAGCAGAAGGTTTGGTATGATCGATCTGCTCGGAATCGCACTTTTTGTGTCGGACAGAAGGTCCTAGTACTAAAACCCTTAAAGCAAAAAAAATTACAGGCCTCCTGGCAGGGCCCCTATCAGGTGTTAAAACTGCTGTGTGACGCCACCTACGTGGTCGCCAGCTGTGCAGACACAAGAATTAAGAGGACATTCCACATCAAAATGATGAAGGCCTATCACGAGAGGGCTAAGGCAGTAGCTGCCATATGCGCTCCTGCCACGGGGACTCTGAATACCTGCCGATGCTGGAGCTTCCCGCAATCAGTAACCGTTCCGGGGGGGTGGAAGATGTTCAGTGAGGAGATGGGTTAGGACCCCAGGAACAAGAACAGGTCAGGGAATTACTCCAGGACCTGAAAGAGATGTTCTCAACACTCCCTGGATACACTCACTTGGCAGTGCACAAGGTGGAGACCCTCGGGCAGAAGCCCCTGAGACAATCAGCCTATAGGATTCCCGGAGCTGTGCAAGAAGGGATGAGAGCAGAGATTTGGGAGATGCTTGCGTTAGGGGTGATCGAACCATCGGCAAGCCCCTGGGCTTCCCCTGTAGTATTAGTCCCAAAACAGGATGGCATGACCCAATTTTGTATGGACTATAGGCGACTGAATGACTGTACTGTGACAGACGCCTACCCCATGCCCCGATTGGACGAATTGTTGGACAAAAAGACTCAGGGACATTATCTGACGACTATTGACCTGTGTAAGGGCTACTGGAGGCGGACGCCATTCCAAAGTCGGCCTTCATCACCCCGTTTGGCCTTTACGAGTTCCGGGTAATGCCATTCGGGATGAAAAATGCTCCGGCTACCTTCCAACGAATGATAGATCAACTCTTCAGTGGTCTGCAGGATTTTGCATGCGCATATCTTGATGACATCGCAATCTATAGCCAGACATGGGAGGAGCATCTCAGACACCTGGGCATAGTGCTAGACAGAATCAGAGTTGCAGGCCTGACCCTGAAGCCAGACAAGTGTAATATCGGGATGACTGAGGTACAATATCTGGGACATAGAGTGGGATGTGGGAAGCAGAGGCCGGAGCCTGCAAAAATCGAGGTCTTCCTAAACTGGCCGGTTCCCAGAACCAAGGCCCAGGTAGTTGCATTTTTAGGGACAGCCGGGTACTACAGAAAGTTTGTACCCCACTATAGTGACCTAGCCAAACCACTGACGGACCTGACCAAAAAGAATCTCCCTAGACTGGTCCTGTGGTCCCCAGAGTGCCAAACAGCATTTCAACAGTTGAAAACCACCCTAACACAAGCTCCCATACTGGCGGCACCGGATCCTAACAAACGCTTTGTCGTACATACAGACGCCTCCATGTTTGAACTGGGAGCCGTACTAAGTCAATTTGGCGACGACGGGAAGGAGCACCTAGTGGAGTATCTCGGCCACAAGTTGTTACCCCGTCAAGTTGGATATGCTGTGGAAAAAGAATGTTTGGCTTTAGTCTGGGCTTTAAAGAAATTGCAGCCCTACGTGTATGGAACGCTCTTTTATCGTCATGACGAACCACAATCCCTTGATATGGCTAAACTGGGTGGTGGGAGAGAATGGCCGATTACTAAGGTGGAGCCTGGCTTTGCAACCCTACAATTTCACCATACAATATCGGCCAGGGCCTCAAAACGGGAATGCGGATGGATTATCCCGGCAGATGGACCTGGAATCTTAAGACTACTTTTCAAACATCCTCGAGTTGACCCGGTGAGGGTCCCACTGTGCCTGTTGGACTGTTTCCCGGGAGGGGGGGTAAAACTAGGAGCCAGATCCACCATGATGCAATTGATTTCCCCTCAAAGCATCAACTGAAGTTATACCTCAAGTACTATGTATAAGGTCATGTTGTAGTGATATTATCAGATACTATATAGTGCAATAGACACATTGAGTATGCATTTTTGACGCAGTATGATATAATTTTCTGCACAAGGAGCTCTAAAGTAAAATTTACATCCCCACCTATCCCTTGTTTGTAATCGATCTCATCTGGTACTTACGTACAATTATTTTGCATTTCATAAGTCTTATTTACAGATCGTGGATCTGCAATGGGCGCAAATGTAGCACTGACATATGCAAACATTTTTATGGCTGATATTGACAAGATATTCAACTACAGTATGTAATCCACCACTTCAGACATGTTCTGAGGTACATAGACCATACCTTTCTTATTTGTACAGGTTCTGAGTCTCAACTTTCTAAGTTTTATGAATTTTCTGAATTGTTTGGACGCTTATCTTAAATTTACTCTGACATATTCATTTGAAATCGGTCCAATTTTTTGATATAGTGGGGAGTATACAGGATAATGCTTTACATACTGAGCGCTTTAGAAAAAGTACCAGTAAGAATACATTTCTTAGATTGGTTGTCAATTAGATAGTTGTCAATTGGAGACTGCTTTGGATGAAATCATTCATACTTTTCATGCAGGAGGATACCATCAGGGTATTTTACACAGATCAAAGCTGTTGATCAATATCCTGGTCTGATATACTGATGAGCGGCAGGGGTCATATTTGAATTCGCGATATTTCACGAATATTTTGTAAAATATTCATTGAATATTCGCAAATTAGAATATTTGCTATATTCTTCATTTTTTTACTCGAAAAATCTGCAAGGTAATGATCGTGTAATATGCAAATATTATGCGATCAATACAGGCATGGGTCAAAAACCAATATATAGCACTATAGAATACAGTGCTATATATTTGTTTTTTAGAATATTCATAATTTTTTCATCTGAGCTACTTAAAGGGCTTCTGTCAGCCTACTAAACCGTTTTTTATTTGTTTACTAATAATCCCTACACTGCGAATTATGCATACATAAGTTAAATAATCATTTCTGTTCAGTAGAATTTGCTAAAAAGCGATTTTTAAAATATGCAAATTACCTTGCTACCAGCAAGTAGGGCGGCTACTTGCTGGTAGCAGCCGCATCGTCCCCCCCTAATGACACCCCTTCCGCATTGTGATTGACAGGGCCAGGGAACGGAATCGTTCTCTGCTGGCCCTGCCTGTTAGCATGCAAAATCTGGCGCCTGCGCTGCGGCCGTACGTATCTTCAATCTGCGCAGGCGAACTGAGAGGCGGCCGCTCTCTCCTCAATGCGCCTGCGTCGGGTGTAGATGTGACGTCATCGGCGCAGGCGCATTGAGGATGGAGCGGCTGAGCGAGTGGCCGTCTCTCAGTGCGCCTGCGCAGATTGAAGATAGGTAAGGCCGCGGCGCAGGCGCCAGATTTTGAATGCTAACAGGCAGGGCCAGCAGAGAACGATTCCGTTCCCTGGCCCTGTCAATCACAATGCGGAGGGGGCGTCATTAGGGTCGGAGGATGCGGCTGCTACCAGCAAGTAGCCGCCCTACTTGCTGGTAGCAAGGTAATTTGCATATTTTAAAAATCGCTTTTTAGCAAATTCTACTGAACAGAAATGATTATTTAACTTATGTATGCATAAATCGCAGTGTAGGGATTATTAGTAAACAAAAAAAAAAAACGGTTTAGTGGGCTGACAGAAGCCCTTTAAGCAGGGAGGAATCATGACTTTAGATGGAAAAAATGACAAATATTCTAAAAAACAAATATATAGCACTACAGGGAGTGCAGAATTATTAGGCAAGTTGTATTTTTGAGGATTAATTTTATTATTGAACAACAACCATGTTCTCAATGAACCCAAAAAACTCATTAATATCAAAGCTGAATATTTTTGGAAGTAGTTTTTAGTTTGTTTTTAGTTTTAGCTATTTTAGGGGGATATCTGTGTGTGCAGGTGACTATTACTGTGCATCATTATTAGGCAACTAAACAAAAAACAAATATATACCCATTTCAATTATTTATTTTTACCAGTGAAACCAATATAACATCTCAACATTCACAAATATACATTTCTGACATTCAAAAACAAAACAAAAACAAATCAGTGACCAATATAGCCACCTTTCTTTGCAAGGACACTCAAAAGCCTGCCATCCATGGATTCTGTCAGTGTTTTGATCTGTTCACCATGAACATTGCGTGCAGCAGCAACCACAGCCTCCCAGACACTGTTCAGAGAGGTGTACTGTTTTCCCTCCTTGTAAATCTCACATTTGATGATGGACCACAGGTTCTCAATGGGGTTCAGATCAGGTGAACAAGGAGGCCATGTCATTAGATTTTCTTCTTTTATACCCTTTCTTGCCAGCCACGCTGTGGAGTACTTGGACGCGTGTGATGGAGCATTGTCCTGCATGAAAATCATGTTTTTCTTGAAGGATGCAGACTTCTTCCTGTACCACTGCTTGAAGAAGGTGTCTTCCAGAAACTGGCAGTAGGACTGGGAGTTGAGCTTGACTCCATCCTCAACCCGAAAAGGCCCCACAAGCTCATCTTTGATGATACCAGCCCAAACCAGTACTCCACCGCCACCTTGCTGGCGTCTGAGTCGGACTAGTAGGCAAATTAATGGAAACCCTATTAAAGGATAGGATTGTGGAACATCTAAAATCCCATGGATTGCAAGATGAAAAACAACATGGGTTTACTTCAGGGAGATCATGTCAAACAAATCTTATAGATTTTTTTGACTGGGTGAATAAAATAATAGACGGTGGAGGTGCAGTAGACATCGCATATCTAGATTTTAGTAAGGCTTTTGACACTGTCCCACATAGAAGACTTATCAATAAACTGCAGTCATTGAGCATGGACTCCCATATTGTTGAGTGGATTAGGCAGTGGCTGAGTGACAGACAACAGAGGGTTGTAGTCAATGGAGAACATTCAAAACAAGGTAATGTTACCAGTGGGGTTCCACAGGGATCTGTACTGGGACCGATTTTGTTTAATATCTTCATAAGTGATATTGCAAAAGGCCTCGCTGGTAAGGTTTGTCTTTTTGCTGATGACACAAAGATATGTAACAGGGTTGATGTTCCTGGAGGGAAACGCCAAATGGAAAAGGATTTAGGAAAACTAGAAGAATGGTCAGAACTCTGGAAACTGAAATTTAATGTGGATAAGTGCAAGATAATGCACCTGGGGCGTAAAAACCCAAGGGCAGAATATAGAATATTTGACACAGTCCTGACCTCAGTATCTGAGGAAAGGGATTTAGGAGTAATTATTTCAGAAGACTTAAAGGTGGGAAGACAATGTAATAGAGCAGCACGAAATGCCAGCAGAATGCTTGGATGTATAGGGAGAGGTATAAGCAGTAGAAAGAGTGAAGTGCTTATGCCGCTGTACAGAACACTGGTGAGACCTCACTTGGAGTATTGTGCGCAGTACTGGAGGCCATATCTCCAGAAGGATATAGATACTCTAGAGAGAGTTCAGAGAAGAGCTACTAAACTAGTACATGGATTGCAGGATAAAACTTACCAGGAAAGGTTAAAGGACCTTAATATGTATAGCTTGGAAGAAAGAAGAGACAGAGGGGATATGATAGAAACTTTTAAATACATAAAGGGAATCAACTCGGTAAAGGAAGAGAGCATATTTAAAAGAAGAAAAACTACCACAAGAGGACACAGTTTTGAATTAGAGGGGCAAAGGTTTAACAGTAATATAAGGAAGTATTACTTTACTGAGAGAGTAGTGGATGCATGGAATAGCCTTCCTGCAGAAGTGGTAGCTGCAAATACAGTGAAGGGGTTTAAGCATGCATGGGATAGGCATAAGGCCATCCTTCATATAAGATAGGGCCGGGGGCTATCCATAGTATTCAGTATATTGGGCAGACTAGATGGGCCGAATGGTTCTTATCTGCCGACACATTCTATGTTTCTATGTTTCTAATCCAGCCACGGGCCCATCCATCTGGCCCATCAAGACTCACTCTCATTTCATCAGTCCATAAAACCTTAGAAAAATCAGTCTTGAGATATTTCTTGGCCCAGTCTTGACATTTCAGCTTGTGTGTCTTGTTCAGTGGTGGTCGTCTTTCAGCCTTTCTTACCTTGGCCATGTCTCTGAGTATTGCACACCTTGTGCTTTTGGGCACTCCAGTGATGTTGCAGCTCTGAAATATGGCCAAACTGGTGGCAAGTGGCATCTTGGCAGCTGCACGCTTGACTTTTCTCAGTTCATGGGCAGTTATTTTGCACCTTGGTTTTTCCACACGCTTCTTGCGACCCTGTTGACTATTTTGAATGAAACGCTTGATTGTTCGATGATCACGCTTCAGAAGCTTTGCAATTTTAAGAGTGCTGCATCCCTCTGCAAGATATCTCACTATTTTTGACTTTTCTGAGCCTGTCAAGTCCTTCTTTTGACCCATTTTGCCAAATAATTATGCACACCTAATATAGGGTGTTGATGTCATTAGACCACACCCCTTCTCATTACAGAGATGCACATCACCTAATATGCTTAATTGGTAGTAGGCTTTCGAGCCTATACAGCTTGGAGTAAGACAACATGCATAAAGAGGATGATGTGGTCAAAATACTTATTTGCCTAATAATTCTGCACGCAGTGTATATCGAATATAGTGCTATATATTAGTTTTTTTGAATATTTGCCATTGACAAATATTCTAAAAAACAAAAGTATAGCACTATATACTTCTTTAAAGGCTAAAGACAGCATTTTATTTTTCATTTGCATCTTAACCCCTTAGTGACCAGCCTGTTTTGAGCCTAACGACCAAGCAAATTTTTTTTTTCATTTTTTTCATTATCGCCTTCCAAGAGCTATAACTTTTTAAATTTTTCTCTTGATGTAGTCGTATGAGGGCTTTTATCATGGGACAAGTTGTAGTTTTAATTGCACCATTTTGGGAGGCACGTAAATTACTGATTAATTACACCGTTGCTGAGAGGAAGATGGGAAAACAGCAACACTGGCAAGGAGTTTTCACTTTATACATTCATTTGTTGGCATAAATAACATAAATTTATTCTCCGGGTCGGTATAATTACAGTGATACCAAATGTATGTAAGTTTTTATTTTTACATTTTACTACTTTTGCACAATAATAACTTTTTTAAAAAGACAAAAATGTTTTTGCTTTGCCACATCCCAAGACCCATAACCTTTTTCTTTCTATGGAACTGTAATGCCTTGATTTTTGCGGGACGACTTGTAGATTTCATTTGCATCATTTTGGGATAGAGATGACAGTTCCTCTTTACATGTTGATTTTAAAATCACACATTGTTGCAAGGAAAGAGAGATTGCCCTAAGTTTCCTATGGCCCCTATTACTTAGACTCTGTAGAGGTGTGATTTATGTACATTTACAATTTTTGTGCTTTTAATTATTTTTGTATTTTTTTATGTAGGTTTCTTATAAAGATATGGATCTCACTATATCTGAGAAGGAAGATGACTTTCATTTTTGCACTTCGGACACTTCTTTTTGTGGACTGATTATGTAATTAACGTTTTATTAATTTACAGTATATACATTGATTTGACATCTGAAAGTATGTTTGAGCTGGCATGTCACAATTGGATCTTTACTTTTGTTGGGTGATGAAACATTGCCATATGTAGACTTTATTTTTAGCTTAATTGCTTTTTCTAGCATTTAGGACCCTGATTCAGCCCAGTTTTCTTGCAGTGTGGTACATGTTTGTGCAGCATGTGGCACTTTAGGTTTCCACCCCTGGTTTGGGGATTCCGAATGGTGTCTCTCAACCTCTGGGTATGGGTCTCGACTGGGATGTGCCAGTTTACCTTTTACATGTTGTTTTCTGCCTCTATTCCTATGTGAGCCTATATAGGGTTTATATGAATTTTCGCTTAATTAATATGGTAGCCAGAGTAGTGAAGGGATCCATAGAATATGCCTCTGCTAACTACCTGCCTGCCACATATATGCTAATTCAGCTGTTTCAACTGGTCCTTGGTTACCTATAACACTTGGAAGATGTTGCTGGAACCATGCAATTTGCCCTATTTGTCATGCAGTGTCCAGAAGGGAGTTTCCTGGCACTTAATGCTTGATCGATATATATGCAATCTTAGCACAAACTCATACAGAAATACAGTATCTGACCTCCTCCTCATTGGACAGTGTATCTCATCCCCCGCCTATTGATATATTTTCTTAATTGCTTATTAAGTAGTTAAGTACACATTGTTTCTCATTTTATATGTGATTTTGATGTATTTGGAAATCGCTTTGACAAGAATGTTGGATGTCATGTACTATTGCAATGTGTATTTTATCATTAATTTTTATTTTAATGATGTTTAATTAATCTTATTATGATGTCATCCCAATTTAGTTATATATTTTTGTCCTTTTGTATATCACATTGCTTGAAAAAGCATGTGGAAGTTGAACTTTTGCTATGGACACAGGTGAATAGACACACTATGGTTGTTTTTCGACATTGGAGTACTGTGATCCTTACTTCCGTCACTAGATCAATATCTAGAGAGTGAAAAACTCCTTTAACCCCTTAAGGACCGGGCTCATTTTCACCTTAAGGACCAGGCCATTTTTTGGAAATCTGACCAGTGTCACTTTAAGTGCTAATAACTTTAAAATGCTTTGACTTATCCAGGCCATTCTGAGATTGTTTTTTCGTCACATATTGTACTTCATGACACTGGTAAAATGAAGTCAAAAAAATTATTTTTTTTGCACAAAAAAATACCTAATTTACCAAAAATTTGGAAAAATTAGCAAATTTTAAAGTTTCAGTTTCTCTACTTCTGTAATACATAGTAATACCCCAAAAAATTGTGATGACTTTACATTCCCCATATGTCTACTTCATGCTTGAATTGTTTTGGGAATGATATTTTATTTTTTGGGGATGTTATAAGGCTTAGAAGTTTAGAAGCAAATCTTGAAATTTTTCCGAAATTTACAAAAACTCAATTTTTAGGGACCAGTTCAGGTTTGAAGTCACTTTGCGAGGCTTACATAATAGAAACCACCCAAAAATGACCCCATCTAAGAAACTACACCCCTCAAGGTATTCAAAACTGATTTTGCATACATTGTTAACCCTTTAGGTGTTGCACAAGAGTTATTGGCAAATGGGGAGGAAATTTGAGAATTTGATTTTTCTGTCTAATTTTTCATTTTAACCCATTTTTTCCACTAACAAAGCAAGGGTTAACAGCCAAACAAGACTGTATCTTTATTGCCCTGACTCTGCTGTTTACAGAAACACCCAATATGTGGCCGTAAACTACTGTACGGCCTCACAGCGGGGCGTAGAGTGAAAGGTGCGCCGTATGGTTTTTGGAGGGCTGATTTTGCTGGACTGGATTATTTACACCATGTCCCATTTGAAGCCCCCTGATGCACCCCTAGAGGAGAAACTCCCTAAAAGTGACCCCATCTAAGAAACTACACCCCTCAAGGTATTCAAAACTGATTTTACATACGTCGTTAACACTTTAGGTGTTGCACAAGAGTTATTGGCAAATGGAGATGAAATTTGAGAATTTCATTTTTTTGCCTAATTTTCAATACCTAATATGTGTACTTTTTTTTTATTTATGTAAGTTTTACACAATGATTTCATTTTTGAAACAAAAAAAAATTAGGTTTTAGTGTCTCCATAGTCTAAGAGCCATAGTTTTTTCAGTTTTTGGGTGATTATCTTAAGTAGGGTCTCATTTTTTGCGGGATGAGATGACGGTTTGATTGCTACAATTTTGGCGTACATGCGACTTTTTTGATCACTTTTATTACCTTTTTTTGGGAAGTAAGGTGAGCAAAATTTCAATTTCATCATAGTTTTTTATTTTTTATTTTTATGGCGTTCACCGTTCGGGTAAAGTAACATGACCGTTTTATAGATCAGGTCGTTACGGACGCGGCGATACCAAACATGTGTAGGGAATGTTATTTTTTTAATTTTTAATCAGTGATAAATGTGTTTTTTGATTTTTACTTTTTTTTCACTTTTTTTCACTTTTTTTTTTACCCAGATCCACTTGGTTCTTGAAGATCCAGTGGGTCTGATGTCTGTATAATACAGTACAGTACAATATATATTGTTCTGTACTGTATTTTACTTACACTGAACAGATCTATGCTTTCAGCAAAGATCTGTTCAGCACCATGGACAGCAGGACGCCTGAGAGGCGTCCTGTTGCCATGGGAACCTTCCCCGTCTGCTCAGAACTGCGCAGACGGGGAAGGGTAAGGATGGGATCTGGCGGGGGGCTCTCTGGGGGCTCTCTCCCTCCCCATCGGGGGGCTGCAAAGGCACAGCAGCCCCCCGATCGGAGAGGGAGGGAGCTCCCTCTTACTGTTAACTTTTTCCATACAGCGGTCCGTACGGACCGCTGTATGGAAAGGGTTAAACGGCTGACATCGCATCACCGATGTCAGCCGTTTATACCAGGGTGCCAGCAATGTGCTGGCACCCTGGTATACCCACTCTACACCAACGATTATTCAATGGGAGGCGGGCGGGGGATCGCGATCCCGCCTGCCGCACCGCCCGCCTCCCGCACCGCCCGCAACACCCCCCCTGCACCTCCCACCGGGCTAAAATCATTCAGAGGTGCAGGGGGGGGTGATAAAAATATATTTTCGGCACACTAAAGTTTCTGATCGCCGCGGTCAGGGACCGCAGCGATCAGAAACAGCAGAAAGCGCAACAAACCGCAGGTCTGAATTGACCTGCGGTTTGTTGCGATCGCGGACATGGGGGGGTCACGGGACTCCCCCGCGCATTTAGCCGAGGTGCCTGCTCAATGATTTGAGCAGGCACCTTGTTCCGATCAAAGCCGGCCGGGCGGCAGTGATCGGAACAACACATGACGTACCGGTACGTCATGTGTCCTTAAGGACTCGGGAAACATGCCGTACCCATACGTCATGTGTCCTTAAGGGGTTAATACCTTCATGCCAGGATTGTTTTTCGTTTTCGCATTTAAATTTTTCACTCTCCGCCTTGTTTTTTGCAGGACAAGTTGTACATTCTGATGGCACAATTTAATATTGCATATGATGTACTGCGAAGATGGAAAAAAAATCCAAAATGCAATTCTGCCACACTTTTATGGGTTTTGTTTTTACGATGTTCCATAAGCAGTAAACTGACATATTAACTTCATTCTCCAGGTCAGTACAATTATGGCGATATCACATTTGTTAGTTTTTCTTACGTTTTAATACCAAAATAAATAAAAACCTTGAAAAATAAATTTTCTAATTTCATTGCAATATTCTGAACCCTATAACGATTTTGTAGTTATACAGTATGTATGGAGCTGTGTGAGTTTTTTTTGGGGGGTGATCTGTACTTTTCATTGATACCATTTTCGGGTGTGCATGGTTTTTTGATCACTGTTCCTTTCCTTTTTTGGGATAGGTAAAGCAAACAAAAAAATGGCTAATCAGACATTTATATGTATTGCGCTGGGTGGAAAGGGGTTAAACAATGCTAAATGTGCAATGACATTAAGTATTCTGCCTGTGAAGAAGAAATATTTTGGATTTTAAATTGTCCAAATAAAGTTATTGGATTTTACTCCTGATTGCTGAATGTCGTTCACTTTTGCAGCCATGTACAGTATTTTATACCTCTTATTTATAAATTTGTCTCTTTAGGATTTTTGTATGAATTCTGCTTTGAAAATCATTAGGCTAACCTATTTATTTGCAGTCCTTAAAGTGTAATACAAATACATATTCAATAAACAATACCTTCACATTTGGGAATGTCCTCTGTCCATTGGCCTGTAGATCCACAGGTTGTTACATTAGATCCCCTTAATGTCCACCCTTCTGAGCAAGTGAATTTACACATGGAACCAAAACTATTCTCAGCCCATGGATGAATGCATGTAAATGATCCGATTTGAGGAAAATTGAGAGTCCCACAAGTAACAACTAGAATAGAAATAAATATTATGTTCTGATTAGATAGATATACTACATTCTCATAAGAGCTGCAGTCATGTAAAATTTTGTGCTTGTTCTTGGGTTATCAATATCAACAGGCAAACACTGTATGAACATCCACAATTATAACAGTAGAGGTCAAATAACAGGATAGACAATAGAACAGTATATTTATGCTTCCATGACTACTTTTGAGTAAGCACTAGTGTTGATCGAGCACCAAAGTGCTCGGGTGCTCGAGTAGAACACCAAGCACAAAGGAAGTCAATGGGAGAACCCGAGCATTAAACCAGGCACTCAAGAGGTGAGGGTGTCTGGTTCACTGGAAAATGTCAGAAATTGATGGAAACACTACTGAAATTGTTTGGGAAGGATATCTGGATGCATCTTGGACTCCCAGGTCACTGCTGGGAATGATGTTGTCCGAGTAGTACGCCCCTTTTACAGACTGACAAAAATACGCACAAAACGGAAGATAAAATAGATTTTAGAGGAAAAATTGTTAGGAAACATTCTTTCCTGTATATTTAATTGTATATAAAGTTCAAGTGCTGCCAAAAATTACAAGGAAGAGGCACTCCGATACAACCTGTATATCACATAAAGGAGGTGTCACGGCTGAGGATGGGGAAAACCCTCAGCCGTGCGATGCCACAAACTGTTAGTCGCTGCTCGGCCAGGACAACAGAATAAGGGAGCAGGTCACCTCCTAACGCATCCCTAATCTGACCCTGACTCCTAGCTGCATGAGCCGACCTTGAAGGTAGGAGGGCTCATGCTCAGGAACCTCGGATCCCTACTCACCCTCCACCGATCCCTGAACTAGGAGCTGGGTAGACCACCTGTTCCTCCTGGATGCGGTGAAATAGGAGTCTAAACTGGCCGAGCTGCAAGGGGATATAAACATAAACAGACTATGGATATGGCAGGAGCTTGAAAGACTTTCACCCTTACCTGCCACAGACACACTGACTGGATCCCTGGACACAAGTGCTGAAGTCCACACACAGACATAAAAGGACACAGCACACAAACACACAGGAAGCCAGAACCATAGCTGCAATAATAACAGACACCACATAAACATAAACTTAACATCACAACATTTATGACCACAAGGGTGGCCCTCACTGGCAGATGGTATAAGGGACCAGGAGGGTGCCTCCAGCTTACAAACAAGGCTGGAGTACCCCTCAGACATCAGGTCTCAACTGAGGCTATATAGGCCCAAGTAGCCACACCCACACAGACACAGCCAGTGTTCACACACACACAGAAAGGAATGAACCCTTCTCACACCAGGGAAGGGAAGACAGCCACTTAAAGGAGAAAGTGCACACATAACTAAAACCCTGTGCACACCAGACATACAAAAGACACACTAACAAAGATAGGTTGCCAGGTGCAACCGCATGCAGATGGCAGCAAGCTGCCAAGCATCAGCTCAGGCTGCTAAACTGCAAAATAACTACATGTTGCCAGTGGCAACCACAAGTGAGGCAACATACTAGCGGCCCTCACCTGTGGTTGAACAACCAAACCAGACCGCAGGCAACAGCATGCGGATACAGGAGTCACGACCATGACCATGGTCGTGACAGGAGGGCCTCATTCACATTGTGGTACAATTGTTCAGGAAGTGGGACTCCTACGGTATACTCATAAAGCCTATGCACTAAGTGAAAGGGCTGCCAAAAATTACAAGGAACCGACACTCCAATCTACTCTTTGTTACACATAAAGGACTGCATCATACACACTAGGGATGTCCCGATACCATTTTTTTAAGACCGAGTACGAGTACCGATACTTTTATTTAAGTACTCATCGATACCAATTACCGATACCAATTATGGTGTGGTAATGTTTTTACAGCAAATTCTAATTTAATTTACAAACCTTGTACAAAGAAACAGCGGTGCAGTTGCTGATAGCAATGAAAAAAATTAAAGCTGGAATTTGGTTGCTATGGACAACTGCTTTACTTTTCCTTTTGTACAAGGGTTAATAAATGGGCATATAACAGTGTTTCCCAACCAATGTGCCTCCAGCTGTTGCAAAACTACAACTCCCAGCCAAACGCTGTCTGGGCATGCTGGGAGGTGTAGTTTTGTCACTTTTGCAACAGCTGGAGGCACACTGGTTGGGAAACACTGGCATATAAGGAGGGGAATGGGCACATGAAAGGAGAGAATGGGCCAGTGTTTCCCAACCAGCGTGCCTCTAGCTGTTGCAAAAGTGACAAAACTACAACTCCCAGCATGCCCGGACAGCCTTTGGCTGTGCGGGCATGCTGGGAGTTGTAGTTTTGCAACAGCTGGAGGCACACTGGTTGGGGATCACTTATATGCCCATTCCGCCCCCCCCCCCCCAAACTTATTTTATTATTAATTGTTTGTCTGTTTTAACATGAAATGGAGAAAAATTAACTAAATTTCTCCTCCATTTCATGCACCGTACCCACCTGGCCTGCTGCAATCCTTGCCATGCAGATGCACCTGGGAGGAAGTAGCTTTAACTTCCTCCCAGTGCCAGTGTTCCGGCAAAACGCATCCGGCATTGTGGTCAGACCGCAAAAAATTAGAAAAAATTAATGCCAGAGTCGGTTTTCCGGATGACACCGGAAAGGCGGATCCGGCATTTCAATGCATTTGTAAGACGGATCAGGATCCTGATCCGTCTGACAAATGCCATCAGTTGGTATACGTTTTGATGGATCTGGCAGGCAGATCCGACGCTAGCATAATGAAGGCGACTGAGTAGTCACAGACTGTACGAGTGCTCCCAGTCTGGTATATCCTTGGTGACAACCACAGCAGACAGCATCATAGCAGTCACAGGGGTTGTCAGCCACTTTCCCTGAAGTTCTCATTGCCAGCTCCTCCCACTCCTGCTCTGGATGAAAGGCAGCCATATTGGCCGTCACCCAGCTTTCTCAGACTCAGATGTGGCTGGCAGACATAAGAATGGACTGCAGTACCTGGGCTCCGGCAGCTCCTGCCATCTCTCCACCTCCGGCCCAGCTCCTTGCAGTCCCCTGACTCCGTGAGGGTAATATCCAGAACCCCAGCCAGGGGCGGCCTCCTCCTGCCGCTGCCAAGCCAGCACGTCCCCAGGTGGATAATATCCGCTGCCATCCCCAGGTCTGTGCGTAGTCGACATGGGACTTAAAACACTGCCGCAAAGAAGTCCCGCCCACACGCTGATCAGCTAGGAGCTGCGCCACCGCCGCCCGGAAGAAGATGGGACAAGCCGCCACCACCGCTGATCTGGGCCCTTGAGGTATCGGCCGTGGTATCGGCGACATTTGCACGAGTACAAGTACTCGTGCAAATGTCCGGTATCGGCCCCGATACCGATACTGGTATCGGTATCGGGACATCCCTAATACACACCCTTAAAAAATTATGATTTTTGGGGCGAGGGCCTGCTGCCAAGCTGACCATTAAAAAAAATTTGTGGATGAGGGCCTGCTGTCGAGCTGACCATTTAAAAAATCGTGTGGACGAGGGCCTGCTGCAGAGCTGACCATTTTAAAAATTCTGTGGGCGAGGGCCTGCTGCCGAGCTGACCATCTAAATAAATTTTTGGGCGAGGGTCTGCTGCCGAGCTGACCATGTAAAAAATTTTGTGGATGAGGGTCTGCTGCCGAGCTGAGCATTTAAAACATTTTGTGGATTAGGGCCTGCTGCTGAGCTGACCATTTTTAAAATTGTGTGGACGAGGGCCTTCTGCCAAGCTGACCATTTAAAAAAAATTGTGGATGAGAGCCACAGCTCAGTCTTGTCCCTTATTCACTGCCACAGCTCTGCGGTGGTGTACTGTCAAAAAGCAAATACGTTTTAGCGCGGCCTGTTGCCGCTTCCCCACTGCAGTGCTACATAATTCAGAGGTGGAGGAGGAGAAGGAGTGGTTGCAGCCACTAACGTAGGTGGCGGCGGAAACCCTCATGGAAGTAGGGCCCGCAATCCTTGGCGTCGGTAGCACCTGTGCCATCCCAGGGTACGATTCGCTCCTGGCCTCCACAACATTCACCCAGTGTGCAGTCAGGCAAATGTAGTGTCCCTGGCCAAAAGCGCTTGTAATGTCGATGCACCACCGCCTAATAAAAAATTAAACTGAATGAATGTCACTGATATTAAGGATGCGCACACGTTATACAGGAGGTATAGCGCAAGTAATGTCGCTGCCACCACTGCCTAATATTTTTTTTTTAACTGAATGAATGTCACTGATATTTAGGATGCGCACACGTTATACAGGAGGTATAGCGCAAGTAATGTCGCTGCCACCACTGCCTAATATATTTTTTTTAACTGAATGAATGTCACTGATATTTAGGATGCGCACACGTTATACAGGAGGTATAGCGCAAGTAATGTCGCTGCCGCCACCGCCTAATAAAAATGACACTGAATGAATGTCACTGATATTTAGGATGTGCACACGTTATACAGGAGATTTGGCGCTGGTTATGTCGCTGTCACCACCGGCTAATAAAAAATTACACTGAATTAATGTCACTGATATTTCGGATATGCAAACGTTATACAGGAGATGTAGCGCAGGTAATATAACTGCCCGCAGCGGACACCGTCTACAGAAAAAGTACACTGGATGTCTCAGATATTTTTTGGCTGTGCACACGTTAGACAGTAGATGTAGTGCAGATAATGTCGCTGTCTGCAGAGGCCTAACCATTGCATGCTATTTAGCGCAGGATGCGCTAAAAATTTATTTTACTGCCACACACAATAGTCCTTATAAGTAGAGTTGAGCGAACACCTGGATGTTCGGGTTCGAGAAGTTCGGCCGAACTTCCCGGAAATGTTAGGGTTCGGGATCCGAACCCGAACCGAACTTCGTCCCGAACCCGAACCCCATTGAAGTCAATGGGGACCCGAACTTTTGGGCACTAAAAAGGCTGTAAAACAGCCCAGGAAAGAGCTAGAGGGCTGCAAAAGGCAGCAACATGTAGGTAAATCCCCTGCAAACAAATGTGGATAGGGAAATGAATTAAAATAAAAATAAAAAAAATAAAAATGACCCAATATCAATTGGACAGAGGTCCCATAGCAGAGAATCTGGCTTCACGTCAGCAGAGAATCAGTCTCTTCATGCCATAGCAAAGAATCTGGCTTCATGTCAGCAGAGAATCAGTCTCTTCATGCCATAGCAGAGAATCTGGCTTCATGTCACCCACCACTGGGACAGGCCACTGTCACATATTTAGGCCCCGGCACCCAGACAGAGGAGAGAGGTCCCGTAACAGAGAATCTGGCCTGATGTCGGCACAGAATCTGTCTTCATGTCATAGCAGAGAATCAGGCTTCACGTCACCCACCACTGGAACAGGCCACTGTCACACATTTAGGCCCAGGCACCCAGGCAGAGGAGAGAGCAGGGACGTGCACACATAGGGATGAAAGGGGGCTTGAGCCCCTGCCCTTTTCATCACCGGCCCCTTAAATGCCCTCCGCTCTTACAGAAATTTTATTTTATTGGAACTTTTTTTTTTTTTCATAATGCGCAGATGCTGGCACTCACTGTCACGTGCGCTGCGCATTAATCTTTGTTAATTATCAAGACCAGACCCGCCGGCAAGTCACGTGGTACGGGCGGCGCGCACAGGCAGTCTTCTGAGCAGAGAAGAAGAGCTGCCTGGCTGTGTGTGCTCCCGCCCGTCCTGCCCCTGCTGACAAGCCGCCTCAGAGCCTCACCGCCCGCCCCTCCCGTCAGGAATCCAGATTCAAGTGTGGGTGAGTGAAGAAAAAGAAAATGATTGATGACATACCACTGCCCTGCGGCCCTGCCCTGCTCACTCAGTTTAATTCCTCCTGTGTGTGCTTGCTTGTGCTGAGTGACTGGGTTGTTGTCTTGTGTTTGTCTTGTCTGTCGGTCTGAGTCACTGTCTGTGTGAGTGTGTGAGTGTGATGTGTCTGTCTGTGATCGCCCCCCGCTCTGTGCTCTGGCTACTGTGCTGCTGCCTGGCCTGCTGACTGAGCCTGCCACACTCACTGTCATGGAGGTAGGCCATTAGTGGCGGCTGGCGGGAAAAAACAGGGAGGGGGGAGGGTGTATAGGAGAGGAGATGCTCTACCTGCCTGCAAAACCCACCCACTGCCCAGCACACCCATGCTTCAGTTTACAATCATGCCTTTATGGCCCAGCAGGCCAGCACCCCTGCTTTTTGGCTACTTGTGCTGCCTGCCACTGCCATCATGGAGGCTGGTAGTGGCGGGAAAAATGTACCGGGGGGGGGGGGGGTATGATATGTGCTGCCAGGCTGCCTGCAGTGCAAACCCAGGTCCCAGGCCCATGAATCACCCCTGCAGTCTGTGGGGCCACTTCTTGCTGGTACAGTGGCACATTATTGGTGGGCAGTGGCAACAGCAGATCATTCCATATATAAATCGCATATAAAGTGCTAAAACACATAGAACTAAATTACAGACCATTACCCATACTGTGCTCCCTCCAGTATGGCACCAACCCCGACGAGCAGTTCGGTGGACCTTGGTCAGGGGGTTATCCGACACCCAGAGAACCTGGCCAAGATTTGGGACACAAGATTCTCTTGGCGTGATAAGTTAGATCAGCAGATCCTGATAATATTGTTACTTTGCTTGGACCGTGATATTTGCATACTCTGAGTCGCCTCAATTGTATTGGACTGCACATTGTGATTTCATATCTGTATGTACCTTTTTCTTTTTGCATATACAAAAAATAAAATAAAAAGAATTGACAAAAAATAAAGGAATATGCATTATTACTGTATCTATACATTTATGGAGAACAAGGAAAGACTTTTAGAAAGCAACTAAGCTTTGTGGTACAAACACTTTTTCGATTTTTGTCAAGTGCCCTTTTTTTTTTTTTAAGCCCCTGCCCTTCAAAATGTCTGTGCACGTCCCTGGGAGAGAGGTCCCGTAACAGAGAATCTGGCCTGATGTCAGCACAGAATCTGTCTTCATGTCATAGCAGAGAATCAGGCTTCACGTCACCCACCACTGGAACAGGCCACTGTCACATATTTAGGCCCAGGCACCCAGGCGGAGGAGAGAGGTCGCGTAACAGAGAATCTGGCTTATTGTCAGCACAGAATAAGTCTTCATGTCATAGCAGAGAATCAGGCTTCACGTCACCCACCACTGGAACAGGCCACTGTCACACATTTAGGCCCCGGCACCCAGACAGAGGAGAGGTTCATTCAACTTTGGGTTGCCCCGCAATATAATGGTAAAATGAAATTAAAAATAGTATTGAATGAGGAAGTGCCCTGGAGTAGAATAATATATTGTTAAGGGGAGGTAGTTAATATCTAATCTGCACAAGGGATGGACAGGTCCTGTGGGATCCATGCCTGGTTCATTTTTATGAACGTCAGCTTGTCCACATTGGCTGTAGACAGGCGGCTGCGTTTGTCTGTAATGACGCCCCCTGCCGTGCTGAATACACGTTCAGACAAAATGCTGGCCGCCGGGCAGGCCAGCACCTCCAAGGCATAAAAGGCTAGCTCTGGCCACGTGGACAATTTGGAGACCCAGAAGTTGAATGGGGCCGAACCATCAGTCAGTACGTGGAGGGGTGTGCACAGGTACTGTTCCACCATGTTAGTGAAATGTTGCCTCCTGCTAACACGTTCCGTATCAGGTGGTGGTGCAGTTAGCTGTGGCGTGTTGACAAAACTTTTCCGCATCTCTGCCATGCTAACCCTGCCCTCAGAGGAGCTGGCCGTGACACAGCTGCGTTGGCGACCTCTTGCTCCTCCTCTGCCTTCGCCTTGGGCTTCCACTGGTTCCCCTGTGACATTTGGGAATGCTCTCAGTAGCGCGTCTACCAACGTGCGCTTGTACTCGCGCATCTTCCTATCATGCTCCAGTGTAGGAAGTAAGGTGGGCACATGGTCTTTGTACCGGGGATCCAGCAGGGTGGCAACCCAGTAGTCCGCACACGTTAAAATGTGGGCAACTCTGCTGTCATTGCGCAGGCACTGCAGCATGTAGTCGCTCATGTGTGCCAGGCTGCCCAGAGGTAAGGACAAGCTGTCCTCTGTGGGAGGCGTATCGTCATCGTCCTGTGTTTCCCCCAGCCACGCACCAGTGATGGGCCCGAGCTGCTTTGGGTGCCACCCCGCTGTGAACATGCTTCATCCTCATCCTCCTTCACCTCCTCCTCATCCTCGTCCTCCTCGTCCTCCTCGTCCTCCAGTAGTGGGCCCTGTCTGGCCACATTTGTACCTGGCCTTTGGTGTTGCAAAAAACCTCCCTCTGAGTCACTTCGAAGAGACTGGCCTGAAAGTGCTAAAAATGACCCCTCTTCCTCCTGGGCCACCTCCTCTTCCATCATCGCCCTAAGTGTTTTCTCAAGGAGACATAGAAGTGGTATTGTAACGCTGATAACTGCGTCATCGCCACTGGCCATGTTGGTGGAGTACTCGAAACAACGCAACAGGACACACAGGTCTCGCATGGAGGCCCAGTCATTGGTGGTGAAGTGTGTCTGATCCACAGTGCGACTGACCCGTGCGTGCTGCAGCTGAAACTCCACTATGGCCTGCTGCTGCTCGCACAGTCTGTCCAGCATATGCAAGGTGGAGTTCCACCTGGTGGGTACGTCGCATATGAGGCGGTGAGCGGGAAGGCCGAAGTTACGCTGTAGCGCAGACAGGCGAGCAGCGGCAGGGTGTGAACGTTGGAAGCGCGAACAGACGGCCCGCACTTTATGCAGCAGCTCTGACATGTCGGGGTAGTTGCGAATGAACTTCTGCACCACCAAATTCAGCACATGCGCCAGGCAAGGGATGTGCATCAAACCGGCTATTCCCAGAGCTGCAACGAGATTTCGCCCATTATCGCACACCACCAGGCCGGGCTTGAGGCTCACCGGCAGCAACCACTCGTCGGTCTGTTGTTCTATACCCCGCCACAACTCCTGTGCGGTGTGGGGCCTGTCCCCCAAACATATGAGTTTCAGAATGGCCTGCTGACGTTTACCCCGGGCTGTGCTGAAGTTGGTGGTGAAGGTGTGTGGCTGACTGGATGAGCAGGTGGAAGAAGAGGAGGAGGAAGCTGAGTAGGAGGAGGAGGAGACAGGAGGCAAAGAATGTTGCCCTGCGATCCTTGGCGGCCAAACAGCTCTCCGCCTGGGGCCCAGCCGCCACTACATTTACCCAGTGTGCAGTTAGGGAGATATAGCGTCCCTGGCCGTGCTTACTGGTCCACGTATCTGTGGTTAGGTGGACCTTGCCACAGATGGCGTTGCGCAGTGCACACTTGATTTTATCGGACACTTGGTTGTGCAGGGAAGGCACGGCTCTCTTGGAGAAGTAGTGGCGGCTGGGAACAACATACTGTGGGACAGCAAGTGACATGAGCTGTTTGAAGCTGTGTGTGTCCACCAGCCTAAATGACAGCATTTCATAGGCCAGTAGTTTAGAAATGCTGGGATTCAGGGCCAGGGATCGAGGGTGGCTAGGTGGGAATTTACGCTTTCTCTCAAATGTTTGTGAGATGGAGAGCTGAACGCTGCCGTGTGACATGGTTGAGATGCTTGGTGACGCAGGTGGTGGTGTTGGTGGTACATCCCATTTTTGCTGGGCGGCAGGTGCCAACGTTCCTCCAGAGGCAGAGGAAGAGGCCGAGGCGGCGGCAGCAGCAGCAGAGGCCGAGGCGGCGGCAGCAGCAGAAGAGGCCGAGGCGGCAGCAGCAGAAGAGGTAGCAGGGGGAGCCTGAGTGACTTCCTTGTTTTTAAGGTGTTTACTCCACTGCAGTTCATGCTTTGCATGCAGGTGCCTGGTCTTGCAGGTTGTGCTAAGGTTCAGAACGTTAATGCCTCGCTTCAGGCTCTGATGGCACAGCGTGCAAACCACTCGGGTCTTGTCGTCAGCACATTGTTTGAAGAATTGCCATGCCAGGGAACTCCTTGAAGCTGCCTTTGGGGTGCTCGGTCCCAGATTGCGGCGGTCAGTAGCAGGCGGAGTCTCTTGGCGGCGGGTGTTCTGATTTTGCCCACTGCTCCCTCTTTTGCTACGCTGTTGGTTCGGTCTCACCGCTGCCTCTTCCTCCGAACTCTGAAAGTCAGTGGCACGACCTTCATTCCATGTGGGGTCTAGGACCTCATCGTCCCCTGCATCGTCTTCCACCCAGTCTTGATCCCTGACCTCCTGTTCAGTCTGCACACTGCAGAAAGACGCAGCAGTTGGCACCTGTGTTTCGTCATCATCAGAGACGTGCTGAGGTGGTATTCCTATGTCCTCATCATCAGGAAACATAAGTGGTTGTGCGTTAGTGCATTCTATCTCTTCCACCCCTGGGGAAGGGCTAGGTGGATGCCCTTGGGAAACCCTGGCAGCAGAGTCTTCAAACAGCATAAGAGACTGCTGCATAACTTGAGGCTCAGACAGTTTCCCTGATATGCAAGGGGGTGATGTGACAGACTGATGGGCTTGGTTTTCATGCGCCATCTTCTGCTGGCTACTGGGACCTGAGGTAGTTGGTTCACTAGGACGTGTGGCTGTGGCAGAACGGCCACGTCCTCTCCCAGCACCAGAGGGTCCACTAACACCACCACGACCATGTCCACGTCCGCGTCCGCGTCCCTTATTAGATGTTTTCCTCATTGTTCCCGTTCACCACAATTTTGAGAATGGCAAATTTGGGAATAGTTTTTCAACCCAGAACAAAAAGTGTGCTTTTACGGTCACTACAAATAACTTGACCAGCTAAAACAGTACAGATTTGGTTTAATAGAAATGTCAGGTCTATTTTTTAGGCGCTGGGTGACAGGCTCAACTTGCCCCTGATGTAGTATATGGCCAAAAAATAACCACACTGTTGATGGTTAAATGCACTTCGGTGACACAGGCTCAGCCTGCAGCTGATGTAGGATCTAGCACAAAATAACTACACTATTGATGGTTAAATACACTTGGTGATAGCTTGTGCTGGCGCACCACAAGTCACAAAATGGCCGCCGATCACCCCAGAAAAAAAGTGATCTAAAAACGCTCTGGGCAGCCTCAAAAAAGTGAGCAAGTCAATATTAGCACTTCAATGATCCACAGCTGCAGATCGATCACAGAATGAAGTCTTTTGGAGGAGTTAATCTGCCTAATCTCGCCCTAACGTCGCAGCTGCAACCTCTCCCTATGCTTCAATCAGCAGAGTGACGTGCAGCGCAACGTGACCCAAGCTTATATAGAGGCTGGGTCACATGCTGCACTGGCCAATCACAGCCATGCCAATAGTAGGCAAGGCTGTGATGGCCTCTTGGGGCAAGTAGTATGACGCTTGTTGATTGGCTGCTTTGCAGCCTTTCAAAAAGCGCCAAGAAAGCGCCGAACACCGAACACGGACTTTTACGAAAATGTTCGGGTTCCGCTCCGTGTCACGGACACCCCAAAATTCGGTACGAACCCGAACTATACAGTTCGGGTTCGCTCATCCCTACTTATAAGGTCTTTTGGGTCTGTAAAGTTTTTGCAATTTAGAGCAGGTTGCACTAAAAATATATATTGCTGCTGCCACACACAACAATAGTCCTTAAAAGGACTTTTGGGTCTCTAAAGTTTTTCAACTGAAAAAAAAACAAGTTTCACTCCCTACACTATCTTTCCCTTCTTTAGCACAGCTCTCCCTAACTAACACTGAGCTAAACACGTGTCATCAAGTGCTATATAGCACCCGATGATGCGTTCCGGCCAGCCAATCTCTGAAATGCCAGCCGCCAACATGGCTACGGCATTACAGTAAAGGGCAGTACTTACCTGCACCTTTATTGGCTGCGTAGCAGCCAACAAACGTGCGGGGAGGAGACTCGAGCATTGCACTTGAACACATGCGGTATTCGGCTGAATACCGCCATGTGCCAAGCATCGAGATGTTCGAGCCGAACTAGTGTTTGGCCAAGCATGCTCGATCAACACTAGTAAGCACAGATTTTAAAGGCTATGTACACTTTTGTGGGTGGGGGGGATTTTTAAAATGTTTTTCATTGTATTCATTTTGAGCTAAAATAATTTTACAATTGGTTTTTATTAAAAATGTTCAGCCGTTTGTTATGGTCATTGTTTAGGTTTTTATGTGACAAATGAACAATAAAATGTATTTTATATTAAATAACTACTTGGTAATAGTGACCACAATATATTTATACTCCCCCTGAATTATAAGAAGCAATCTCTGGCTAGGGGAGCAAAAACACAGAATTTTAAAAAGGCCAATTTCCCCAAAATGAGAGCAGCAGTTCAGGGCATTGACTGGGAGTATCTATTGTCACAAATCTGAGGGGTCAGCTATAGCTTTTGAAATTTACAAATGGCTTAAAGGGGTATTCCCATCTCAGACAATGGGGGCATATCGCTACGATATGCCCCCATTTTCTGATAGGCGCGGGTCCCACCGCTGGGACCTACACCTACAATGAGAACGAAGCGGGGAGCGCTGTGGCTGAAGGACCTCTGCCCACCACCAAGCGATGCTCCCATAGAAGTGAATGGGAGTACACCACGCATGCACAGCCCATGCTCCCATTTATTTGTATGGGGAAGACGGCAATAGCCGAGCCAGCGCTCGGCTATTTTCGGCATCCCCATAGAAATGAATAGAGGGAGGCTGCGCAGTGCGCCCTCCGTTCATTTCCTGGCTCCATTCTCATTGTAGGTGCGGGTCCAAGTGGTGGGACCCGCACCTATCAGACAATGGGGGCATATCCTAGCAATATGCCCCCATTGCCTGAGATGGGAAAACCCCTTTAATAAAATCTGTAAAACAGAGATAAAATCAGTAAAAATACAAAATGAACAGAAGGTGGCGAAAGAGAGCGAAGCAAATCCCCAAATATTCTTTAAATATATAAATGCTAAAAAAAAACAAGGTCATAACAAGTATGTCTCCTAACAGTAAAGAAGGATGCTCACTGAAGATAAGGAAAAGGCAAAAGAAGAGGAAGGAGCTTATATTGCTGGTGCCAGGGCTGTTAGAATTTCCACTAATATACTCAGTTGGCCAACTTTAATATGGTCCAAGCTGTTAAATAAGGTAACTCTATACTAACTCTATACTGACAGGGAATGTCCCACAGGATTGGCGCATGGCAAATGTGGTGCCAATATTCAAAAAAGGTCCAAAAACAGAGCCTGGAAACTATAGGCCGGTAAGTTTAACATCTGTTGTGGGTAAACTGTTTGAAGGTTTTCTGAGAGATGCTATCTTAGAGCATCTCAACGGAAATAAGCAAAAAACGCCATATCAGCATGGCTTCATGAGGGATCGGTTATGGCAAAAAATTTTATCAGTTTTCTATGAGGAGGTAAGTTCTAGACTTGACAGCGGCGAATCAATGGATGTCGTATATCTGGACTTCTCCAAAGCATTTGACACTGTACCACATAAAAGGTTAGTATATAAAATGAGAATGCTCGGACTGGGAGAAAACGTCTGTATGTGGGTAAGTAACTGGCTCAATGATAGGAAACAGAGGGTGGTTATTAATGGTACACACTCAGATTGGGTCACTGTCACTAGTGGGGTACCTCAGGGGTCAGTATTGGGCCCTATTCTCTTCAATATATTTATTAATGATATTGTAGAAGGCTTGCATAGTAAAGTATACATTTTCGCAGATGACACTAAACTGTGTAAAGTAATTAACACGGAAGAGGACAGTATACTACTACAGATGGATCTGGATAGACTGGAGGCTTGGGCAGATAAGTGGCAGATGAGGTTTAACACTGACAAATGTAAAGTTATGCACATGGGAAGAAATAATGCAATTCACCCGTACATACTAAATAGTAAAACACTCGGTAACACTGACATGGAGAAGGATCTAGGAATTTTAATAAACAACAAACTAAGCTGCAAAAATAAGTGTCAGGCAGCTGCTGTCAAGGCCAATAAGATAATGGGCTGCATCAAAAGGGGCATAGATGCCCGTGATAAGAACATAGTCCTACCACTTTACAAATCGCTAGTCAGACCACACATGGAGTACTGTGTACAGTTCTGGGCTCCTGTAAACAAGGCAGACATAGCAGAGCTGGAGAGGGTCCAGAGGAGGGCAACTAAAGTAATAACTGGAAAGAGGCAACTACAGTACCCTGAAAAATTATCAGTTATTCACTTTAGAAAAAAGACGACTGAGGGGAGATCCAATTACGATGTATAAATATATCAGGGGTCAGTACAGAGATCTATCCCATCATCTATTTATCCCCAGGACTGTGACTGTGATGAGGGGACATCCTCTGCATCTGGAGGAAAGTTGAATTAGTCTTACCGGTAATTCCTTTTTCGCGAATCCTCCATGACGGCACCTTACTTGGAGATTATCCTCCTCCTCCAGCCAGGCAGGGACAGGAAGGTTCAAAAGGGCCCGCCTCCTCACTTATCTTCAGTGTCTTCTGGACTTGACAGGCCCTAAACTTACACACTCATTCGTGACCTTCACCAGTTATTTATTCATTCTCTGTTATACATATTAAATCTCATACATATAACTCTAGACTAATTATTTAATTTTATAACTAGTCTTATTTTTTTTATTTTTTTTTGGGGGGGGGGGGAATATAAGCGGTGCCGTCATGGAGGATTCGCGAAAAAGGAATTACCGGTAAGACTAATTCAACTTTTCCCCTCCCCTCCATGACGGCACCTTACTTGGGGAACTAACAGATTAGTCAATTAGGGAGGGACAACTGCTTGTAAAACTTTCCTACCGTAGGATAGGTCTCTTTTAGAATCAACATCTATCCTATAGTGCTTTACAAAAGGTATGAGGATTCGACCAGGTTGCTGCCCTACAGATCTGATCCAAGGAAGCGGATGCTTCTTCCGCCCATGAGGTCGAAACTGCCCTTGTAGAATGAGCCTTGATATTTACCGGGGGTCGTTCCCCTATTGCTATGTAGGCTGAGATAGCCGATTTTAACCAGCGTGAAATAGACGGTTTGAACGCTTTTAATCCTTTCCTACCCCCTAAGAATTGGACAAATAGGTTATTAGATTTTCTCCAGTTTTTAGTTTCAGATATATACTTCAGAACACACCTTCTGACATCCAAAGTGTGAAAAGCCTCTTCTTTTTTAGATCTGGGATTTTCACAGAATGAAGGAAGAACCACCTCCTCCATCCTATGGAACTCCGAGACAACCTTAGGTAGAAAGGAATTGTCGAACCTTAGAATTATTCTGTCGTCCCTGATCGTCATGAAGGGTTTTTTAACCGAGAAAGCCTGTATCTCATTAACCCTACGTGCAGAGGTAATGGCCACTAGAAATACTGTTTTAAGGGTCAGATATCGGATATTTGCTGACTCTAAGGGCTCAAAGGGGGGTTTAGTGAGACCGGAGAGGACAGAGTTTAAATCCCACGGAGCGACCAGAGGTCTACTCCGGGGTCTGAGTCTGACGGTTCCCTTCATGAAGCGAATGATCCACGGATTAAGAGCTATTTTTTCGTCTAAATAGGCACTTAAAGCTGAAATTTGGACTCTAAGAGTGCTAGGTTTTAACCCTTTATTAAAACCTTCTTGAAGAAAATCTAGAATAGACAGTATACTCCCCACGGAGCTAGAAGTATTTTCTGAACACCAGGAAATGTATCTATTCCAGATTTTGCAGTAAATTTTATTAGTGACATCTTTTTTGCCGGCTAGCATGGTAT
The DNA here is from genome assembly GCF_905171765.1 of Bufo bufo. Lineage (NCBI taxonomy): Eukaryota > Metazoa > Chordata > Amphibia > Anura > Bufonidae > Bufo > Bufo bufo. Next base: position 129,222,370 of record NC_053397.1, on the reverse strand, counting down.
TAATTACTCTGTCCGATAAACCCTTAGATTTTAAGACTGCCCTTTCAGGATCCAAGCAGAGAGATGCAGACTTTGCGTCTTTGGGTGGAAAACTGGCCCTTGACAGAGGAGGTCTTCCGACCAGGGTAGAATCCATGGATCCTCCTTGGACATCTTTGCCAGGAGAGAAAACCAGGATCTCCTCGGCCAGTTGGGAACAATTAGGATTACCTCGGCCCTCTCTTCTTTTATTTTCCTGAGAACCCTTGGAATCAGAGGCAGAGGTGGGAAACAGTATGCCAGTTGGAAATTCCAAGGAAGAGCTAGTGCATCTGTTCCTGCACTTCTCGGATCCCATGGATCTAGGGAAAAATAAGTTGTTAATTTTGCATTTATTCTGTTTGCAAAGAGGTCTATTTGGGGAAGACCCCACCTTTGTGTTAAGGTCTGGAAAATTTCCTCTTTTTAACTCCACTCCCCCGGATCTAATTTCCTGCGGCTGAGGAAATCCGCTTGGATGTTTTGTGTCCCTTTTAGAAAAATCGCTGATAGGGAGAGGAGATTCTCCTCCGCCCACAAGAAAATCTTGTTGGCTAGGACTTGAAGTTGTTTGCTTTTTGTTCCTCCCTGGTGGTTTATATATGCAACCACCGTCTTGTTGTCGGACCTTATTTGTACGTTGGACCTCTTTAATTCTTCTGAGAAGTAACTCAGAGCCTCCCACACCCCCAGAAATTCCCGGTGGTTTGATGAGTACCTCTTCTGGGATTGTGACCACTCCCCTTGGGCTGACACTGATTGGAGATGTGCTCCCCAGCCCCATAGACTGGCATCCGTGGAGAGGATCAACTGATCTCTCACTATCCAAGGAACTCCCCTCTGTAAATTTAAATTTGATTCCCACCATTTTAGTGAGGACCGAATGGGATCCGGAATTGTTATTAGACTGTCTAGAGAATCTTGTCTTCGGTTCCATATTTTTAACATGAACGTCTGAAGAGGACGGGAATGTATTTGCGCCCACTTCACTGCCGGGATACAAGCTGTAAAGGATCCTATCAGGGCCATCGTTTGTCTTATGGTGTGGGATCTTTGCTGCCTGAATTGTTTTACTTGGGATTGAATCTTTGTGATTTTTTCTGCTGGTAAAAAGCATTTTTGGCTCACCGAGTCTATGAGAATTCCCAAAAAAACTATTCTTTGTGTGGGAACTAAGTGGGACTTTTCCCGATTTAAAATCCAACCCAGTTCCTCCAGTCTGTCTATCGTTTTTGATAGATTGATCTCTAGGTTTTTCTGGGAATCCCCCACTATTAAAAGGTCGTCCAGGTATGGGACTATCATTTTTTCCCTCCTCAGGGGGGTTAATGCCTCTAGCATAATTTTTGTAAAAAGCCTGGGGGCCGTCGTTATCCCAAAGGGTAGAGCTTGAAACTGGAAATGTTTTAGATGCCCTTGGACCCATACCGCTATTCTCAAGAACGGTTGTGACCCTGGATGAATGGGTACGTGAAAATACGCATCTTTTAAATCTATGGATGCTAGAAACACCCCTTCTTGTAGAACTTTGACCGTGGTTCTTATAGATTCCATCCTGAATTTTTCGTACTTTATGGACCTGTTCAGGGCTTTCATATTTATGATGAGACGCATTTTCCCGTTTGTTTTTTTTACTAAGAACACCCTGGAATAACAGCCCAGACCGACTTGGTTCGTTGGTACCGGAACCAAGACGTTCATCTGAACTAACAGTTCTATTTCTTGTTCCATGCAAAGCTAGAGATGTTCCGAGCTCTGAACTGGAGTCTGAACAAATAAAGAGGGGGGACTTTTGACAAAGGGAATACAGTATCCTTTGTGGAGGGTATTTAGTAACCAGTGGCTGCATGAGTATTTTTCCCAGCAATCCACAAATTTTCCCAGTATTCCCCCCACTGGGGCTCTGGCGTCATTTCTTGGAAGATTCCTCGGAACGGGGAGAGAACATAAAACCCTTCCCTTTCTGTCTTCCTGATGTCCAGTTTTCCGTTTTACTCCTTTTATTTTGAAAACTAACCTTTTTTTGGGGACGAAAAAAGGGAGCTTTCCTCTTCTTTTTATCCTCTGGGAAGTTCTTTTTGGAATCGGAAGCTTTCTCTAGAATTTTATCTAAGTCCTGACCAAAGAGAAGATTACCATAAAACGGGATGTTACATAGTTTTGCTTTGGAACCTGTGTCTCCGGACCAAGCTTTTAGCCAAAGTGCCCTTCTAGAGTTATTGGCTAAAGCCGTAGCTCTTGCGGCCAGCCTGACAGAATCCGCTGTTGTGTCTGACAAAAAATCTATGGCCTTTAATAAAAGAGGGAAGGAGTCTGCAAAGTTTCCATATGGAGTATTGGATTTTAAGAGTACATCTAGTTGTTCCAACCAACTTTTTAGGGACCTAGCAACGGACGTGGCCGCGATATTGGGTTTAAACAAAGCCGCGACCGCATCCCAGGTTCTTTTAAGATTAGCATCCACTTTTTTGTCCATAGGATTACGCAATGAACCTGTATCTTGGCAAAGAAGAACCTTTAGCTAGTTTGGAGAGTGAAACATCAATTTTAGGACAACTCAAGAACGGGGACAATTCTTCTTCGTCAAAAGGAAGCCTTTTCCTAATTGTTCGGGGTAGGAAAACCTTCCTGTCAGGATTTTTCCACTCCCTCAGGATAAGAGACTGCAGATTTTTGTGTACCGGAAATACCCTTTTCTTCTTAGTTTCTAATACTGAAAACATTCTATCCTGGGCGGACCTATGTACTTTTTCTTCCTTAATTTCCATGGTATCCCTGACTGCTTTCAATAGATCGTTTATATCGTCAGATGAAAAAATATAATTTTTAAAATCGCCATCGGAGTCAGAGTTGTTACTATCCTCATCACTATCTGAAGAAATATCAGAGGAGGATGAAGAGGTTTTTATGGGGGATTTTTTCCTGGGCTCCTGTTTTGATGTTGACGGAACACTAGCGGCTGCAGAAAAATCTGAAAAAGCGGTTTTTATTTCCTGCTTAATCAGGCACTGCAATTCCTGTTTTAGGGACGGGACTTCTTCCCTAACAATGCTATCAATGCATTTTCCACACAGTTTTTTAGCGTAATTATCGGGGAGTTTGGCCGAACATACGCGACATCTGGGTATTTTAGATTTCGGCGATATTTTAGGTTTTACAGAGCTATCTTTGTCACTCTTCCATACAGAAAAAGGGAAAAGATGAGAGAGACTTAGTAACAGTGCAAGCGGTATTCCATACTCACAACCTGGATGTCACTCACAGCTACAGGTTGGTCCATAGCTTCCTCCTGATTCATAAGTGCGGATATCTGAGGCTGCAGGAAACTTGCAAACTCTCTGGTCAGAGGCCGACATCAGACTTGACCAGGGCGCCAGTTTTTAAAGTTACATAGGCCGGAAGTCTCCCCAGGACCTCCGACGTCATGCGGCAACACTCCGGCTACAACAATTAGGCCCCCAGATGACGTCACCCGCCGGAGCCGAGAATCTCGGGCAGCAGGCAGCCTAGAAACCGGAAGAACTCCTTTGAGTGTCCGGTTGCCGCGGATAGTCACTACGCGCTGGCGCGTGAGAGTTTTGAATATGAAGAGGACCGCGGCAGGCTCCATGGAACGGCCTTACTTGCCCAAGGTAAGACCGTGGCTGGCGCAATGCACCCGCTACTCCTCGATAGCTCCCGACCGGAGCACGAACGTAGTCCTATCTTCCGCCTGGCAGGGACAGGAAGACACTGAAGATAAGTGAGGAGGCGGGCCCTTTTGAACCTTCCTGTCCCTGCCTGGCTGGAGGAGGAGGATAATCTCCAAGTAAGGTGCCGTCATGGAGGGGAGGGGAAAAGAAGGTTTGTACACAAACATAGAAGAGGGTTCTTTACGGTAAGAGCAGTGAGACTATGGAACTCTCTGTCTGAGGGGGTGGTGATGGTGAGTACAATAAAGGAATTCAAGAGGGGCCTGGATGTATTTCTGAAGTGTACCGTATATACTCGAGTATAAGACGAGTTTTTTGGCACATATTTTTGTGCTCAAAAAGCCCCCTCGTCTTATACTTGAGTCTAGGTCTGTATTATGGCAACTTACATTGCCATAATACAGACCATGACATGTTGGGGGCCGGAGAAGCTGTTACTTACCTTTACAGCTGCTCCGGTCAGCTCCCAGCACGTCCGCGCGGCACCTCTGTTAAGCTCCCAGTAGGAGCGATTTGGCCGACCCGAAAATGCTGCGATTATACAGGGAGTGCAGAATTATTAGGCAAATGAGTATTTTGACCACATCATCCTCTTTATGCATGTTGTCTTACTCCAAGCTGTATAGGCTCGAAAGCCTACTACCAATTAAGCATATTAGGTGATGTGCATCTCTGTAATGAGAAGGGGTGTGGTCTAATGACATCAACACCCTATATTAGGTGTGCATAATTATTAGGCAACTTCCTTTCCTTTGGCAAAATGGGTCAAAAGAAGGACTTGACAGGCTCAGAAAAGTCCAAAATAGTGAGATATCTTGCAGAGGGATGCAGCACTCTTAAAATTGCAAAGCTTCTGAAGCGTGATCATCGAACAATCAAGCGTTTCATTCAAAATAGTCAACAGGGTCGCAAGAAGCGTGTGGAAAAACCAAGGCGCAAAATAACTGCCCATGAACTGAGAAAAGTCAAGCGTGCAGCTGCCAAGATGCCACTTGCCACCAGTTTGGCCATATTTCAGAGCTGCAACATCACTGGAGTGCCCAAAAGCACAAGGTGTGCAATACTCAGAGACATGGCCAAGGTAAGAAAGGCTGAAAGACGACCACCACTGAACAAGACAAACAAGCTGAAACGTCAAGACTGGGCCAAGAAATATCTCAAGACTGATTTTTCTAAGGTTTTATGGACTGATGAAATGAGAGTGAGTCTTGATGGGCCAGATGGATGGGCCCGTGGCTGGATTGGTAAAGGGCAGAGAGCTCCATTCCGACTCAGACGCCAGCAAGGTGGAGGTGGAGTACTGGTTTGGGCTGGTATCATCAAAGATGAGCTTGTGGGGCCTTTTCAGGTTGAGGATGGAGTCAAGCTCAACTCCCAGTCCTACTGCCAGTTTCTGGAAGACACCTTCTTCAAGCAGTGGTACAGGAAGAAGTCTGCATCCTTCAAGAAAAACATGATTTTCATGCAGGACAATGCTCCATCACACGCGTCCAAGTACTCCACAGCGTGGCTGGCAAGAAAGGGTATAAAAGAAGAAAATCTAATGACATGGCCTCCTTGTTCACTTGATCTGAACCCCATTCAGAACCTGTGGTCCATCATCAAATGTGAGATTTACAAGGTGGGAAAACAGTACACCTCTCTGAACAGTGTCTGGGAGGCTGTTGTTGCTGCTGCACGCAATGTTGATGGTGAACAGATCAAAACACTTTCAGAATTCATGGATGGCAGGCTTTTGAGTGTCCTTGCAAAGAAAGGTGGCTATATTGGTCACTGATTTGCTTTTGTTTTGTTTTTGAATGTCAGAAATGTATATTTGTGAATGTTGAGATGTTATATTGGTTTCACTGGTAAAAATAAATAATTGAAATGGGTATATATTTGTTTTTTGTTAAGTTGCCTAATAATTATGCACAGTAATAGTCACCTGCACACACAGATATCCCCCTAAAATAGCTAAAACTAGAAACAAACTAAAAACTACTTCCAAAAATATTCAGCTTTGATATTAATGAGTTTTTTGGGTTCATTGAGAACATGGTTGTTGTTCAATAATAAAATTAATCCTCAAAAATACAACTTGCCTAATAATTCTGCACTCCCTGTATATGAAGGGGCCCCGCTCACATAACTGGCTTTGTGTGTAAAGTATTTTACTAGTGTGTGAAACAATCTCTCTCCTATTGATAACAGGTCCAGCCTCTGTACTCACTTTCACGATGAATGCACTGCAGCGAGTGGCCCGGCCGGCGCGTGACTGACGTCACTTAGTAACACTCCTGCTTCCTGAAGTGGGAGGAGCGTTGCTAAGTGACGTCAGTCACGCGCCGGCCAGCTAGCTCCCGCTCGCTGTAGTGCATTCATAGTGACAGTGAGTACAGAGGCGGCCATGTTATCAAAAGGAGAGAGCTTGTTTTACACACTAGTAAAATACTTTACACACAAAGCCAGTTATGTGCGCAGTTTAGGACACATGAGGGGACACATAGGGCCATGAGGGGGACCAGCATAAGATGCTATATGTACCCTGGTCAATCATTTTTCCCATTTTTTGGGGGTAAAATTAGGGGCCTCGGCTTATATTTGGGTCGGCTTATACTCGAGTATATACGGTAATAATATTACAGGCTATGGCTACTAGAGAGGGGTCGTTGATCCAGCGAGTTATTCTGATTGCCTGATTGGAGTTGGGAAGGAATTTTTTATTCCCCTAAAGTGGGGAAAATTGGCTTCTACCTCAGTTTTTTTTTTTGCCTTCCTCTGTATCAACTTGCAGGATGACAGGCCGGACTGGATGGACAAATGTATTTTTTTGGCCTTATGTTCTATGTTACTATGTAAATGTGAACAAGGATCCAGGTCCAGATGGATTACACCCAAGAGTTCTTAAAGGGAATCTGTCACCTGGTTTGAGCATATTAAGGTGTTACTACTGTCATGTACAATAAAATACCTTATTTCTTGCTGTAGTCTTCATTTTTTGTTTCATGGTTTCATTAGCGATAGAATCCACTTTTTATGTTATACAAATAAGTATCCAAGGTGCCCAGAGGGGCATTATTCTTCTTCTCTGGAGCCCAGTAACTCCCCCATACAGTGCCCGGCCCGCCTTCCTTTAGAGCCCAAGTACGCCTCTTCCAGCATAAGTAACTGCACACACCCGAACTCTTTGCCGCCGCCCCCCTCCGCTATGTGAAATCTCATGCAGGCGCAGTACCGCGGACTGCCTGCACATTGTAGAGGCACCTGAGGGCAACAGCTTCAAATGTGTCACTGGGCATGCGCCGAGCATGTGCCGAACCCAATGACAAATTTAAAGCTATTGCCCAAAGGGGTTTCTACATCGCGCAGGCGCAGGCAGTCCGCGGTACTGCGCCTGCGTGAGATTTGATAGCAAAGAGTTTGGGTGTGGGCAGTTACTTATGCTGGAAGAGGCGTGCTTGGGCTCTAAAGGAAGGCAGGCTGGACACTGTACAGGGGAGTTACTGGGCTCCAGAGAAGGATAATATTGTCCCTCTGGGCACCTTGGACACTCATTTTCATAATGTAAAAAGTGGATTTTATCGCTAATGAAACCATGAAACAAAAAATGAAGACTAGAGCAAGAAATAAGGTATTTTATTGTACATGGCAGTAGTAACACCTTAATATGCTCAAACCAGGTGACAGATTCCCTTTAAAGAGCTTTGTTCAGTTATTGCTGTGCACTTGTTTATAATTAGAGATAGCCTTGCGGTTCGCGGCTAACTTTGCTCGTTCGCGATTCGCTGAACATGCAAATATATGGCGAAGTTCGCAGGCGCCATATTTGTTTGCATAGCGCCGAACTTTGACCCATGACACATCCATCAGGTGGGACAGGACAGCCAATTGAGACATTTCAGCACATGGACACACCCCCTACCCTATAAATAAACCCAATCTGGCAGCCATTTTACATTCTGTTTTTTGTCAGTGTAGGGAGCGGTTGCTGTGTGGAGCAGGGACAGATTGTTAGTGACACCAAATGCTAGCTAATAGGGCCACAAAAGTCCTTTTAAGGACTGGAATAGGTGTGCTATTGATAGGTGTGACATAAATAGGGGTGTGATATAATTATAATATACTTTCTAACATAGAAAGTATATTATAGTGCATTTGTATTGTGCAGCAGTTGTGTGCGGTTCTGCTGCGAAACTGCAGCTAGATAGAGGGACAAACGCTATTCGAATAAGTAATTGCAACAGGTGAGATATACCAGTTGCCCCCCCAAAAAAACTGATTGAGGGTTGTGATATACCTTTAATATACCTTCTAACATAGAAAGTATATTATAGTGCATTTGTATTGTGCAGCAGTTGTGTGCGGTTCTGTTGAGATATCGTAGCTAGATAGAGGGACAAATGCTATTGAAATAACTAATTGCAACTGGTGTGATATACCTGTTGCCCCCCAAAAAACAGATCAATGGGTGCGATATACCTGCTTCCACAAAATATTGATTGAGGGGTGTGATATACCGGCTTCCACCAAATATAGATTGAGGCCTGCGATACACCAGCTTCCACCAAATATTGATTAAGGGTTTTGATTTACCTGCTTCTGGCAAATACTCATTATTAGATTCTATATACCTGTTTCCACAAAATACTGATACAGGGTAGTGATATACCGGCTTCCACCAGATATTGATTAAGGGGTTTGATTTACCTGCTTCCAACAATTGGGTTCTATATACTGGTTTCCACAAAATACTGGGTATTAATATACTGGCTTCCACCAAATATTGATTGAGGACTGCGATACACCAGCTTCTCACAATTAATTAAGGGGTTTGATTTACCAGTTTCCAGCAAATACTCATTATTGGGTTCTATATACCTGTTTCTACAAAATACTGATAGAGGCTTTTTATTGTGCGGGCGGCGGTAGTCGGCGGTGCCATCAGGTCCCCATGGGGCTGTGGGGGGGACCCGATGGCATGGAAGGCAACCCGATGTCTTCCGGTGAAGAGCCTGTGAGATCCAGCCCCCTGGATCTCACAGGCCGGAAGCTGTATGAGTAATACACACAGTATTACTCATACAGCCAATGCATTCCATTACAGAAGTATTGGAATGCATTGCAAAGGATTAGACCCCCAAAAGTGGGACAAAAAATGTAGTGAAAAAAAACAAAAACTTTCCCCACCCAAAAATTTAAAGTTTCAAGTAAAAAATAAACAAAAACGTAATTTATAGGAAAAAAAAAAAAGTATACATATTAGGTATCGCGCGAAAATAGTACGAATCTAACCGTCACCTCATCCCTCAAAAAATGAGCCCATACCTGAGACAATCGCCCAAAAAATAAAAAAACTATGGCTCAGAATATGGAGACACTAAAAACATAAATTTTTTTTTGTTTTAAAAAAGCTGTTATTGTGTAAAACTTACATAAATAAATAAAAAGTATACATATTTGGTATCGCCGCATTTGTATCGACCGGCTCTATAAAAATATCACATGACCTAACCCCTCAGATGAACACCGTAAAAAAATTTAAATAAAAACTGTGCTAAATAAACCATTTTTTGTCACCTTACATCACAAAACGTGTAATAGCAAGCGATCAAAAAGTCACACGCACCCCAAAATAGTGCCAATAAATCAGTCTTCTCCTCATGCAAAAATCATACCTTACCCAAGGTAATCGCCCAAAAACTGAAAAAATTATGGCTCTCAGACTATGGAAACACTAAAACATGATTTTTTTTGCTTCAAAAAAGAAATCATTGTGTAAAACATACATAAATTAAAAAAAAGTATACATATTAGGTATCGCCGCATCTGTGACAACCTGGTGTATAAAAATTATTAAAATGGAAAATCTGCCAAAAAAGTGAATTTTTTTCCATTAATTCTTGTGGAACACCTAAAGGGTTAACGACGTTTGTAAAATCAGTTTTGAATACCTTGAGGGGTGTAGTTTATAGAATAGGGTCATTTTTGGGTGGTTTCTATTATGAAAGCCTCGCAAAGTGACTTCAGACCTGAACTGGTCCCTAAAAATTGGGTTTTTGAAAATTTCTGAAAAATTGCAAGATTTGCTTCTAAACTTCTAAGCCTTGTAACATCCCCAAAAATTTTTATATAATTCCCAAAATGATCCAAACATGAAGTAGACATATGGGGAATGTAAAGTAATAACTATTTTTGTAGGTATTACTATGTATTATAGAAGTAGAGAAATTGAAACTTAGAAAATTGCAAATTTTTCCAAATTTTTGGTAAATTTTCTATTTTTTATATGCAAAAAAATTTACTTTTTTGACCCAATTTTAGCAGTGTCATGAAGTACAATATGTGACGAAAAAACTATTTCAGAACGGCCTGGGTAAGTAAAAGCGTTTTAAAGTTATCAGCACTTAAAGTGACACTGGTCAGAGTTGCAAAAAATGGCCCAGTCCTTAAGGTGAAATAGGGCTGAGTCCTTAAGGGGTTAAATAAGCCAGCACCTCATCTGCAGACAGCTGTTTTGGGGCGATTGCCCCTCATCAGTGCAGAGTAGAGAGTACTGGCTTAACTGGGTAGGAGGCCTGTGTCCAAGCAAGGGGGGAACTAACTCTCCTTAGGGAGAGAGCACCTTAATCACTGTGAGGAGACTTATAGGCCATACATGCTCCTCTGGAATTCTGGTAGGGAAGAAATGCAAATGAGCTCTTAACAAGCTTTCTTAACAAGGTGCTCTCTCTCTAAGGAGAGTTAGTTCCCCCCTTGCTCGGACACAGGCCTCCTACACAGTTAAGCCAGTACTATCTGCTCTGCACTGATGAGAGGCAATCACCCTGAAACAGCTGTCTGCAGCTGAGGTGCTGGCTTATTTAATATCCAAGTCATGTCTCAAGGCTTATTTTAAGAGCTGAATATTGACTTATAGGATAGCTGCCTTACATCTGTTCGCATTAGAGGCAAAGCTAAGAGGTGCTAAATTCTCCTCTGCCTTACACAGAAACCCCAAAAATCTGATTAATGTTAACTGCACTTCCTCTCCAGTCTCTTTTAACGGAACACATGGTCAGTTCGTAACAAATTACCCTCTTTTTTCCCTATCACGCTCTCTGAACTTGCTAGCCCTTACAGAAACCTGGCTTCAACCCTCTGACACTACTTCCCCTGCTGCCCTATCCTATGGTAGACTTCACTTCTCCCATACCCCCAGACCTGATGACAGGCACGGTGGAGGAGTAGGCATACTACTTTCTCCACAGTGCACATTTCTGGTCATTCCCCCTGTACCCTCTCTCACAATCCCCTTTTTTGAGGTTCACACCATTAGACTCTTCCATCCTTTCCCCCTGAGAGTTGCAGTTGTCTATCGTCCCCCAGGCTCCCCCCACCAATTTCTGGATCTCTTTGCAGCTTGGCTTCCTCACTTCCTCTCTTCTGAATCACCAACTCTTATTATGGGTGATTTTAATATCCCCATTGATGATCCTATTTCCCCCTCAGCCGCTCACTTTTTTTCTTTAACCTCCTCTCTTGTCCTATCACAGCTCACTTCCTCTGCCACGCATGAACAGGGCAATATACTTGATCTAGTATTCTTCTGTCACTGCTCAGTCTCAAACTTTTGTAACCTATCCTTCCCACTTTCTGACCACAATCTTCTTTCATTTACCATAAAGACCTTTCACTTTTCTCATGACAATCCTACTTTTTACACTTACAGAAACCTACACACCATTAACTGCCAGCAACTTATTAACACCTTACAACTAGCTCTTACCCCAATCACTTCCCTCCCCTGTCCAGACTTGGCTGTCAATCATTACAACCAGACCCTCAAAACCACCCTAGATGAAGTTGCTCCAATATCAATCCGACCCTCTCGACACAGAACACTGCAACCCTGGCACACACCTGAAACACGTTTTCTCCAGCGCTGCTCCAGATGTGCAGAACGCTTATGGAGAAAATCGCAAATATCAGCAGACTTCCTCCATTATAAATGTATGCTCAAAACATATAATTCGGCTCTCAACATTGCCAAACAAAAGTACTTCACCTCTCTCATCTCCTCACTCTCAAATAACCCAAAACTACTTTTTGACACTTTTCACTCCCTTCTAAGCTCTAAAGTTCCTGAACCTGTCACTGACCCCTGCACTTATGGCATGGCCACTTACTTCAGAGACAAGATTGGCAGTATCCAGTTTCCAGGCTTCTCAACCCACGACCTGTAGCAGTGATCCTATTCCATCACACCTCCTCCAGTCCCTCTCCTCGGCTGTCATCACTTACCCAACTACAATTTTTAACCTCTCTCTCTCTTCTGGTATCTTTCCCTCCTCTTTCAAACACTCTATTATAACCCCACTACTAAAGGAACCATCTCTTGATCTGACCTGTGCTGCTAACTACCGACCTGTTTCTAACCTCCCCTTCATCTCTAAACTCCTTGAACGTCTTGTCTACTCTCGTTTAATAAGCCATCTCTCTGCAAACTCTCTTCTTGACCCCTTACAATCTGCCTTCCGCCCTCTTCACTCGACAGAAACTGCCCTTACTAAAGTGTCCAACGATCTCCTAACAGCAAAAAGAAATGGTGACTATTCTCTACTGATTCTGTTGGATCTCTCTGCAGCATTCGATACCGTAGACCATACACTTCTCCTCACCATGCTCCACTCAATTGGCCTTAAGGACACTACTCTCTCTTGATTCTCTTCCTATCTCTCTGGCCGCTCCTTTAGTGTATTATTTGCTGGCTCTTCTTCTCCTCTTCCTCTTGATGTTGGAGTTCCTCAGGGTTCAGTACTAGGTCCTCTACTCTTCTCCCTCTATACAGCCCCCATTGGACAGACTATCAGTAGATTTGGCTTTCGATACCATCTCTATGGTGACGACACCTAACTATAAACTTCGTCCCCTGATATTACCCCTGCTTTACTCCAAAACACAAGTAATTGTCTGGCAGCTGTCTCTAACATCATGTCCTCTCTGTATATAAAACTGAACCTCTTAAAAACAGAACTTCTTGTCTTTCCCCCATCTACTAACTCACCTAAACTTGATATCTCAATTTCGGTCTGCAGCACTATCAGAACTCCTGTGCAACATGCCCGCTGTCTTGGCGCCACATTTGACTCCAATCTCTCCTTTGTTCCCCATATTCAATCACTTAGACACTCTTGTCGTCTGCACCTCAAGAATATGACCAGAATCTGCCCTTTTCTTACGGTGGAAACGGCAAAAACTCTTGTTGTTGCCTTGATTCATTCTCGTCTTGACTAGAAACATAGAAACATAGAATGTGTCGGCAGATAAGAACGATTTGGCCCATCTAGTCTGCCCAATATACTGAATACTATGGATAGCCCCCGGCCCTATCTTATATGAAGGATGGCCTTGTGCCTATCCCATGCATGCTTAAACCCTTCACTGTATTTGCAGCTACCACTTCTGCAGGAAGGCTATTCCATGCATCCACTACTCTCTCAGTAAAGTAATACTTCCTTATATTACTTTTAAACCTTTGCCCCTCTAATTTAAAACTGTGTCCTCTTGTGGTGCAACGCATTACTAATCGGTCTCCCTCTCACTAAACTCTCCCCCCTTCATTCTGTTCTAAATGCTGCAGCTAGGCTCATCTATCCATCCAACCACTACACTGATGCTACTAGCCTGTGCCAGTCACTTTACTGGTTGCCCATCCACCACAGAATACAGTTTAAACTTCTCACCCTCACAAACAAAGCTCTCCACAGTGCTGCACCTCCATACATCTCCTCCCTCATCTCCATATACCACCCTACTCGTGCTCTCCGTTCTGTTAGTGACCTAAGATTAATAACCTCCATAATTCGTACCTCTCACTCCCATCTTCAAAACTTTTCTCGAGCTGCACCTATTCTCTGGAATACTCTGCCCCGGAATACTAGGTCAATCCACAACTTCACCTTCAAACGTGCCTTAAAAACACATCTTTTCAGGCAGGCTTATCAAGCTACCTAAACTGACCATTCCCCGACTAAACCCCCCACCAACTACTCTGGCCTAAACTCGATCCTCTAGTAGTCCTAAACCCAAAGCAGATCGGCCGGCACCAGTCCTGTCAGTTCAATAATGGCTCAAATCCTACTTATCACAAACAACTACCTTACGTGTCACCCCCAATTCCTCATAGATTGTAAGCTCTTGCGAGCAGGGCCCTGACTCCTAGTGCTTCAGTTGCATATTATACAGTTATTTTTGTTTTTTATATGAACCCTATGAACTTGTAAAGCGCTGCGGAATATTGTGGCGCTATATAAATACATTTTATAAAATTATTATTATTATAAAGCTTGTTAAGAGCTCATTTGCATTTCTTCCCTCCCAGAATTCCAGAGGAGCAAGTATGGCCTATAAGTCTCCTCACAGTGATTAAGGTGCTCTCTCCCTAAGGAAAGTTAGTTCCCCCCTTGCTTGGACACAGGCCTCCTACGCAGTTAAGCCAGTACTCTCTGCTCTGCACTGATGAGGGGCAATCACCCCGAAACAGCTGTCTGCAGATGAGGTGCTGGCTTATTTAATATCCAAGTCATGTCTCAAGGCTTATTTTAAGAGCTGAATATTGACTTATAGGATAGCTGCCTTACATCTGGTGGCATTAGAGGCAAAGCTTGTTAAGAGCTTATTTGCATTTCTTCCCTCCCAGAAGAGCATGTATGGCCTATAAGTCTCTCTCCCTAAGAAGAGTTAGTTCCCCCCCTGTTTCTACAAAATACTGATAAAGGGTATTGATATACCGGCTTCCACAAATATTGATTGAGGCCTGCGATACACCAGCTTTAGAGTTGAGCGGACACCTGGATGTTTGGGTTCGACAGGTTCGGCCGAACTTCACAAAAAAGTTCGAGTTCGGGACCTGAACTTGAACCCGAACCCAATCTCCATTGAAGTCAATGGGGACCCAAACTTTTGAGCACTGAAATGGCTGTAAAAATGTCATGGAAAGGGCTAGACTGCTGCAAATGGCAGCAGAATATGGTTAAGAGCATGGCAAGTGCTCTGCAAACAAATGTGGATAGGGAAATGACTTTAAATAACATAAAATACGTAAAAATAAAAAATAATAATCTTGATCTAGGAGGACGAGGTCCATGTGGAGTAGGAGGTTGAGGAGGCAGTGGATGTGGCGGTGTAGGTGGAAGCGGCGGTGGAGGAGGAGGTAGTTTACACTGTTTTTTTGTTTAAATTTTTTCATTTTTTTTTGTTTAAATTAGGGTACACCCCAAAACATTGGGAAATATAACCTGTGATAAAACTCTACAGTCGTGCTAAACACACGTTCAGACAATACACTGGCTGCAAGGCAAGCTAGCACCTCCAAGGCGTAAAAGGCAAGCTTAGGCCATGTGCCCAATTTGGAGACTCAGAAGTTGAAGGGGGTAGACCCATCAGTCAGTATGTGTAGGCGTGTGCACACATACTGCTCCACCATGTTGCACGTCCCTGTGATGTTCACGATCCAATTTGATATCTTCTCTATCAACTTTTGATGTTCTTTTCTGCGCCTACCATGTTGATCAGGGTTCCAGGCTGGAGAGGGAGCATGAGAAAGGGATACTACATCCAAGGGAGGTCAATGGATGAAATTCAATGTGATTGAGCCGAAATGTGGGACAAAGTATTGAAGCAGAAGCTTCTAAGTTAAGGAGGGGGCGCGCGGCAATTACCCACTCCCGACCCAGGGAGGTAGTGACGATAAATAACAATACAGGACTCTTAAGATGCCCTATTATTGGAATGATTATAAAAAAAATTATAGGGAATGTAACTGGGGTATATTGGATTTTGAAACGTTAGACAGGCGAGGCCTTGCTGCCGCTTTGTTGACTCTAGATAACTTCTGCCTGATCAGACGTCCCCGATCCATTTGGATATCTTTTATATCAACTATCGATAATCTTTTCTGCGCCTACCATGTTGATCCCGGTTATCGGCGAATCAGGGTTCCATGCCGGAGAGTGAGAAATAGATATCACATCCAAGAAAGGTCAATGGATGAAATTAAATGTTGATCGAGCGGAAAAGTGGGACAAATTATTGAAGCCGAAGCTTACAAGTAAAGGAGGTGGCGCGTGTCAATTAAAGAAGAATTTTTGAAATTTAATTCCCTGTCACCTATGCAGAGCAGTGGTTTGTATACAGCAAAATTGGTAAAATGTCACCTGACAATGTAACAGACGATTTTTTAAAATTTATGTCCCTGTCACCTATGCAGAGCAGGGGTTTATTCACGGCAAAAATGGTCAAATGTCACCCAAGAATGTAACAGACAAATTAGTGAAATTTGTTTACCTGTCTACTAGGTATAGAAGGGGTATAGCTCAGCAAAAATTTTGTAAATTTCACCCAAAAATGTAACAGAGAAATAAATGTTAAAATGTTTTTACCTGTCTACTAGGGAGAGCAAGGGTATATCACACCCAAAAATTTGTGAATTTTACCCGAATATGTAACAGACAAATTTATTTTATTTTTTTACATGTCTACTAGGTATAGCAGGGGTATTTCACAGCCAAAAATTTGTGAATTTCACCCGAGAATGTAACAGACAAATTAGTGAAATGTTTTTATTTGTCTACTAGGTAGAGCAGGGGTATATCACACCCAAAAATTAGTGAATTTCACCCGAAAATGTAACAGACAAATGAGTGAAATGACATAAAATACAAATTAAAAAAAATTATCTTGATTTATGAAGTGGAGGTCCATATGGAGTAGGAGTTTGAGGAGGCGGTGGATGTAGCGGTGTAGGTGGAAGCAGCGGTGGAGGAGGACGAGGTAGCCAACACTGGTTTTTGGTTTTAATTTATTTATTTATATTTAATTTATGGTACACTCCAAAAAAGTGGGAAATATCCAAAATACAACAATGAGCTATTGCGCTGTAGTATAACAATGACTGGGTAAGGCCGGTATACATGTCTATTCTGCACAAGGTATGGACAAGTCCTGTGGGATCCATGCCTGGTTCATTTTAATGAACGTGAGCATGTCCACATTGGCTGTGGACAGGCTGCCGCGCTTGTCTGTGATAACGCCCCCTGCCGTGCTAAACACATGTTCAGACAATACACTGCCTGCAGGGCAGGCCAGCACCTCCAAGGCATAAAGGGCAAGCTCAGGCCATGTGCCCAATTTGGAAACCCAGAAGTTGAAGGGGGCAGACCCGTCATTCAGTACGTGTAGGCATGTGCACACCTACTGCTCCACCATGCTGCTGAAATGCTGCCTCCTGCTAAGATGTTCCATATCAGCTGGTGGTGCTAATTGTTGTGGCGTGCTGACAAAGCTTTTTCACATTTCGGCCATGCTAACCCTGCCTTCTGAGGTGCTGTTGGTGCCCAAGCTGCGATGACGACCTCTTCCTCCTCTTCAGCCTTCGACTTGTGCTTTCACTGTGCCCCCGCTGTCAGGTGGGAATGCTACCAGCAGCGCTGCTACTCACGCATCTTACGATCAAGCTCCAGTGATGGAATTAAGGACGGTACGTTGTCCTTGTAACAGGGATCCAGCAGCGTGGACACCCAGTAATCCGCACAAGTTAGAATGTGGGCAACTCAGCGGTTGTTGCGGAGACACTGCAGCATGTAATCACTCATGTGTGCCAGGCCGCCCAGAGGCAACGACAAGCTGTCCTCTGTGGGAGGTATATCGTCTGTGTCCTCTGTATCCCCCCCAGCCATGCACCAGTGATGGCCATGAGCTGGTTTGGGTGCCACCCTGCTGTGAACACGGTTTCTCCTCCTCCTCCACCTCGTCATCCTCCAGAACTGTGCCCTGGCTGGACAATTGTGTACATGGCGTTTGTGCGTGCAGGAACCCACTCTCGGAGGCACTTGTGAATGACTGGCCGGAAACCCTACGAAATGATCCCTCTTCCTCCTCCTCCTGTGCCACATCCATTCCCATCATCACCAGAAGCGTTTTTTCAAGGAGGCATAGAAGTGGGATAGTAACACTGAGAACGGCGTCATCGGCAATGGCCATGTTGGTGGAGTACTCAAAACAGCGCAACAAGGAACACAGGTCTAGCATGGAGGTGGTGCTGTTCCACAGAGCGACTAACCCGTGCATGCTGCAGCTGAAACTCCACTATCGCCTGCTGCTGCTTGCACAGTCTGGCCAGCATGTGCAAGGTGGTGTTCCACCTTGTGGGCATGTCGCATATGAGGTGGTGAGCAGGAAGGCCAAAGTTACGCTGCAGCGCTGACAGACGAGCAGTATCAGGGTGAGAACGCCGAAAGCGTGCACAGACGGCCCGCACTTTATGCAGCAGCTCTGACATATCGGGTTAATTTTTAAGGAACATCTTCACCACCAAATTCAGCACATGCGCCAGGCAAGGGATGTGCGTCAAACCGGCTAGTCCAAGAGCTGCTACGAGATTTCACCCATTATCCACTCATCGGTCTGTTGTTCAAGGCCCGTCCACAGATAAGTTTTAAAACTGCCTACTGTCGTTTACCCCTGGCTGTGCTGAAGTAGGTGGTGAAGGCGTTGCGCTGACCGGATGAGGAGCTGGTAGATGATGAGGAAGCAGAGTAGGAGGAGAAGAAACAGGAGGCAAACTGAGGCACCCTGCAATCCTCGTTGGTGTAAGGACATGCGCCAAACTGCTATCCGCCTCAGGCCTAGCAGCCACTGCATTTACCCAGTGTGCTGTAAGGGAGATATAACATCCCTGACTGTGCTTACTGGTCCACGTATTCGTAGTAAGGTGCACCTTGCCACGGATGGCGTTGCACAGTGCACACCTGATTTTGTCCCCCACTTGGTTGTGCAGGGAAGTGATGGCTCGCCTGGAAAAGTAGTGGCGGATGTGCACAACGTACTGTGGGACAGCCACCGCCATAAGACTTTTAAAGCTCTCCGTCTCCACCAGACGGAATGACAGCATTTCAAATGCCAGGAATTTGGGAATGCTGGCCTTCAGAGTCATGGATCGCTGGTGGGTAGGGGGGTACTTCCTCTTCAACTCCAGTGTTTGGGAGATGGAGAGCTGAATGCTTCTGTGGGACATTGTGGAGATGCTTGGTGACCCAGGTGGTGGTGTTGCTGGCAGATCCTCTGTTTGCGGGGTGGCAGGTGCCGCTGTCACTCCAGAGGTGGATGAAGAGGCCGAGACTGCACCTGGTTTTTGAGGTGTCTACTTGTCAAGGTGGGAAGTGGGGGAACCCCCCACCGTGCGGTAATAAAAAGGGGATCAGCCTGGCCAAAAGGAGTAATAAGGGAGCAGGTCACCTCCTACAGCGTCCCTAATCCTCTCCCTGACTCCTCACCGTATGAGTGGACCCCGATGGTAGGACGACTCATACTCAGGATTCCTAGAGACCCTAAGTCGCCCTGGTAATCCCTCACCAAGGAGCAGGAAAGAGACGACCTGTTCATCCCAGTCATGGAGGAACAGGAGTCTCTGAGGCCAGGCTGCATGGAGAGGAGAACACATATAGCTTAAGGAGATGGCAGGTAAGCAAAACCAATAACACACTTACCTGCCACAGACACACTGACTGGAACCAGTGCACTAGTGCAGCTGTCCACACCAACATTAAAGGACACAGCACACACCACAAACCACACAGGAACCCAGGACATCCATAGCTGCAATAAACGTGAGACAGGAGAATGTCTAGCAAACATGACACCAAACACCACCAGACATGTAACACCAAACTAGACATACAAACACCCTGAACATAACTCACTCCATACAAATAGGGACGGGAAGGAGACACCAGGATGACATTGATGACCACAAGGGTGGCCCTCACTGGACAGATGGAACACCCTGAACTGGAGCAGAGCTCCAGCACCAACGACAGCTGAAGTACAACTGACTCCAGCCAGGAAACCACAGAAGAAAAGCCAAGTGACCACACCCAGTCAGGGAGTTAACCCTTACAGCACCAGACAGAGGGAGGATACCACTTAAAGGGGAAGTGCACACACAAGCGTACCAAACACGTAACCACCAGCAACAGCATGCTTGACTACCATGTCACAGCAATGACCCAGAAGGCCGAGACACTGCCACCGCATGCTCTCCCAGCAACACGTTGCCGCGGGCAACCGCAAGTGTGGCAACAGTGTCACAGCGTACACCATAGGCTGTGACACTACTCCACTGCAGCTCGTGCTTTGCACTTAGATGCCTGGTCATGCAGGTTGCGCTCAGGTTGAGATTGTTTATGCCTCGCTTCAGGCTCTGATTGCACAGCGTGCAAACCACTCGTGTCTTGTCGCCAGCACATTGTCTGAAGAACTGCCACGCCAGGGAACTCCTTGGAGCTGGCTTTGGTGTGCTTGGTCCCTTGCTGCAGTGGGCAGTAGCAGGTGTACTGTCTAGGGGACGTCCGCTCCGCTTTTGCACCCTGCTCCCTCTTCTGCTGTGCTGGTGGCTCTGTGCGACCACCGCCTCTTCCTCCGAACTACACAGGTCAGTCGCAATACCTTGATTCCATGTGGGGTCGAGGACCTCATCATCCTCCACATCATCTTCCACCCACTCTTCATACCTTCCCTCCTTGTCGGTCTGCACACTTTCGAAAGCCACAGCAGTTGGCACCTGTGTTTCGTCATCATCCGAGACGTGCTGCGGTGGTCCTCCCATGTACTCATCTTGAAACATAAGTGGTTGGGCATCGGTGGACTCCATCTCTTCCACTTCTGGGGCAGTGATAGGTGGATGGCCCTGGGAAACCCTGCTAGCAGTCATCAAAAAGCAGAAGAGGCTGCTGCATGACTTGGGGCTCAGTCCAATGAGCAATAGCAATAGCGGAGGCAGCATATCCAGTGAAAAAAATCCCTTTATTGGGAACTGCTTACATGTAAAAACGTGGTTACAGGAAAATTGCTACGTTTCGGCTATGACATAGCCTTTGTCAAGCATGCTCCGCTATTGCTCATTGGACTGTATACTCAGGAGCCTGTGTGGATCTAGGGCTCTAGGTGGGCTGTTGCATTCTGGTCGACCGCAAGATCTGGTGAGTGCGACTTCTGATTGATATATTGCATGACTTGGGGCTCAGACTGCTTGGCTGATTTGCAAGGGGCTGAGGTCAAAGAATGATGGACAAAGGCTGCAGGTGCCAACTCTGATCTTTCAGCAGGAGACTGGGTGGGAGACAATGTAAAGGAACTGGAGGCACTGTCAGAAACCGAATCTATTGCCTGTACTTGTTCTGGCCTCACCATTCCTAGAGCTGCATTAGGCCCGACCAAATTACGCTGAAGATCGACCACGTCCTCTCCCTGCAACAGGAAATCCACCAGCTGCACCACGACTGATGCCATGACCTTTATTTGACGCTCTCATCATATTTCTAAAATGTAAGATCTTGCCAAAAATGGGTGTTTTTTTAAAAGCAGAATATAACAGCAGCATCTAACGTGTGTATTTCACACTGACATATGCAGAAAAGGCTGCAAAAATAAGTATTTTAAACAAAATGTGTGTTTTTTTTAAAACAGCAGTATCTAAAGAGTGTATCTCACACTGACAGATGCAGCCAAGGCTGCAAATTTATTTTTTGGACCAAAATGTGTGTTTTTTTTAAGAACAGAATAAAACAGCAGTATCTAAAGCATGTATCTCACACTGACAGATGCAGCAAAGGCTGCAAATGTAGTTTTTTACCCAAAATGGGTATTTTTTTTCAACCCAGAATGGGTGTTTTTTTAATAACAGAATAGAACAGCAGTATCTAACGCGTGGATCTCACACTGACAGATGCAGCAAAGGCTGCAAATTATTGCAAGGTGTATTTTTACATATAAAATAGGAAGTTTGAGTCAGCACAACCTGCCTGCAGGTGCACATCACTATGGCGAAATACATACACAAACGGAAAATGCAAATGTGATCGCACACTACATCCAGCACTCTGCCCTCCATGCTGGATGAGACATTGGTTTATATTTTGGCCAAAGCATAGTAAGCCACTCACCACGTCAAGGTCGTCTCATGAGTGGTCCCTAACTCTTGTTCCTACCTGTTCATGGGCCATGACAGCCACATAAAATCCAGGGAATGCAGGTCAGCATGCAAGCCAAGTACACTTTGCTTGTAACCCCGTCCGGTGCCATTACAGCTTTCATCGGATCCAGGGATGCAAGTGTGTGTCAACTGTTCATATATAGTCTGCAAATTAACAAAATTGGGGTCACATGAGCTGCAAATAAAAGCTGATGACGAAAACCGGAAGTGCGATGCGTTATATATATAAACAGTTCACACACACCATCAGTATCCCTTGAGAAAGCGACCGCGAAACACGTGTTGGGATCCAGGACTGCTTGGCCTGTATTCACTTGTATTGTATGTTTTTTTTCCCCATGTCATGTTTTAGTTTAAGCACTATGCACTTTATACATATTGACTGTGGGCTGTGACTGAGTACTACTCTGCACAGTTTGGGATTATTTATTATTATATTAATTATATCACAATACAACAGACCTGTTGAGATCATCCTGTGTGACTTAATGCTGCTTCTATATACGGATGTGTATGTTTTATACATATGTATGTCCAATAAAGATTTTGTATTTCTATAATTTATGCTGTTCTGAGTCTAGTTTAAAGTCTCATATTCCACTAACTTGTGACAAAAAATAAAAACTTCCATGAACTCACTATGCCCATCACGGAATACCTTGAGGTGTCTTCTTTCCAAAATGGGGTCACTTGTGGGGTATTTATACTGCCCTGGCATTTTATGGGCCCTAATGCATGAGAAGTAGTTTGAAATCCAAATGTATAAAAAATGTCCTGTGAAATCCTAAAGGTGCTCTTTAGAATTTGGGCCCCTTTGCCCACCTAGGCTGCAAAAAAGTGTCACACATGTGGTATTGCCGTACTCAGGAGAAGTAGGGCAATGTGGTTTGGGGTGTCTTTTTACATATACCCATGCTGGGTGAGAGAAATATCTCTAAATGACAACTTTTCCCATTTTTTTTATACAAAGTTGTCATTTTAGAGAGATATTTCTTTCACCCAGCATAGGTATATGTAAAAAGACACCCCAAAACACATTGCCCTACTTCTCCTGAGTACGACGATACCACATGTGTGACACTTTTTTGCAGCCTAGGTGGGCAAAGGTGCCCAAATTCTAAAGAGACCTTTAGGATTTCACAGGGCATTTTTAACACATTTGGATTTCAAACTACTTCTCACACATTAGGGCCCCTAAAATGCCAGGGCAGTATAAATACACCAAAAGTGACCCCATTTTGGAAAGAAGACACCCCAAGGTATTCCGTGAGGGGCATGGCGAGTTCCTAGAAATTATTTTTTTTGGCACAAGTTAGCGGAAAATTATGATTTTTTTTTTTTTTTCTTACAAAGTCTCATATTCCACTAACTTGTGACAAAAAATAAAAACTTCTATGAACCCACTATGCCCATCACGAAATACCTTGCGGTGTCTTCTTTCCAAAATGGGGTCACTTGTGGGGTATAAATACTGTCCTGGCATTTTAGGGGCCCTAATGTGTGAGAAGTAGTTTGAAATCCAAATGTGTAAAATATGCCCTGTGAAATCCTAAAGGTGCTCTTTAGAATTTGGGCCCCTTTGCCCACCTAGGCTGCAAAAAAGTGTCACACATGTGGTATCGCCGTACTCAGAAGAAGTAGGGCAATGTGTTTTGGGGTGTATTTTTACATTTACCCATGCTGGGTGAGAGAAATATCTCTCTAAAAGTCAACTTTTCCCATTTTTTTATACAAAGTTGTCATTTTAGAGAGATATTTCTCTCACCCAGCATGGGTATATGTAAAAAGACACCCCAAAACACATTGCCCAACTTCTACTGAGTACGTCAATACCACATGTGTGACACTTTTTTGCAACCTAGGTGCGCAAAGGGGCCCAAATTCCTTTTAGGAGGGCATTTTTAGACATTTGGATTCCAGACTTCTTCTCACGCTTGAGGGCCCCTAAAATGCCACGGCAGTATAAATACCCCACATGTGACCCCATTTTGGAAAGAAGACACCCCAAGGTATTCCGTGAGGGGCATGGTGAGTTCATAGAAATTATTTTTTTGGCACAAGTTAGCGGAAATTGATTTTTTTTTTTTCTAACAAAGTCTCCCGTTCCGCTAACTTGGGACAAAAAGTTCAATCTTTCATGGACTCAATATGGCCCTCAGCAAATACCTTGGGGTGTCTTCTTTCCAAAATGGGGTCATTTGTGGGGTGTTTGTACTGCCCTGGCATTTGAGGGTCTCCGCAATCATTACATGTATGGCCAGCATTAGGAGTTTCTGCTATTCTCCTTATATTGAGCATACGGGTAATGAGATTTTTTTTTTCGTTCAGCCTCTGGGCTGAAAGAAAAAATGAACCGCACAGATTTCTTCATTCACATCGATCAATGTGAATGAAAAAATCTCTGCCAAAAAAAAAAAGGAGTGGAAAGGCGTCTGCCAGGACATAGGAGCTCAGCTAAACATCCAAACCCACTCAGCCCATATGCCCTGGCAAACCCAATTTCTCCATTCACATCAATCGATGTGGATGAATAAATCATTGCTGGGGTTTTATTTTATCTTAAATTTTTTTATATATACAAAGTGTTTGCCAAAGCATATGAACACCGCCACTCAGCTCATAAGCCTCAGCAAATGTATCTTTTTTACTGCAGAGGAGAAATCGCGTCTTGCAGCTCCGCATGCACCGACTTTTGCGTAATCTGACAGCAGCGCAATGCTTTTGTCAGAATGCACATCAGTGCTGCAGCTGGTTCATCGGTTGGTCCACCTAGAAGGTAAAAAAAAAAAAAAAAAAAACTGGCCGCAACGCAATAAATTTATTAACATTAACTTCACATAACATTTGAAACAGAACATTAACTTTTAAAAACTTTTTGGAACTTTTGAAACATTAGACGGCTCACTACACTGGTGGTTGGGGCCACGGAACCTCCTGGATACAGGAGGTTCTCGATGATCTCTTCCTGAAATTTGAGGAAGGATCTTGTTCTCCCAGCCTTACTGTAGAGAACAAAACTATTGTACATCGCCAATTGAATTAAATATACACAGTGGCGTTGCAAGGGGGGTGCGTACCGCACCGGGTGACACCAGCAGGGCCGGCATTTACGAGTCATTTGTATTGTCGTCCTCAGGAGAGGGAAAGATGTGTCTGGGATTCAAACCCACGACCTTCTGTCAGCGATGCGATGCAGCCTCTTCCTGTGTCCCGCCCTGTATGTCCATATATGGAGTCAGTGGTTGTGTATTCTAATTTAGCCTGTATTTCAGAAAAGTTTCTGCTGGGATTCAAACCCAGAAGCAAAGCACTTAACCACATAGCCATAAGATCTGCCTTGATACTGATTGAAAAAATATGAGATTTCAACTGTTGTAGCTGGCTAAGTGTGCATCTATACACATGACAGCTGCCCCAACACACCCAGCACTGCTATATCTCTATATGACAGCTGTTCCAGCACACTCAGCTCTGCTATATCTCTATATATGATAGCTGCCCCAGCACACCCAGCTCTGCTACATCTAATACACATGACAGCTGCACCAGCACACTCAGCTCTACTATATCTCTATATATGACAGCTGCCCCAGCAAACCCAGCTCTGCTATATGTATACACATGACAGCTGCCCAAACACACCCAGCTCTGCTACATCTATACACATGACAGCTGCCCCAGCACACTCAGCTCTGCTATATCTCTATATATCTATCTACTGTATGGGTGAGCTGGGTGTGCTGGGGCAGCTGTCATGTGTATAGATGTAGCAGAGCTGGGTGTGTTTGGGCAGCTGTCATGTGTGTTAGATGTAGCAGAGCTGGGTGTGCTGGGGCAGCTTATCTATCATATATAGAGAAATAGCAGAGCTGGGTGTGTTTGGGCAACTGTCATGTGTATAGATGTACACTTAGCCAGCTATAACAGTAGAAGTCTCATATTTTTTCAGTCAGTAGCAAGGCAGATCTTATGGCTGTGTGGGTAAGTGCTTTGCCTCTTATACAGAAGGTCGTGGGTTCGAATCCCAGCAGAAACTTTTCTGAAATACAGGCTAAATTAGAATACACAAGCACTGACTCCATATATGGACATACAGGGCGGGACACAGGAAGAGGCTGCATCGCTGACATGGAGGTAAGTAGAAGTGTTTTTTTTTTTTAAATACCCGACTTAGTAACCTTCCATGGGGGGAGCGGGAGGCACTTGATACTGGCACATGGGGGAAGGGGGGTTTGGCACCTGATACTGGCACATGGGGGGGAGGGGGGTTGGCACCTGATACTGGCACATGGGGGGGGCGGGAGATGGCACTATGATACTGGGACATGGGGGGAAGAAAGAGACACTTGATACTGGCACTTTTGGGGGGGGGGAGATGGCATGGCACTATGATACTGGCACATGGGGGGGAAGGAGAGAGACACTTGATACTGGCACATGGGGGGGAAGGAGAGAGACACTTGATACTGGCACTATTTTGGGGGGAGGAGAGAGGCACTTGATACTGGCACTTTTGGGGGGGAGATGGCATGGCACTATGATACTGGCACATGGGGGGGAGAGAGGCACTTGATACTGGCACTTTTTGGGGGGGGGGGAGAGAGGCACTTGATACTGGCACTTTTGGGGGAGATGGCATGGCAGTATGATACTGGCACATGGGGGGGGAGGAGAGAGGCACTTGATACTGGCACTTTGGGGGGGAGAGGAGAGAGGCACTTGATACTGGCACTTTTTTTTGGGGGGGAGAGGCACTTGATACTGGCACTTTTGGGTGGAGATGGCATGGCACTGATACTGGCACATGGGGGGGGAGAGAGGCACTTGATACTGGAGCTTTTGGGGGGGAGATGGCACTATGATACTGGGACATGGGTGTGGAGGAGAGAGGCACTTCATACTGGCACATGGATGGGTTTGGCACTATGATACTTGCACATGGGGGGGGGGTCGTGGGTTCGAATCCCAGCAGAAACTTTTCTGAAATACAGGCTAAATTAGAATACACAAGCACTGACTCCATATATGGACATACAGGGCGGGACACAGGAAGAGGCTGCATCGCTGACATGGAGGTAAGTAAAAGTGTTTTTTTTTTTAAATACCCGACTGTTACTTCCATGGGGGGGGAGCGGGAGGCACTTGATACTGGCACATGGGGGGAGGGGGGTTGGCACCTGATACTGGCACATGGGGGGAGGGGGGTTGGCACCTGATACTGGCACATGGGGGGAGGGGGGTTGGCACCTGATACTGGCACATGGGGGGGCGGGAGATGGCACTATGATACTGGCACATGGGGGGAAGAGAGAGGCACTTGGTACTGGCACTTTTGGGGAGAGGTGGCATGGCACTATGATACTGGCACATGGGGGGGAAGGAGAGAGACACTTGATACTGGCACTTTTTTGGGGGGAGGAGAGAGGCACTTTATACTGGCACTTTTGGGGGGGAGATGGCATGGCACTATGATACTGGCACATGGGGGGAGGAGAGAGGCACTTGATACTGGCACTTTTGGGGGGGAGATGGCTGTCACAGCCACTATCTCTGGCTGTGACCTTCCGTCATTGCTTGTTCGGCGCTCCTTGCTGAAGTTCTGTTCCTGTGTCATTTGTGGTTCTTTATGGGTTAACTCCCCTGTGTGCCTATTAGGAGTTAATCCTCTGTCTGCTCCATGGGTGTGGTCTCTTTGCTGCACCCATGGAACCTGTATATAAGGCTGAGGTTTCCTCAGTTCTGGGTCAGCTCTCCTGGTGTGTGTTGTCTTGTCCTGCTCCTGGTTTGTACTCTCTCTCCCATGCTGCTGACCCATGGGATCCGTGTCTGTCTGCCTGTGCTCTGTGGGTTTCCCTACTTGTTCATTAACGTCGTCTGTCTGTTATCGGTTCTGCCTGTTATGTTTTAGTTACTTTGTGTTTATTCTGATGTCTGTGTTCAGCAAGCCTTTGCAGCAGAGTGGCATGACAAGGCCATGCAGTTTACTACTGGTGGAGCAAGTCCTTCTCTGCTCATTGCCACTCCTGCTCCCTTGCGTGAACTCCTGCTTGTATTATTAGTTGCCCTGTTTTGTATTTGCCTGTATGTTATGTATGCCTATGTGCCGTCGGTACCTTCTGGTACCTGTTGTCCATTCGCTCCTGCTGTCACTGTCTAGTTCACGCTCCAGAGTGGACCCTGGCAACTTCCTGCGGCAAAGTCTAACCCTACCATCTAGGGCTCTAGTGAAAACCAGGAGTTGCTTAGTTACGCCCCTCTGGAGTATTACTAGACAGTGGCGCAGTGGGGGTCTTCTCCCACTGTGCTGACGGTACATTGAGCTCATGTTTTTTCTGTACCTGATTTCCGTTTGTTTATTGCATGACGACGCGGTGGTCTCTCCTGGGACCTCCAACTTGGGACAATGGCACTATGATACTGGGACATGGGTGTGGAGGAGAGAGGCACTTCATACTGGCACGTGGGCGGGTTGGCACTTGACACTGGCACATGGGTGGGTTTGGCACTATGATACTGGCAAATGGGGGGTCGTGGGTTCGAATCCCAGCAGAAACTTTTCTGAAATACAGGCTAAATTAGAATACACAAGCACTGACTCCATATATGGACATACAGGGCAGGACACAGGAAGATGCTGCATCGCTGACATGGAGGTAAGTAGAAGTGTTTTTTTTAAATACCCGACTGTTACTTCCATGGGGGGGAGCGGGAGGCACTTGATACTGGCACATGGGGGAGGGGGGTTGGCACCTGATACTGGCACATGGGGGGGAGGGGGGTTGGCACCTGATACTGGCACATGGGGGGCGGGAGATGGCACTATGATACTGGGACATGGGGGGAAGAGAGAGGCACTTGATACTGGCACTTTTGTGGGGGGAGGAGAGAGGCACTTGATACTGGCACTTTTGGGGGGGAGATGGCACTATGATACTGGGACATGGGGGTGGAGGAGAGAGGCACTTCATACTGGCACGTGGGGGGGGTTGGCACTTGATACTGGCACATGGGTGGGTTTGGCACTATGATACTGGCACATGGGTGGGGAGAGGCACTAGATACTGGCACTTTTTTTTTGGGGGGGGAGATGGCACTATGATACTGGGACATGGGGGGTAAGAGAGAGGTACTTGATACTGGCAAATGGGGGGGTTGGCACTGTGATACTGGCACATGGGGGGTGGGAAGGAGAGAGGCACTTGATACTGGCACATGGGGGGGTAGATGGCACTATGATACTGGGATATGTGGGGGGGAGGAGAGAGGCACTTGATACTGGCACATGATGGGGGGGCATCTATGGGGACACTTACTGACACATTATTGGGCATTATGGGGGACACTAGGCCGGCAGCCTATCAGAGGCCGGACACTAAGGGCATCTACTGGGGCACTATATATGGGGAATTTTATACTGGTACATTATGGGGGGCACTAGCAGGAAGGGGGGAGAGGAGCACTATGGGGGAATTTACTGGGTGCACTATATAGGGGTATTTTATACTGGGACATTATGGGGCACTATGGGGACATTAGCTCAACTGGGGGCATTACAAGGGCGTATTTTTTGCACTGTCACATTAAAAGGAGAATTAATTCTACTGGGGGGGGGGATTATGGTGGGCTTTATTACTCCCCCATGGTATGACCCCCTAGTAGCAGCACCAGCCTCTCCCTGCTCTGCTATCCCTCTGCCCCTTCTCCAAATCCTTATTATGAAATCTTTCTCATTAGGATAAAACACATCAGCTCCACCGAGCCCCCGGCCAAGTGTTGAAGTGGTGTCCGAGATCCCCAAGGGCCAAGCCAAGTAACTGTAAATTTTTATGTGAAATATGTTTGTTATACACATATAGCATACACTGTGCCACACAATATACAGTATACCGCTACACTGTGCCACACAATATACAGTATACCGCTACACTGTGCCACACAATATACAGTATACCTCTACACTGTGCCACACAATATACAGTATACCGCTACACGGTGCCACACAATATACAGTATACCGCTACACTGTGCCACAAAATGTACAGTATACCGCTACACTGTGCCACACAATGTACAGTATACCGCTACACTGTGCCACACAATATACAGTATACCTCTACACTGTGCCACACAATATACAGTATACCACTACACTGCCACACAATATACAGTATACCTCTACACTATGCCACACAATATACCGCTACACTGTGCCACACAATATACAGTACACCTCTACACTGTATAGATTTGTAGAGAGAATCTCTAAATCGCACATCCTCATACCTATGCTTCTGATATAACAACTGTTTTCAATTATCAGCATTTCTTATGATAAAACATGGCTATACAGCACTGTTATCAATCATTTGCTGTGCACTATAAAGAGGCAATTAGTATACAGTTTGATCAAAGAGCATAGGCCCACTTACCGCGACAAGGTTGCCTCTTGTTTAAGTGGGAACCTACTCTAACCATGGCGCAGAGCCGTGCGGCGACCACCACGCCTCCACACCGCTCCAGCAGGCAATGGGATCCAGCAGCCGCACAGCAGCCCCACTGTACAGTGAGGCCACCTGGGCCCCGGGTCCCATCACTCCACCAGCACGGCACAGAAGCAG
Source organism: Bufo bufo (assembly GCF_905171765.1). Classification (NCBI taxonomy): domain Eukaryota; kingdom Metazoa; phylum Chordata; class Amphibia; order Anura; family Bufonidae; genus Bufo; species Bufo bufo. The sequence goes on along the minus strand of NC_053397.1, from coordinate 129,192,032 downwards.
AGACGGCCGCCATCCAGCGCCGCATGTGAACTGGTGCAAAGAGCTCACCTGTTCACAGCCTCTCAGGAACTCCAACTGAGATGTGGTAGGAATTTATAGACCCTTTGCAGACTTCTGCTAATTAAAAAGCACCTGAGCCACATGGGGAGGAGTGCTGATTCAGATGGGGGAAAAAGAAGTTTACAGCATAAATTGTATAGATATGTAGAGAGAATCTCTAAATCGCACATCCTCATACCTATGCTTCTGATATAACAACTGTTTTCAATTATCAGCATTTCTTATGATAAAACATGGCTATACAGCACTGTTATCAATCTTTTGCTGTGCACTATAAAGAGGCAATTAGTATACAGTTTGATCAAAGAGCATAGGCCCAGCAAATGATTGATATATCCGCTGTATAGCCATGTTTTATCATAAGAAATGCTGCTTATTACATACATTAGTCAATAGTATAGGAATGAGGAGGTGCGATTTAGTTTCACTCTACAAACCATGATTTAAATGCTCTATAGTCTTTCTTCCCCCATACTAAGTCAGCACTCCTCCCCATGTGGCACAGGTGCTCTTTACTTAAATTAGCAGTAGTCTGCACAGGGTTTTAATTCCTACCACATCTCAGTTGGAGTTCCTGAGAAGCTGTGAACAGGTGATCCCTTAGCACCAGTTCACATGCGGCGCTGGATGGCGGCCGTCGCTGTTTCTGTGCTGTGCTGGTGGAGCTGTGGGATCCGAGGCCTAGGTGGCTCCGCTGTACAGCGGGGTAGCTGGTTGGCTGCTGGATCCCATTGCCTGCTGGAGCAGTGTGGAGACGCGGTGGTCGCCACACGGCACTGCGCTACGGTTAGAGTAGGTTCCCACTTAACAAGAGGCAACCTTGTAAGTGGGCCTATGCTCTTTGATCAAACTGTATACTAATTGCCTCTTAATAGTGCACAGCAAATGATTGATATAACCGCTGTATAGCCATGTTTTATCATAAGAAATGCTGCTTATTACATACAGTAGTCAATAGTATAGGAATGAGGAGGTGCGATTTAGTTTCACTCTACAAACCACACCTCTACACTGTGCCACACAATGTACAGTATACCTCTACACTGTGCCACACAATATACAGTATACCGCTACACTGTGCCACACAATATACAGTATACCGCTACACTGTGCCACACAATATACAGTATACCTCTACACTGTGCCACACAATATACAGTATACCTCTACACTGTGCCACACAATATACAGTATACCTCTACACTGTGCCACACAATATACAGTATACCTCTACACTGTGCCACACAATATACAGTATACCGCTACACTGTGCCACACAATATACAGTATACCTCTACACTGTCACACAATGTACAGTATACCTCTACACTGTGCCACACAATATACAGTAAACCTCTACACTGTGCCACACAATATACAGTAAACCTCTACACTGTGCCACACAATATACAGTATACCGCTACACTGTGCCACACAATATACAGTATACCGCTACACTGTGCCACACAATATACAGTATACCACTACATTGTGTAGTCTGTTCTATAAGCACCATTGTTTTGTGGCGGCGGACAGAAAATAATCTGGAAGTGCCCCTCCCGAGACCAGGCTCTGACTGCTAGGGGGGGTCTGCTGAGCTAACGGATGCCCCCTATGGCAGTAGCACCACCATAGCCCCCATATATGGCAAAAAAATTACTGCTTCGGGGGGGGGGACGACACAATTTTCTACCGCACTGGGTGACACCAGCCCTAGCAACGCCACTGAATATACAGACACCTTCTTATACCAGCGTCTGGTCCTGCGGGAAAGTAAATAAGGAGCCAACATCTGGTCATTGAAGTCCACCCCTCCCATGAGCGAATTATAGTTGTGGACACAGAGGGGCTTTTCAATGACTCCAGTTGCTCATTCAATTTTGATTGTCGTGTCTGCGTGAATGGAGGAGAGCATGTAAACGTCACGCTTGTCTCTCCATTTCACCGCGAGCAGTTCTTCGTTACACAAGGCAGCCCTCTCCCCCCTTGCAAGACGGGTGGTAACGAGCCGTTGGGGGAAGCCACGGCGACTAGGTCGCGCGGTGCCACAGCAGCCAATCTGTTCTAAAAACAAATGCCTGAAGAGGGGGACAATTGTGTAAAAATTGTCCACATAAAGATGGTACCCCTTGCCAAATAAGGGTGACACCAAGTCCCAGACTGTCTTCCCACTGCTCCCCAGGTAGTCAGGGCAACCGACCGGCTCCAGGGTCTGATCTTTACCCTCATAGACTCGAAATTTGTGCGTATAGCCTGTGGCCCTTTCACAGAGCTTATACAATTTGACCCCATACCGGGCGCACTTGCTTGGGATGTATTGTTTGAAGCAAAGGTGCCCGGTAAAATGTATAAGGGACTCGTCTATGCAGATGTTTTGCTCAGGGGTATACAAATCTGCAAATTTGGTGTTAAAGTGGTCTATGAGGGGCCAAATTTTGTGGAGCCGGTCAAAAGCTGGGTGGCCTCTGGGACGAGAGGTGCTGTTGTCGCTAAAGTGCAGGAAACGCAGGATGGTCTCAAATCGTGTCCTGGACATGACAGCAGAGGACATGGGCATGTGATGAATTGGGTTCGTGGACCAATATGACCGCAATTCATGCTTTTTTGTCAGGCCCATGTTGAGGAGAAGGCCCAGAAAAGTTTTGAATTCGGAAACTTGGACGGGTTTTCACCGGAAAGACTGGGCATAAAATCTTCCCAGGATGGCGGCTATAAATTGAGTGGCATACCAATTTGTTTCTGCCACGACTAAGTCCAAGAACTCCGCAGTCAAGAACAGCTGAAAAAACCCCAGTGCCGATTCGATCTGAACTGTCTCAGCCCGAACTCCAGACTGGGCGGTGAAAGGGGGAACTACTGGTGCGGCTAAAGTTGGGGGCTGCCAATCAGGGTTTGCCAGCATCTCAGGGACTCTAGGGGCTCTACGGGCCTGTCTGTGCGGTGGCTGCGAAGGGGGAACTAATGCACGTGCCACCGTACCAGCTTCAACTGCCCTTCTGGTGCTCGCCACTTCACCATGTTGTACGGCAGTGCTGGACTAGGTGCAGGATGGGCTGCGCTGCTGGTGTATGCCTCACCACGTAATCCGACAGCGCCAGCCCCACTCTGCTGCCCTTGAAGCGGATCCTGCGCAACCTGTGGTCTAGCAACACAGGGCCGGGTACGCCTGGTGGTATCAGGGACCTCAACCTCCTCGTCCGAACTTTGGGTCAGACTTCCACTGCTTTCTACAGGTTCAAATTTTGACCCGCTGGATTGGTCAGATGAGGGTTCCCATTCCTCAAACGACTGGGTCAGAATCCTGTAGGCCTCTTCAGAAGAATACCCCTTATTTGCCATTTGGTCAACTAAATTTAGGGGGTATTCCCTGAGACTACCCAAGAAAAAAAGCAACCCTGTCTTACAAATGGGAGGCTAGCGAAGTACCGGAATCAGCTGCGATTGAAAAAAAATATCAAAACTGATTTTTTTTATCAAAACTGATTTTTTTATCGCCGCAGCGCTTGTAAAGTGATTGTGCAGTGATAAAAAAAATTATATATTTTGTCACTGCGGCGGGGCAGGCGTGGGTGAACGCACGCGTGGGTGACCGATCAGGCCTGATCGGGCAAACACTGCGTTTTGGGTGGAGGGCGAACTAAGGTGACACTAATACTATTATAGATCTGACTGTGATCAGTTCTGATCACTTACAGATACTATAAAAGTACCGATGCTGATTAGCGATACGCTAATCAGCGAATCAGTGACTGCGGTGGGCTGGGCGCTAACCGACGATAACTACCTAACAAAGGGGCCTAAACTATCCTAAACCTAACAGTCAATACTAGTGAAAAAAAAAAAGTGACAGTTTACACTGATCACTTTTTTTCCCTTTCACTAGTGATTGACAGGGGTGATCAAGGGGTTAATTGGGGTGATGGGGGGTGATCTGGGGCTAAGTGTAGTGTTTGGTGTGTACTCACAGTGATGTGTGCTCCTCTGCTGGGACCAACCGACGAAAAGGACCAGCAGAGGAGCACAGAAGCCATTTAACACCTTATATTTATAAATGGTGAAGTATGGTGAATGGACTGCTGAGGACTGGGGCAAAGTCATATTCTCCGATGGAGCCTCTTTCCGATTGTTTGGGGCATCTGGAAAAAGGCTTGTCCGGAGAAGAAAAGGTGAGCGCTACCATCAGTCCTGTGTCATGCCAACAGTAAAGCATCCTGAGACCATTCATGTGTGGGGTTGCTTCTCATCCAAGGGAGTGGGCTCACTCACAATTTTGCCCAAAAACACAGCCATGAATAAAGAATGGTACCAAAACACCCTCCAACAGCAACTTCTTCCAACAATCCAACAACAGTTTGGTGAAGAACAATGCATTTTCCAGCACGATGGAGCACCGTGAAAGTGATAACTAAGTGGCTCGGGGACCAAAACGTTGACATTTTGGGTCCATGGCCTGGAAACTCCCCAGATCTTAATCCCATTGAGAACTTGTGGTCAATCCTCAAGAGGCGGGTGGACAAACAAAAACCCACTAATTCTGACAAACTCCAAGAAGTGATTATGAAAGAATGGGTTGCTATCAGCCAGGAATTGGCCCAGAAGTTGATTGAGAGCATGCCAAGTCGAATTGCAGAGGTCCTGAAAAAGAAGGGCCAACACTGCAAATACTGACTCTTTGCATAAATGTCATGTAATTGTCGATAAAAGCCTTTGAAACGTATGAAGTGCGTGTAATTATATTTCACTACATCACAGAAACAACTGAAACAAAGATCTAAAAGCAGTTTAGCAGCAAACTTTGTGAAAACGAATATTTGTGTCATTCTCAAAACTTTTGGCCACGACTGTAAAGAGTGTATCTGAAACTGACAGATGCAGCAAAGGCAGCAAATTTAGTATTTGGCCCAAAATGGGTGTTTTTTTAAATAACATAATAAAACAGCAGTATCTAAAGTGTGTATCTCACACTTACAGATGCAGCAAAAACTGCAAATATTGTTTTTTGCCCAAAATGGATGTTTTTTTAAACCCAGAATATTATTGTAGTATTTCTAGTTTGTATCTCACACTGACAGATACAGCCAAGGCCGCAAATTTTGTATTTGCCCCAAAATAGTTGTTTTTTTAATAACCGAATAGAACAGTAAGATCTTACGCGTGTATCTCACACTGAGAGATGCAGCAAAGGCTGTAAATTTAGTTTCTTGCCCAAAATGGGTGTTTTTTTAAACCCAGAATATTATTGCAGTATTTATAGCTTGTATGTTACACTAACAAATGCAGAATAGACCCTAGATGTAGGGTATTGCCAAAAATGGGTGTTTCTTTAAACCCAGAAAATTATTTCAGTGTTTCAAGCTCGTATTTCACACTGACAAATGCAGCCAAGGCCGCAAATTTAGTATTTTTGCCCAAAATGGGTGTTTTTTTAAACCCAGAATATTATTGTAGTATTTCTAGTTTGTATCTCACACTGACAGATACAGCCAAGGCCGCAAATTTTGTATTTGCCCCAAAATAGTTGTTTTTTTAATAACAGAATAGAACAGTAAGATCTTACGCGTGTATCTCACACTGAGAGATGCAGCAAAGGCTGTAAATTTAGTTTCTTGCCCAAAATGGGTGTTTTTTTAAACCCAGAATATTATTGCAGTATTTATAGCTTGTATGTTACACTAACAAATGCAGAATAGACCCTAGATGTAGGGTATTGCCAAAAATGGGTGTTTCTTTAAACCCAGAAAATTATTTCAGTGTTTCAAGCTCGTATTTCACACTGACAAATGCAGCCAAGGCCGCAAATTTAGTATTTGGCCCAAAATGTTTTTTTTTGTAAAAATAACAGAATAGAACAGCAGTATCTAACGCGTGTATCTCACACTGACAGATGCAGCAAAGGCTGCAAATTTTGTTCTTTGACCAAAATTGGATGTTTTTTTAATAACAGAATAGAACATCAGTATGTAAAGCGTGTATCTGAAACTGACAGATGCAGCAAAGGCAGCAAATTTAGTATTTGGCCCAAAATGGTTGTTTTTTTTTATAACAGAATAGAACAGCAGGATCTTACGCGTGTATCTCACACTGAGAGATGCAGCAAAGGCTGTAAATTTAGTTTTTTGCCTAAAATGGGTGTTTTTTTAAACCCAGAATATTATTGCAGTATTTCTAACTTTTATCTCACACTAACAGATGCAGCCAAGGCCGCAAATTTAGTATTTGTCCCAAAATTATTATTTTTTTAAATAACAAAAAAGAACAGCAGTATCTAACACATGTATCTCACATTGACAAATGCAGCAAAGGCTGCAAATTTAGTTTTTTCCCCCAAAATGGGTGTTTTTTTGGAACCCAGAAAATTATTGCAATATTTCTAGTTTGTATCTCACACTGACAGATGCAGCCAAGGCCGCAAATTTAGTATTTGGCCCAAAATGGGTGGTTTTTTAATAACAGAATACGACAACTGTATCTTACGCATGTATCTCACACTGACAGATGCAGCAAAGGCAGCAAATTTAGTATTTGGCACAAAATAGGTGTTTTTTTAAATAACAGAATAAAAGCGGTATCTAAAGCGTGTATCTCACACTTACAAATGCAGCAAAGGCTGCAAATTTAGTTTTTTGCCAAAAATGGGTGTGTTTTTTTAAACCCAGAATATTATTGCAGTATTTCTAGCTTGTATCTCACACTGACAGATGCAGCCAAGGCCGCAAATTTTGTATTTGGCCCAAAATGGGTGTTTTTTTAATAACAGATTAGAACAGCAGCATCTTACGCGTGTATCTGACATTGACAGATGCAGCAAAGGCAGAAAATTTATTATTTGGCCCAAAAAAGGTGTTTTTTTAAAAAATAACAGAATAAAACAGCAGTATCTAAAGCGTGTATCTCATACATATATCACTTACAGAAGCAGTAAAGGCTGCAAATTTAGTTTTTTGTCCAAAATGGGTGTTTTTTTTAACTCAGAATATTATTGTACTATTTCTAGCTTGTACCTCACACTGACTGATGCAGCCAAGTCTTAAAATTAAGTATTTTGCCCAAAATTGGTGTTTTTGTAATAAGAGAATAGAACAGCAGTATCTAATGCGTGTATCTCACACTGACAAATGCAGCAAATTCTGCACATTTCGTTTTTTGCCCAAAATAGGTGTTTTTTTAACCCAGAAAATTATTGCAGTATTCCTAGCTTGTATCTCACACTGACAGATGCAGCCAAGGCCGCAAATTTAGTATTTGGCCAAAAATTGGTGTTTTTTTAATAATAGAACAGAACAGCAGTATCTAACGCGTGTATCTCACACTGACAAATGCAGCCAAGGCCGCAAACTTAATATTTGGCCCAAAATATATATATTTTTAATAACAGAATAGAACAGCAGCATCTTATGCGTGTATCTGACATTGACAGATGCAGCAAAGGCATAAAATGTATTATTTGGCCCAAAAAAGATGTTTTTTTTTAAATAATAGAATAAAACAGCAGTATCTAAAGCGTGTATCTCACACTTACAGAAGCAGCAAAAGCTGCAAATGTAGTTTTTTGCTCAAAATGGTTGTTTTTTAAACTCAGAATATTATTGTAATATTTCTAGCTTGTACCTCACACTGACATGCAGCCAAGGCTTAAAATTAAGTATTTTGCCCAAAATTGGTGTTTTTGTAATAAGAGAATAGAACAGAAGTATCTAACGCGTGTATCTCACACTGACAGATGCAGCAAAGGCTGCAAATTTAGTTTTTTACCCAAAATGGGTGTTTTCTTAAACCCAGAATATTATTGCAGTATTTCTAGCTTGTATGTCACACTAACAAATGAAGCATAGGCCCCAGATGTAGGGTATTGCCAAAAACTGGTGTTTTTTTTAAACCCAGAAAATTATTGCAGTATTTCAAGCTTTACTTTTTTGACCAAAATAGGATGTTTTTTTTAATAACAGAATAGACAGCCGTATATAACAAATGTATCTCACACTGACAGATGCAAGAAAGGCTGCAAATTTAGTTTTTTGCCCAAAATAGGTGTTTTTTTAAACCCAGAATATTATTGTAGTATTTCTAGCTTGTATCTCACACTGACAGATGCAGCCAAGGCATCAAATTTAGTATATGCCCGAAATTTGGTGTTTTTTTAATAGAACAGAACAGCAGTATCTAACGCGTGTATCGCACACTGACATATGAAGCAACGGTTGCAAATTTGTTTTTTTGACCAAAATAGGATGTTTTTTTAATAACAAAATAGAACAGCAGTATCTATCGCGTGTATCTCACACTGACAAATGCAGCAAAGGCTGCAAATTTAGTTTTTTGCCCAAAATGGGTGTAATTTTTAAAAACAGAAAATGATTGCAGTATTCCTAGCTTGTATCTCACACTGACAGATGCAGCCAAGGCCGCAAATTTAGCATTTGGCCAAAAATTGGTGTTTTTTTAAATAATAGAACCGAACAGCAGTATCTAACGCGTGTATCGCACACTGACAAATGGAGCAACGGTTGCAAATTTAGTTTTTTGCCCAAAATTGGTGTTTTTTTAAACCTTGAATATGAATGCAGTATTTCTAGCTTGTATCTTACACTGACAGATGCAGCCAAGGCCGCAAATTTAGTATTTGGCCAAAAATTTGTGTTTTTTTTAAATAATAGAACAGAACAGTTCTGTTCTATAATTTAAAAAACACAAATTTTTGGCCAAATACTAAATTTGCGGCCTTGGCTGCATCTAACGCGTGTATATCACACTGACAGATGCAGCAACGGCTGCAAATTTAGTTTTTTGCCCAAAATTGGTGTTTTTTCAAACCTAGAATATTATTGCAGTATTTCTAGCTTGTATCTCACACTGACAGATGCAGCCAAGTCCACAAATTTAGTTTTTTTGCCCAAAATGGGTGTTTTTTTTGAACCCCAAAAATTATTGCAGTATTTCTAGCTTGTATCTCATATTGACAGATTCAGCCAAGGCCGCTAATTTAGTATTTGGCCCAAAATGGGTGTTTTTTTAATAACAGAATACAACATTATCTTACGCGTGTATCTCACACTGACAGATGCAGCAAAGGCAGCAAATTTAGTATTTGGCACAAAATAGGTGTTTTTTTAAATAACAAAATAAAACAGCAGTATCTAAAGCGTGTATCTCACACTGACAGATGCAGCCAAGGCCGCAAATTTAATATTTGGCCTAAACTGGATGCTTTTTTTTATAGCAGAATAGAACAGCAGTATCTAACGTGTGCATCTCACACTGACAGATGCAGCAAAGGCTGCAAATTAAGTTTTTTGCACAAAATTGGTGTTTTTTTTAAACCTAGAATATTATTGCAGTATTTCTAGCTTGTATCTCACACTGACAGATGCAGCCAAGGCCGCAAATTTAGTATTTGGCCAAAAATTTGTGTTTTTTAAATAATAGAACAGAACAGCAGTATCTATCACACTGACAGATGCAGCAAAGTCCACAAATTAAGTTTTTTGCCCAAAATTGGTGTTTTTTTTTAACCCAGAAAATTATTGCAGCATTTCTAGCTTGTATCTCACATTGACAGATTAAGCCAAGTCCGCTAATTTAGTATTTGGCCCAAAATGGGTGTTTTTTAAATAATAGAACAGAACAGCATTATCTAACGCGTGTATATCACACTGACAGATGCAGCCAAGTCCACAAATTTAGTTTTTTGCCCAAAATTGGTGTTTTTTTTTAACCCAGAAAATTATTGCAGCATTTCTAGCTTGTATCTCACATTGACAGATTAAGCCAAGTCCGCTAATTTAGTATTTGGCCCAAAATGGGTGTTTTTTTAATAACAGAATACAACATTATCTTACGCGTGTACCTCACACTGACAGATGCAGCAAAGGCAGCAAATTTAGTATTTGGCACAAAATAGGTGTTTTTTTAAATAACAAAATAAAACAGCAGTATCTAAAGCGTGTATCTCACACTTACAGATGCAGCAAAGGCTGCAAATTGAGTTTTTTGCCCAAAATGGGTGTTTTTTTAAACCCAGAATATTATTGTAGTATTTCTAGTTTGTATCTCACACTGACAGATGCATCCAAGGCCGCAAATTTTATATTTGTCCCAAAATGGGTGTTTTTTTTTTTAAATAACAGAATAGAACAGCTGTATTTTAAGCGTGTTTCTCACATTGACAGATGCAGCAAAGGCTGCAAATGTTGTTTTTTTCCCCCCAAAATATGTGTTTTTTTAAACCCAGAATATTATTGCAGTATTTCTAGCTTGTATGTCACACTAACAAATGCAGCATAGGCCCCAGATATAGGGTATTGCCAAAAATGGATGTTTTTTTAAACCCAGAAAATTATTGCAGTATTTCAAGCTTGTATCTCACACTGACAGATGCAGCAAGGGCTGCAAATTTATTTTTTTGCCCAAAATAGGTGTTTTTTTAAACCCAGAATATTATTTCAGTATTTCTAGCTTGTATGTCACACTAACAAATGCAGCATAGGCCCCAGATGTAGGGTATTGCCAAAAATGGGTGTTTTTTTAAACCCAGAAAATTATTGCAGTATTTCAAGCTTGTATCTCACACTGACAGATACAGCAAAGGCTGCAAATTTAGTTTTTTGCCCAAAATTGGTGTTTTTTTAAACCTTTAAAGAGTAATGAGGGGGGAGTCGCAGAGAGAGACGAGGAGAAAGCAAAGCTGTTAAATATTTTTTTTCTCCAATGTATTCACTGAGGAAAATAAACTGTCAGATGAAATGCTGAATGCAAAAATAAATTCCCCATTAAAAGTGTCCTGTCTGACCCAGGAAGAAGTACAACAGCGACTTAAAAAGATTAAAATAGACAAATCGCCAGGACCGGATGGCATAGACACCCCCGTATCCTAAGGGAATTAAGTATTGTCATAGCCAGACCCTTATTTCTGATATTTACAGACTCTATACTGACAGGGAATGTCCCACAGGATTGGCGCATAGCAAATGTGGTGCCAATATTCAAAAAGGGTCCAAAAACAGAGCCTGGAAACTATAGGCCGGTAAGCTTAACATCTGTTGTGGGTAAACTGTTTGAAGGTTTTCTGAGAGATGCCATCTTAGAGCACCTCAACGGAAATAAGCAAATAAAGCCATATCAGCATGGCTTCATGAGGGATCGGTCATGCCAAACTAATTTAATCAGTTTCTATGAGGAGGTAAGTTCTAGACTTGACATCGCTGAATCAATGGATGTCGTATATCTGGACTTCTCCAAAGCATTTGACACTGTACCACATAAAAGGTTAGTATATAAAATGAGAATGCTCGGACTGGGAGAAAACGTCTGTATGTGGGTAAGTAACTGGCTGAGGGATAGAAAACAGAGGGTGATTATTAGTGGTACACACTCAGATTGGGTCACTGTCACTAGTGGAGTACCTCAGGGGTCAGTATTGGGCCCTATTCTCTTCAATATATTTATTAATGATCTTGTAGAAGGCTTGCATAGTAAAATATAAATTTTCGTAGATGACACTAAACTGTGTAAAGTAATTAACACTGAAGAGGACAGTATACTACTACAGAGGGATCTGGATAGACTGGAGGCTTGGGCAGATAAGTGGCAGATGAGGTTTAACACTGACAAATGTAAAGTTATGCACATGGGAAGGAATAATGCAAGTCACCCGTACATACTAAATGGTAAAACACTCGGTAACACTGACATGGAAAAGGATCTAGGAATTTTAATAAACAGCAAACTAAGCTGCAAAAACCAGTGTCAGGCAGCTGCTGCCAAAGCCAATAAGATAATGGGTTGCATGAAAAGGGGCATAGATGCCCGTGATGAGAACATAGTCCTACTACTTTACAAATCATTAGTCAGACCACACATGGAATACTGTGTACAGTTCTGGGGTCCTGTGAACAAGGGAGACATAGCAGAGCTGGAGAGGGTCCAGAGGAGGGCAACTAAAGTAATAACTGGAATGGGGCAACTACAGTACCCTGAAAGATTATCAAAATTAGGGTTATTCACTTTAGAAAAAAGACGACTGAGGGGAGATCTAATTACGATGTATAAATATATCAGGGGTCAGTAAAGAGATCTATCCCATCATCTATTTATCCCCAGGACTGTAACTGTGATGAGGGGAAATCCTCTACGTCTGGAGGAAAGAAGGTTTGTACACAAACATAGAAAAGGATTCTTTATGGTAAGAGCAGTGAGACTATGGAACTCTCTGCCTGAGGAGGTGGTAATGGTGAGTACAATAAAGGAATTCAAGAGGGGCCTGGATCTATTTCTGGAGCGTAATAATATTACAGGCTATAGCTACTTGATACAGGGAGTTATTCTGATTGCCTGATTGGAGTCGGGAAGAAATTTTTTATTCCCCTAAAGTGAGGAAAATTGGCTTCTACCTCACAGTTTTTTTTTGCCTTCCACTGGACAGACTTGCAGGTGTCACCGCCAGTTCTGTGAGAAGATCTGGCAGACGTTCTTCTCTACCTCTTGTATGATGTTCTTTGTTTTAGTTTCACTTTCTCATCTCCTTTCCTTCTGCCAGGTGTCACTTATTTCGACTAATCGTCTTCCTTTATAATCCCTCCCATACTGCCTCACTTTGCAGTTTATACTACTTCCTGGATGAGGTGTTCACTGCTAGAGGCTGCTTCTGCTGTTTGTTCAGATAAGTCATTTACTTTATTGTGTTTCCTTGCTGGCTTGATTCTAGGTGACCCTGACTCCGTCCGTATTAAGTGCAGGGAGCCAGTGGTCGTGTCCCCTCACTATTATAGGGTTTTCAGCTGTCAGACAGTATTAGGTACGCGGGCATGCAATCGTCTACCATACAGACCCTTGCATGTGCATAGCAGTCAGGGAGAGCTCTTAGGGTTTTATAGGGCTCACTATAAGCTCCTTAGTTTGGGATCAAGCCAGTCGCTCGTTTATTTATATGTTCCAGCTATCTGCTAACTTCATCCGTGACATTATAAACCGCCATAACCGTCTTAAGCATGGATCCGGTTTTAGCCTTGATTGACCGCATGCAAGGTCTTTCGCTAGAGGTAGCAGATCTCCGTAAAACTGTGTCTCAGTTTCAGGTGACCAGTTCTGCTGGCGTTCATGGAGTTTGTTTCGAGCCTAAGATCTCGCTCCCGGATACGTTCTCCTGGGGTAGTGAGAATTTTGTTTGCTTTAGAGAGGCTTCCAAACTCCATTTTCGCCTACTTCCCCATTCCTCTGGTGATGAGGAGCAGAGGGTGGGGATCATCATCTCGCTGCTCAGGGATAACGCTCAGTCTTGGGCCTTTTCGCTGCCGGTGGGGGCACGGCCCCTCCAATCGGTGGATGAATTTTTTGTAGCCCTGGGGCAGATATATGATGACCCGGATCGTATTGCTCTGGCTGAATCTAAACTACGTCTTTTATGCCAGGGTAAACAGTCCGCAGAGATATATTGTTCTGAATTTCGGAGATGGGCAGCTGATACTGGTTGGAATGATGCTGCACTCCGAAGTCAATTTTGCCATGGTCTTTCGGAAAGATTGAAAGATGCATTCGCTTTTCATGAGAGACCAGCGTCGTTAGAGTCAGCCATGTCTCTAGTTGATCGTATTGACAGGCGTCTTAGAGAGAGAGAGAGAGGAGACTACTCTTTCCTGACATATTCAGCCCAAGGACAGTGGGGCTGTCTCATTCAGTGTGCATGGGTCTCAGTCTCTCTCAATCCCCTCTGAGGAGGAGGCCATGCAGCTGGGTTTGCTTGCCTCTGATAGTAGAGGATTCCGCTCTCAGAGGAGGGTTTGTTTCTGTTGTGGGGGTATAAATCATTTGGCTAATGTTTGCCCCTCTAAGAGATTCATGGCGTTTTCTGAGGGTAATAAAAACAAAACGAAAAAAAAACCTGTAAAAACTTTACATTTGCTACTATTGGCTGATGGCTACTAAGGTTGATGCGGAAATTGAAGGTTTGCCGTTTGCTTGTAGTTCCCGTTTTCTCCTACCTGCCAGGGTGGCGCTAGACAGCAAGAACATTGTTTGTGAGATTTTTGTAGATAGTGAAGCAGCTGTCAATCTCATTGATAATCAATTTGCAACAACGCATGGTTTCCAGGTATGCACTTTGGAAAAGGATATACCTGTTTTTGCTATCGATTCCGCTCCACTTTCTCAATGATCGTTAAAGGGCATAGTTCACAATATCCGTTTGACTGTGGGTGACGCTCATGTTGAGGATATCTCATGTTTCGTCTTAAGTGGATAACCTACTCCTCTAGTGTTGGGGCTACCCTGACTCACTAAACATAACCCCACCATTGACTGGCAAGAAAGGCAAATAAATGGTTGGAGTGAGTTTTGCAGAGAGAATTGCCTCACGGCGTCTCTTTCAGAGGTTTCTACCAAGACTGTGCCATCTTTTCTCTCTGAATTTTCGGATGTGTTTTCAGAGAGTGGTGTCCAGGAGTTGCCCCCTCACCGGGAGTACGACTGCCCTATTAATCTCATCCCAGGCGCCAAGCTGCCAAAATCACAACTATACAATCTCTCCCAACCTAAAAGAGTCGCTATGCGTACTTATATCTCTGAGAGCCTGAGAAAGGGACACATCCGACCCTCGAAGTCACCTGTTGCCGCTGTTTTTTTTTTTTTTTTTTTAAAAGATGCTTCTTTAAGACCTTGTCTGGATTTCAGGGAGCTGAACCGTATCACGATTCGTGACCCATATCCGCTTCCTCTGATCCCGGACCTGTTTAACCAGATTGTTGGGGCCAAAGTTTTTTCTAAGTTGGATTTAAGAGGGGCATACAACCTAGTCAGGGTCAAGGCAGGGGACGAATGGAAGACGGCCTTCAATACCCCTGAGGGTCATTTCGAGAATTTGGTTATGCCCTTTGGTTTGATGAATGCTCCGGCCGTCTTCCAACATTTTGTGAACAGCATTTTTTATCATTTAATGGGGAAATTTGTACTGGTGTATCTAGATGACATTTTGATTTTTTCTCCTGATTTCAAGACTCATCGAGACCACCTATGTCAGGTCTTGCTGATTCTGCGGGAGAATAAATTATACGCTAAACTGGAAAAATGTGTGTTTGCGGTTCCGGAGATTCAATTTCTTGATTTTCTTCTCTCCGCTTCTGGTTTTCAGATGGACCCTGAGAAGGTCCGCGCTGTGCTTGATTGGGAGCTTCCTGAGAATCAGAAGGCGCTGATGCGGTTTTTGTGTTTTGCCAATTATTACAGAAAGTTCATTTTGAAATATTCCTCTGTTGTTAAGCCACTCACTGATATGACTAAAAAGGGGGTGGATTTTTCCTTGTGGTCGGTAGATGCGCTTAAAGCCTTTTCTAGTATTAAAGAGAGTTTTGCTTCCGCTCTCATTTTGGTACAACCTGATGTCTCTCTACCTTTTATTTTTGAGGTGGATGCTTCTGAGGTGGGTGTGGGTGCGGTCATATCTCAGGGTCCCTCTCCTGCCAAATGGCGATCGTGTGCCTTTTTCTCAAGGAAACTCTCCTCTGCAGAGAGAAATTACGATGTGGGAGATTGGGAGTTGTTGGCCATCAAATTAGCTTTTGAGGAATGGCGCCATTGGTTAGAGGGAGCCAGACACCCTATTACCGTGTTTACCGACCATAAGAATCTGGCCTACTTGGAATCGGCCAAGCGTCTGAACCCGAGACAGGCCAGATGGTCTTTGTTCTTTTCTAGGTTTAATTTTGTTATTACGTTTCGCCCTGTGGTTAAAAATGTAAAGGCGGATGCCCTGTCACTTTGTTTTCCGGGAGGGGAGAACTTTGAAGACCCAGGTCCCATTTTGGCTGAAGGGGTGGTCGTCTCTGCTCTTTATCCTGATTTGGAGGCAGAGGTTAAGGCAGCCCAGGCAGAGGCTCCTGATCTTTGTCCTCCTGGGAGGTTGTTTGTGCCTCTCGCTTTACGACACAAGGTACTGTCCTTGCTGGGCACCCGGGGAGTAGAGCCACAGTGGATCTCATTGCTCTGAGATTCTGGTGGCCGGCTCTTCGTAAGACGGTTGAGGGTTTTGTGGCAGCCTGCGAGACCTGTGCTCGTGCCAAGATCCCTCATTCGCGGCCATCGGGTTCTCTCCTCCCGTTACCCATTCCTTCCCGTCCTTGGACGCATCTGTCCATGGACTTCATTACGGACCTGCCTCGTTCCTCGGGGAAGACTGTGATTCTGGTGGTAGTGGACCGTTTAAGCAAAATGGCACATTTCATTCCCTTTCCTGGGTTACAGAATGCTAAGACGCTGGCGCAAGCGTTTGTTGATCATATTGTTAAATTGCATGGCATTCCTTCAGACATCGTTTCTGTTGGGGGCACGCAATTTGTTTCCAGATTCTGGAAGGCCTTCTGTTCTCGCTTGGGGGTTTGGTTGTCGTTCTCTTCTGCTTTTCACCCGCAGTCGAATGGTCAGACCGAACGCGTCAATCAGAATCTGGAGACATATCTGCGCTATTTTGTGGCGGAGAATTACCAGGAATGGTATTCTTTTTTGTCCCTTGCTGAGTTTGCTTTAAATAACCGTCGCCAGGAGTCCTCTGATAAGTCACAATTTTTTGGTGCATATGGGTTTCATCCGTAGTTTGGGACATTCTCTGGAGAGGGGTATTCTGGTTTACCCGATGAGGAGAGATTTTCCTCGTCTTTGTCATTTATTTGGCAAAAGATTCATGGTAATCTGAAGAGGATGAGTGAGAGATATAAGCGTGTGGCGGATAAGAGACGTGTGCCTGGTCCGGACCTGAATGTTGGTGATCTGGTGTGGTTGTCTACAAAGAATATCAAACTGAAGGTTCCCTCCTGGAAGTTGGGTCCTAAGTTTATTGGGCCTTACAAGATCTTGTCCGTTATCAATCCCATTGCCTTACTCAGACTTGGAAGATCCATAATGTTTTTCACAAGTCCCTATTAAAACCTTATGTCCAACCCAATGTACCCTCCTCTTTGCCTCCTCCTCCGATTTTTGTTGATGGTAATCTTGAATTTCAGGTCTCTAAGATTATGGATTCTCGCATTATCCTCGGTTCTCGTCAGTACCTGGTTCATTGGGAGGGTTATGGTCCTGAGGAGAGGATGTGGGTCCCAGTGGCGGACATTAAGGCCACTCGTCTCAACAGGACTTTACATAGGTCTCATCGTGAGAAGGTGGGCTCTGAGTGTCCGGAGTCCACCCGTAGAAGGAGGGGTACTGTCACCGACAGTTCTGTGAGAAGATCTGGCAGACGTTCTTCTCTACCTCTTGTATGATGTTCTTTGTTTTGGTTTCACTTTCTCATCTCCTTTCCTTCTGCCAGGTGCCACTTACTTCGACTAATCGTCTTCCTTTATAATCCCTCCCATACTGCCTCACTTTGCGGTTTATACTACTTCCTGGATGAGGTGTTCACTGCTAGAGGCTGCTTCTGCTGTTTGTTCAGATAAGTCATTTACTTTATTGTGTTTCCTTGCTGGCTTGATTCTAGGTGACCCTGACTCCGTCCGTATTAAGTGCAGGGAGCCAGTGGTCGTGTCCCCTCACTATTATAGGGTTTACAGCTGTCACACAGTAAGGTACGCGGGCATGCAATCATCTACCATACAGACTCTTGCATGTGCATAGCAGTCAGGGAGAGCTCTTAGGGTTTTATAGGGCTCACCTATAAGCTCCTTAGTTTGGGATCAAGCCAGTCGCTCATTTATTTATATGTTCCAGCTATCTCCTAACTATATCCGTGACAGCAGGATGACAGGCCGAACTGGATGGACAAATGTCTTTTTTCGGCGTTATGTACTGTGTTACTATGTTACAATGTAAGAATATTATTGCAGTATTTCTAGGTTGTATCTCACACTGACAGATGCAGCAAAGGCGGCAATTTTTTTTGTTGTTGCCCAAAATGGGTGTTTTTTTAAACCCAGAATATTATTGTAGTATTTCAAGCTTGTATCTCACACTGACAGATGCAGCCAAGGCCACAAATTTAGTATTTGGCCTAAACTAGATGTTTTTCTAAATAACAGAATAGAACAGCAGTATCTAACGCGTGTATCTCACACTGACAGATGTATCAAAGGCAGAAAATGTATTTTTTTGCCCAAAAAAGGTGTTTATTTAAACCCAGAATATTATTGTAGTATTTCTAGGTTGTATCTCACACTGACAGATGCAGCCAAGGCCGCAAATGTAGTATTTACCCCAAAATGGGTGTTTTTTTAAGAACAGAATAGAACAGCAGTATCTTACGCGTGTATCTCACACTGACAGATGCAGCAAAGGCAGAAAATTTAGTATTTAGCCCTAAATAGGTGTTTTTTTAAATAACAGAATAAAACAGCAGAATCTACAGCGTGTATCTCACACTTACAGAAGCAGCAAAGGCTGCAAATTTAGCTTTTTGCCCAAAATGGGTTGTTTTTAAACCTAGAATATTATTATAGTATTTTTAGCTGGTATCTCACACTGACAGATGCAGCCAAGGCCGCAAATGTAGTATTTACTCAAAAATTTGTGTTTTTTTAATAACAGAATAGAACAACTGTAGAGTTGAGCGGACACCTGGATGTTCGGGTTTGACGGGTACGGCCGAACTTTGGAAAAAAGTTTGAATTCAGGTCCCAAACTTGACCCCGAACCCTATTGAAGTCAATGGGGATCCGGAATTTTGAGCACTTAAATGGCTGTAAAAATGTCATGGAAAGGGCTAGAGGGCTGCAAATGTCGTCAAAATATGGTTAAGAGCATGGCAAGTGCTCTGCAAACAAATGTGAATAGGTAAATGTCATAAAATAACATAAAATAGGGAAAAGCTATTGATGCGCAAATGTTGGCAAAAAGAGTATAGCGGAAATGTGGGACAAATTATTGAAGTGCAAATGTGGAACAACTTGTTTAATTTTAAGCATTGAATCAAAGGAGGTGGCGCGCATCAATTAAAGAAGCATTTCAGAAATTTTGTTCCCTGTCACCTATGCAGAGCAGGGGTTTATTCACGTCTAAAATTGTATAATGTCAACCCAAGAATATAACAGAAAAATTACAGAAATTTATTAACCTGTCTACTTGGTAGAGCAGGGGTCTATGACAGAAAAAAAATTGTTTATTTTCACCCTTATATGTAAAATAAAAATTATTGAAATTTATTAAGCTGTCAACTTGGTTAGAGGAGGGATATATTACACCCAAAAAATTTGTGAATTTGACCCAAAAATGTAACAGACAATTTTTTTTTTAACTGTCTACTCTGTATAGCAGTGGTACATCACACCCAAAAATTGGTGAATTTCACCAGAAAAAGTAACTGACAATTATTATTTTTTTTTGGTCTACTAGGTATAGCAGTGGTACTTGACACCCAAAAATTGGTGAATTTTAACTGAAAATGTAACATCTTTTTATTCTTTTTTTTAACCGGCATACTAGGTATAGTAGTGGTACATAACACCCAAAAATTGGTGAATTTCACGATAAAATGCAACAAACTATTTTTTTTTTGTTTAACCTGTCTACTAGGTATAGCAGTGGTACTATACACCCAGAAATTCGTGAATTTCACCCGAAAATGTAAACGACAATTTATTTTAAAATTTTATAACCAGCCTACTAGGTATAGCAGTGGTACTATACACCCAAAAATTGGTAAATTTCACCCGAAAATGTAAATTACATATTTTTATTTTTTTTAACCGGCCTACTAATGACTGGCCGGAAACCCTACAAAATGATCCCTCTTCCTCCTCCTCCCATACACCCAAAAATTGATTAATTTCATCCTAAAATGTAAATGTAAATTTTTTATTTTTTTTACCGGCCTACTAGGTATAGCAGTGGTACATCACACCCAAAAATTGGTGAATTTCACCCGAAAATGTAAATTCTATTTTTTTTTAACGGCCTACTAGCAGTGGTACTATACACCCAAAAATTTGTGAATTTCACCCGAAAAAGAAAAGGAATTTTTTTTATTTTTTTGTAAACCTGTGTACTTAGTATAGCAGTGGTACTATACACCCAAAAATTGCTGAATTTCACCCAAAAATGTAACTGACAAAGTAGTGAAATGATATAAAATAAAATACGTACAAATAAAAAAAAAGATTTGATTTATGAGTAGTGATGAGCGGCAGGTGCCATATTCGATTTCGACGAAATTCGCAAATATTCGATAGAATATTAGTTTTATATTCGTCGAAATCGAATATTCGTCATTATTCTTGTTATCGCGATTAATATGCGATTTATATAATCGCGTATTGCGATTTTAACTTAAAGGCTACTCTCCTATTGAAATAGCAATGCGATTAATTCAAGTTATAATGATCGAATTTCGATTTTAACTTAGCACTGCTATATTCCATATTAAGCTAGAATTAACGAATATGGAATATAGCAGTGCTAAGTTAAAATCAAGTTTTTTTTTTTATTGTTATATTTTTTTCTTTCCCACTTCCCTAAAGTTGTTCTTACCTGTCCTTTGGATTCCTGGCTTCCTGGCTGCTCCAGTCAGTGCCCGTTGCCGCTTCTGCCGACTTCCGTGCTCATGGAGCGTTCCCATCACCATGGGAACGTCTCCATATACTAGAATGTACTGTCGGATTTGAGAATTACGTGAAAAATCGCAATTCGATTATTTCAAGTTATAATAATCGAATTTCGATTTTAACTTAGCACTGCTATTTTTAATTCTAGCCTAATATGGAATATAGCAGTGCTAAGTTAAAATCGAAATTCGATTATTATAACTTGAATTAATCGAATTGCGATTTCAACTTGGACCTGGTTTACTATGGTTGGCTTGGTAGAATTAGCGAATATGACGAATGTATTTGTCATATTCCACAAAACGAATATAACGAATGTATTCGTCATATTCCACAAAACGAAGATAACTAAGTATTCTGCATCTTCGTTTTAGCTACCTATTCATCAACTTCGCTAATTCTAGCAATCATATAGGAAAGTTTACTATAGAGACAGCTAAGTTTAATTCGCTATGCGATTATATGACTGCTTTTTTAAAAAAAAAATAGAATAATTATAATGCCTGATAATTATTATAATTATTCTATTTATAAAAAAAAGCAAAGTAATATAATCGCATAGCGAATTAAACTTAGCTGTCTCTATAGTAAACTTTCCTATATGATTGCTAGAATTAGCGAAGTTGATGAATAGGTAGCTAAAATGAAGATGCAGAATACTTCGTTATTTTCGTATTGTGGAATATGACGAATACATTCGTTATATTCGTTTTGTGGAATATGACGAATACATTCGTCATATTCGCTAATTCTACCAAGCCAACCATAGTAAACCAGGTCCAAGTTGAAATCGCAATTCGATTAATTCAAGTTATAATAATCGAATTTCGATTTTAACTTAACACTGCTATATTCCATATTAGGCTAGAATTAAATATAGCAGTGCTAAGTTAAAATCGAAATTCGATTATTATAACTTGAAATAATCGAATTGCGATTTCAACGTAATTCTCAAATCCGACAGTACATTCTAGTATATGGAGACGTTCCCATGGTGATGGGGATGCTCCATGAGCACGGAAGTCGGCAGAAGCGGCAACGGGCACTGACTGGAGCAGCCAGGAAGCCAAAGGACAGGTAAGAACAACTTTAGGGAAGTAGGGAAAGAAAAAAATATAACAATAAAAAAAAAAACTAAAAAAAAAAGAATATTCGAAATATCGAATTTATATCACTATATTCGGAATATTCGCGAATTAGCGAAGTGCCGATATTCTCTAAAAAAATTTGATATTCGAATATTCGCGCTCAACACTATTTATGAGGTGGAGTTCCGGATGGAGTAGGAGTTTGAGGAGGCGGTGGACGTAGTGGTGTAGGTTGAAGCGGCTGTGGAGGAGGACGAGGTAGCCAACACAGGTTTGAGGTTTAAATTATTATTTTTTTAATTAGAGTAAACTCTAAAAGAGTGTGAAATTTCCAAAATACAAGAATGAGCAATTGTGCTGCAGTACAACAATGGCTGGTTAGTGCCGGTATACATGTCTATTCTGCACAAGGTACGGACAAGTCCTGAGGGATCCATGGTTGGTTCATTTTAATGAATGTGAGCTTGTCCACATTGGCTGTGGACAGGCGGCTGCGCTTGTCTGTGATGACGCCCCCTGCCGTGCTAAACTGTCACGGAACCATGAACCAGACGTACAACAAGAGATAAGTGAAAATAAGAAGGCTTTATTGAAAATAAAGCTGTAAAGCAAAAGTCCAAACGGATGGTGAAACCGAGCAGAGTCTTTGCGAAGCCAGAGGTCAGGAACCAGAAGGGTAGTCAGACGAAGCCAGGATCAGGAACCAGCAGGGTAGTCAGACGAAGCCAGGGTCAGGAACCAGCAGGGTAGTCAGACGAAACCAGGATCAGGAACCAGCAGCAGCAGCAGTCTTAGAAGCATGTGAACACAAGAGGACCAAGCAAGGAACTGAAGCCACAGACCTCCTATATATATGAGCTAGGCATCCAGCTCCTCCCAGGGGAAGGAGGAGCCGCAGGGTGGAAGGCTACAAGAAACCAAGATGGCCGCCAGCACATGTCAAACGAAGGAGAGCAGCAAGCAGGTAAGACCATGACAGTACCTCCCCCTCAAGGGCCCCTCCTCCGCGGAGCACAAAACGGTTTCTGAGGGAAGCGTGCGTGGAAGGCTCGGAGCAAGGCAGGAGCATGGACATCTGCGGAGGGAACCCAGGAACGCTCCTCTGGACCATAACCACGCCAATGGACCAAAAACTGCAACCGACCGCGGACCAGGCGTGAGTCCAGGATATTGCTCACCTCATATTCCTCACGATTGCCCACTTGGACCGGACGAGGCCGAGGAACCGAGGAAGTGAAACGATTACACACCAGTGGCTTCAACAGGGAGACATGAAACACGTTGGAGATCCGCATGCCAGGAGGAAGCGCAAGGGCATAGGCTACCGGGTTTACCCTGCGAAGCACTCGGAAGGGACCAACAAAGCGAGGCGCCAGCTTGGGAGTGGGCACTCGAAGGTTGAGGTTGCGGGTGGACAACCATACACGGTCTCCGACCTGGTAGGAAGGAGCAGGCGCTCGTCTGCGATCAGCCTGGAGTCTCTGGCGCTGCGCAGAGACCTCAAGGGACTTCTGGATCTGTACCCAAGAAGCACGTAGGACGGAAAGGTGATCCTCCACAGCCGGAATATCCTGGGGAGAGAATACCTCCGGTAACACGGCAGGTTGGAACCCATAATTGGCCATGAAGGGAGACGTCCCAGAGGAAGAGTTCACCGCCGTGTTCCTGGCAAACTCAGCCCAAGGCAGGAGGTCAACCCAATTGTCTTGGTGATCGGAGACATAGCAACGAAGGAATTGCTCCAAGGCCTGATTGGATCGTTCTGCGGCCCCATTGGACTGAGGGTGGTAGGCCGAGGAGAAGGAGAGATGAATCCCCAACTGGGAGCAAAAGGCGCGCCAGAACCTGGACACAAACTGACTCCCCCGATCCGACACAATCTCCTTAGGCAAACCGTGCAACCGGAAGACCTCCCTGGCAAAAATCGTGGCCAACTCTTGTGCAGAGGGTAACTTCTTGAGAGGAACACAGTGGCACATTTTGGAAAACCGATCCACAATCATGAGAATGACCGTATGGCCTCGGGATGCAGGGAGGTCCACAATGAAATCCATCCCCAGGTGTGACCATGGACGCTCCCCGGTGGCTATGGGTTGCAGAAGGCCCAACAGAAGGTGCCGAGGGGACTTACTCTGGGCACAAACGGAGCATGCCGCTACATATGCGGCGATGTCGGAACGTAGGGAAGGCCACCAGAACAGACGTGAAACAGCCCAGGACAGCTGATTCTTTCCAGGATGCCCCGCGGTCTTGGAGTTATGGTAGGTTCGCAACAACCGAGTGCGCAAATCCTCAGGCACAAAACATCTGCCGTTGGGTCTCCCAGAGGGAGCACCAGATTGAGCCGCCAAAATCTGCTCACCCAGGGGAGAGGTCAGGCTGGTGCGAATGGCGGCCAGGATCTGATTCGGAGGTATGACCGAAGTCGGAATCGACTCCTCCCTGGACAGCTCGGAGTACTGCCGTGATAAGGCATCCGCCCTGATGTTCTTGGAACCGGGTAGGTAGGAGACCACGTAATTAAAACGTGACAAGAACAGAGCCCATCTGGCCTGACGTGGTGTCAATCTCTTGGCCTCAGAAAGGTAGGTCAGATTCTTGTGGTCCGTCAGGATGAGAACCGGAACCACCGAACCCTCGAGCAAGTGCCTCCATTCTTTAAGGGCCTGCACGATGGCCAATAACTCCCTGTCACCAATCTGATAGTTGCACTCCGCGGAAGACAGTTTCCGGGAGTAAAACCCACAAGGAAGCAGAGGACCCTCTGGTGTTCTACGCTGAGACAGAAGGGCGCCTACTCCCGTCTCAGACGCGTCCACCTCGAGGACAAAGGGCAACCCAGGGTTGGGATGCGACAGAATCGGAGCCGACACAAAGGCGGACTTTAGGGCCTCAAAAGCTCGGATGGCCTCGAGCGGCCAGACCTGGGAATTACTGCCCTTCCTGGTCAGATCCGTGAGAGGCTTGGCCAGCATGGAAAAGTCCCTGATGAACTTCCGATAATAATTGGCGAAGCCCAAAAAGCGCTGCAGGGAACGAAGACCACTGGGCTGGGGCCACTGTAAGACAGCCGAAACCTTCTCAGGATCCATGGAGAACCCCTCAGCGGAAATGATGTAACCTAAGAAGGTTACCTGGGATCGGTGAAATTCGCATTTCTCAAGCTTACCGAACAGCTTGTTCTCTCGTAACCGTTGCAACACTCGTCTGACATCCAGAATGTGGGCCTCCATGGATTCAGAATATACCAAGATGTCATCCAAATAGACTACCACACACTGCTGCAACAGGTCACGGAAAACATCGTTGATGAATTCCTGAAAGACTGCGGGCGCATTGCACAACCCAAAGGGCATAACCAAGGATTCGTAATGACCGGTCCTGGTGTTAAACGCGGTCTTCCACTCATCGCCCGCCTTGATCCTTACCAGGTTATATGCCGCCCTCAGGTCGAGTTTGGTAAAGACCGTGGCCCCTTTAAGGCGATCGAACAGCTCGGAAATCAAGGGTATCGGGTAAGCGTTCTTGATCGTGATGCGATTGAGACCCCTGTAATCGATGCAAGGCCTCAACTCACCGTCCTTCTTTTTCACAAAGAAAAATCCAGCCCCTGCCGGGGACGAAGATTTGCGAATGTGTCCGCGTGAAAGCGCCTCCCTCACGTACTCCTCCATGGCCTCATTCTCCGCTGCCGACAGTGGATAGACTTTGCCACGAGGAGGAACGGCACCAGATTGTAACTCTATGGCACAATCATATGGGCGGTGCGGAGGTAGGGCAACCGCGCGCACCTTATCGAATACATCCCGGTACTCCTCATATTCAGGAGGCAACAGAGAGTCCGAGGAAGTACACAGCAACTTGACAGACCCATGGATGCAACTAGCCCCACACTGCGGTGACCACGAGAGGATCTCGACCGATCTCCAATCGAAAGTCGGATTATGCTTCTGGAGCCAGGGGTACCCCAAGACCACCGAGTAGTGTGGAGACGAAATAACCTGGAGGCAGACCGACTCTCTGTGAACGGCACCAATGGCTATCCCCACTGGAAGGGTCTCATGAGTCACGTGTGGCGGCAGAAGGGGTCTGCCGTCTATCGCCTCAAGAGCCAGTGGGGAACCTCGAGCCTGCAGAGGAATGGAATTGGCGGCAGCGAACACACTATCAATGAACAAACCACCAGCACCAGAGTCCACCAACGCCTGGGTCGTCACCGAGCCCCCGACCCAGGAGAGGACAACAGTGATCAGTGGTTTGTCAACACGGGAAACCGGGGACGAGGAGACTCCACCCAAGATCTGCCCCCGACAGGATCTCAGGGTACGAGCGTTTCCCGGACGGTTCGGACATGCCAACCGAAAATGCCCACCGAGACCACAGTACATGCATCGGCCCTCACGTCTCCGGAGTGCCCTCTCCCCCTCGGACAGGCGAGCAAACCCCAGCTGCAAGGGTTCACCCCCAGACAAGTCATCCCCAGGAGGCGTGGGAGGAGAGGGAGGCACGGGTGGGACAGCAAACGTAGGCACCAATCTGTTAGAAGACCTCCGCAGGTTCTCCTTAAAGGAAGGTCTCTCCCTGAGTCTGGTGTCAATCAAAATCAGGAAAGAAATAAGAGACTCGAGCTCAACTGGTAGGTCCTTCGCTGCAACCTCATCCTTCAAGGCATCCGAGAGACCATGAGAGAAAGCAGCGACCAGAGCCTCATTATTCCAGCCCACCTCTGCTGCCAGGGTACGAAACTCAATGGCGTATTCAGCTACGGATCGTGAACCCTGTCTGATGGACATAAGGAGCTTCGCAGCAGAGGCAGCACGAGCCGGCACATCGAATACCTTCCGAAGAGAAGCAACAAAACCGGAAAACTCGGCAACCACCGGATTGTTGTTCTCCCATAAAGGGCTGGCCCAGGCCAAGGCCTTGTCCGAGAGCAGCGAGATCAAGAAGCCCACCTTTGATCTCTCAGTAGGAAAGGCATGTGGCAGCAACTCGAAATAAATGCCCACCTGGTTAAGGAAACCTCGGCACTGAGTTGGCTCTCCCCCAAAGCGCTGTGGAAGAGGGGCAGAACCGGTCATACCCCGAAACACCGCAGGCGCAACAACAGGTGTCGGGGTAGACTCTGGCGCAACAACCGGAGCGGCAGTAGGAGCGAGCCCAGGAGCGACAACCGACCCATCGGCAACGGGAGCGAAATGAGCCGTGCGTTCAAGCAGGGTTTGCAACGCCACAGCGAACCGACCCAACAGGTGATCCTGCTGATCAAGTCTGGCAACCAGCGTGGGTAGCGAGGATGGCCCTGTACCGTCAGAATTCATGGCTTGGTCCTAATGTCACGGAACCATGAACCAGACGTACAACAAGAGATAAGTGAAAATAAGAAGGCTTTATTGAAAATAAAGCTGTAAAGCAAAAGTCCAAACGGATGGTGAAACCGAGCAGAGTCTTTGCGAAGCCAGAGGTCAGGAACCAGAAGGGTAGTCAGACGAAGCCAGGATCAGGAACCAGCAGGGTAGTCAGACGAAGCCAGGGTCAGGAACCAGCAGGGTAGTCAGACGAAACCAGGATCAGGAACCAGCAGCAGCAGCAGTCTTAGAAGCATGTGAACACAAGAGGACCAAGCAAGGAACTGAAGCCACAGACCTCCTATATATATGAGCTAGGCATCCAGCTCCTCCCAGGGGAAGGAGGAGCCGCAGGGTGGAAGGCTACAAGAAACCAAGATGGCCGCCAGCACATGTCAAACGAAGGAGAGCAGCAAGCAGGTAAGACCATGACATAAACACACGTTTAGATAATATGCTGGCTGCAGGGCAGGCCAGCACCTCCAAGGTGTAAAGGCCAAGCTCAGGCCATGTGCCCAATTTGGAGACACAGACGTTGAAGGGGGCAGACCCGTCATTCAGTACGTGTATGCATGTGCACACACACTGCTTCACCATGTTGGTGAAATGCTGCCTTCTGCTAAGACGTACCATATCAGCTGGTGGTGCTGGTTGTTGTGGCGAGCTGACAAAGCTTTTCCACATTTCTGCCATGCTAACCCTGCCTTCTGAGGTGCTGGCGGTGCCCCAGCTGCGTTGACGACCCCTTCCTCGTCCTCTGCCTTCGCCTTGTGCTTCCACTGTTCCCCCACTGTCAGGTGGGAATGCCACCAGCAGCAAGTCTACCAGCGTGCGCTTGTACTCGCGCATCTTACGATCAATCTCCAGTGACGGAATTAAGGACGGTAAGTTGTCCTTGTAACGGGGATCCAGCAGCGTGGACACCCAGTAATCAGCACAAGTTAGAATGTGGGCAACTCGGCGGTCGTTGCGGAGACACTGCAGCATGTAATCGCTCATGTGTGCCAGGCTGCCCAGAGGCAACGAAAAGCTGTCCTCTGTGGGAGGTGTATCGTCTGTGTCCTCTGTATCCCCCCATCCACGCACCAGTGATGGCCATGAGCTGGCCTGGGTGCTACCCTGCTGTGAACATGGTTCCTCCTCCTCCACCTGGTCATCCTCCAGAACTGTGCCCTGGCTAGACAATTGTGTACCTTGGGTTTGTGGGTGCAGGAACCCACCTTTGGAGCCACTTGGGAATGACTGTCCGGAAACCCTACGAAATGATCCCTCTTCCTCCTCCTCCTCCTGTGCCACATCCTCTTCCATCATCGCCAGCAGCGTTTTTTTAGGGAGGCATAGAAGTGGGATAGTAACGCTGAGAACTGCGTTATCGGCACTGGCCATGTTGGTGGAGTACTCAAAACAGCGCAACAAGGAACACAGGTCTCGCATGGAGGCCCAGTCATTGGTGGGGAAGTGGTGCTGTTCCGCCGAGCGACTCACCCGTGCGTGCTGCAGCTGAAACTCCACTATCGCCTGCTGCTGTTCGCACAGTCTGGCCAGCATGTGCAAAGTGGAGTTCCACCTTGTGGGCACGTCGCATATGAGGCGGTGAGCGGGAAGGCCGAAGTTACGCTGCAGTGCTGACAGGCGAGTAGTGTTGAGCCCGAATATTCACATAGCGAATATTAATCGCGAATATCGCAACTTCGATAATTCGCAAATATTGCGAATATAGTGCTATATATTCATTATATCGAATATTCGTCATTTTCTCCATCTGAACACATGATTCTTTCCTGCTTAAAATGCTTGTGGGCCAAGAGTTTAGATGGTTAAAAAATGACGAATATTCTAAAAAACTAATATATAGCACTATATTGAATATATTTGTTTTTTAGAATATTCGTCATTGACAAATATTCTAAAAAACAAATATATTCGATTTAGTGCTATATATTAGTTTTTTAGAATATATAGCACTATATCACATATATTCGTTTTATAGAATATTCTTTTTTTCCCCCCAATTAGTACAGTTATTATTGCCCTTCGGCATACTCCTCCCCGACAAGCGTCCCTGTCACCATGGGAACGCCTAGTGGTTAGAATATACCATCGGATCTGAGTTTTCACGATCTAACTCACATCCGATGGTATATTCTAACCACCAGGCGTTCCCAAGGTGATGGGGACACTTGAAGTTAGAATATACCGCCAGGGCGCTGTGATCCGCGCAATTAACCCCTCAGGTGCAGGTTAATTGCGCTGATCACAGTGCCCTGTGCGCCCTCCCCCCCGTCCCCAGTATAAAAATAATTGGTGGCCAGTGTGCCCTAACCCCCCCTCCCCCCCAGTATTAAAATCATTGTTGGCAGTGGACACAGGGTCCCCCCCCTGGCACTGGCCACAGGGTCCCCCTTCCGCCCCCCGTCATTGGTGGCAGCAGGCAGTTTCACTCAGCAGCATTTACTTACCTGCGGGGCTCTCCTTCTTCTGAGAACTCACAGGTCTGTGCGCCGCATATGCCTTCAGCAATGGGAACGCCTGGTGGTTAGAATATACCATCGGATTTGAGTTTTCACGATCTAACTCAGATCCGATGGTATATTCTAACCACCAGGCGTTCCCATGGTGACGGGGATGCTTGTCGGGGAGGAGTATGGGCAATAACTGTACTAATTGGGGGAAAAAAATGAATATTGTAAAAACTAATATATGTGATTTAGTGCTATATATTCGTTTTTTAGAATATTTGTCATATTGTAAGACCAGAATATTTAGCAACATAGCGAATATTCGTAAATTACACATATAGACTGAAAATTCACTAATGTAGTGCTATAATCTTTTATTTTTAGTCAAATCTTTTTCTCTTTCTGATTCAGAAAGAGACAAAAAAAATTTGACAAAAAAAATAAGATTATAGCACTACATTAGTGAAATTGCAGTCTATATGTGTATTTTACGAATATTCGCTATATTGCTATAACTTATTTTTTTAGAATATTCATCATATTCATCATATTCCAAAACAAGAATATATAGCAATATGGCGAATATTCGTAAAATACACAAAATCGCAATACACGATTAATAAAATTGCATATTATTTGCGATATATAGCATAATGACGAATATTCGATTTCGACGAATATAAGATGAATATTCAATCGAATATTCGCGAAATATCGCGAAATCGAATATGGCACCTCCCGCTCATTACTATAGACGAGCAGCAGCAGGGTGAGAACGCCGAAAGCGCGCACAGACGGCCTGCACTTTATGGAGCAGCTCTGACATATCGGGGTTATTTTAAAAAAATCTCTGCACCACCAAATTCAGCACATGCGTCAGGCAAGGGATGTGCGTCAAACCGGCTAGTCCTAGAGTTGCTACGAGATTTTGCCCATTATCGCACACCACCAGGTCGGGCTTGAGGCTGACTGGCACAAACCACTCATCGGTCTGTTGTTCAAGGCCCGTCCACAGCTCCTGCGTGTTGTGGGGTTTGTCCCCCAAACAGATAAGTTTTAAAACTGCCTGCTGTCGTTTACCCCTGGATGTGCTGAAGTTGGTGGTTAAGGTGTTACGCTGACCAGATGAGGAGCTGGTAGAGGATGAGGAAGCAGAGTAGGATGAGGAAGCAACAGGAGGCAAACTGAAGCACCGTGCAATCCTTGGTGGTGGAAGGACATGCGCCAAACTGCTATCTGCCTCAGGCCTAGCCACCACTGCATTTACCCAGTGTGCTGTTATGGAGATATAACCTCCCTGACCGTGAATACTGGTCCACATATCCGTAGTCAGGTGCACCTTGCCACAGATGGCGTTGCGCAGTGCACACCTGATTTTGTCCCCTACTTGGTTGTGCAGGGAACGGCTGGCTTGCCTGGAAAAGTAGTGGCGGCTGGGCACAACGTACTGTGGGACAGCCACCGCCATAAGGCCTTTAAAACTATCAGTCTCCACCAGACAGAATGACAGCATTTCAAAGGCCAGTAATTAAAAAATGCTAGCATTCAGGGCTAGGGATCGCGGGTGGGTAGGGTGGTTCTTCCTATTCCTCTCCAGCGTTTGGGAGATGGAGAGCTGAACGCTTCCGTGGGACATTGTGGAGATGCTTGGTGACCCAGGTGTTGGTGTTGCTGGCAGATCCTCTGATTGCGAGGTGGCAGGTGGCACTGTCACTCCAGAGATGGATGAAGAGGCCGAGACTGCAGCAGAAGAGGAAGCAGGAGGAGCCAGAGACTTTTCTTGGTTTTTGAGGTGTCTAGTCCACTGCAGCTCGTGCTTTGCACTTAAATGCCTGGTCATGCAGGTTGTGCTCAGGTTGAGAACGTTTATGCCTCACTTCAGGCTCTGATTGCACAGCGTGCAAGCCACTCGTGTCTTGTCGTCAGCACATTGTCGGAAGAACTGCCACACCAGGGAACTCCTTTAAGCTTGCTTTTTGTTTGCTTGGTCCCTTGCTGTGGTGGGAAATAGCAGACGTACTGTCTAGAGGACGGCCACTCCGCTTTTGCACCCTGCTCCCTCTTCTGCTGTGCTGGTGGCTCTGTGCGACCACCGCCTCTTCCTCCGAACTACATAGTTCACTCGCATGACCTTGATTCCATGTGGGGTCGAGGACCTCATCGTCCTCCACATCATCTTCCACCCAGTCTTCACCCCTGCCTTCCTTGTCGGTCTGCACACTTTCGAAAGCCCCAGCAGTTGGCACCTGTGTTTCGTCATCATCCGAAACGTGCTGCGATGGTCCTCCCATGTACTCAACTTGAAAAATAAGTGGTTGGGCATCTGTGCACTCAATCACTTCCACTTCTGGGGCAGGGCTAGGTGGATGGCCCTGGGAAACCCTGCTAACAGAGTCATCAAAAAGCAGAAGAGACTGCTGCATGACTTGGGGCTCAGACTGCTTGGCTGATTTGCAAGGGAGTGAGGTGAAAGACTGATGGACATCAGCTGCAGGTGCCAACTGTGGTCTTTCAGTAGGAGACTGGGTGGAAGATAATGTGAAGGAACTGAATCCACTGTTAGCAACCCAATCTACTATCGCCTGTACTTGTTCAGGCCTCACCATTCGTAGAGCCGCA
The DNA here is from genome assembly GCF_905171765.1 of Bufo bufo. Lineage (NCBI taxonomy): Eukaryota > Metazoa > Chordata > Amphibia > Anura > Bufonidae > Bufo > Bufo bufo. The sequence continues at coordinate 129,159,948 of NC_053397.1, read as the reverse complement.
TTAGGCCCGACCAAATACAGCTGCAGGTTCTGTCGCCTACTCGCACCTGAGGAAGGGGTTTCACTTGTGAGTGTAGCTGGCACATATCGACCACATCCTCTCCCTGCAACAGGAGCTCCACCAGCAGCACCACGACCTGGGCCACGTCCCTTATTTGATGCTCTCCTCATATTTTTTGAATTTAGGATCTTGCCCTAAATGGGTGTTTAATAGTAGAATAGAACGACAGTATGTAAAGGTGTATCTCACACGGCCTGAACCAGACTAGGCCTCAATTAAAGAAATGTTTGCCCAAAATGGCTGTATTTTAAATGCCTGAATCAAACCCCTATATTTAAAGGGTGTATCTCACACGGCCTGAACCAGACTAGTCCTCAATTAAAGATTTGTACACCAAATTGTGGTATTTCAAATATAGGAATATAACCCAAATGTATAAAGGGTGTATCTCACAATAACATATGCAGCAAAGGCTGCCAAATTAACTTTTTTTGCCCAAACGGTTGTTTGTTTAATAACTGAATATGGCAGCAGTATATAACCCTGGAATTTCAAACGTCAAGGTGCTGCAAGGCCTGAAATATTGTGTATTTTGCCCCAAAAAGGGTGTTTTATTATTAGAGGAATAAAAGCCCAGTATATACAGGGTGTATCTCACACGTCCTTACCCACACTAGACCTCAATTAAAGATTTGTGCACCAAATGGCAGTATTTCAAATATAGGAATATAACCCAAATGTATAAAGTGTGAATCTCACAATGACATATGCAGCAAAGGCTGCCAAATAAACTTTTTTGCCCAAACGGGTGTTTATTTAATAACTGAATATGGCAGCAGTATATAACCCTGGAATTTCAAACGTCAAGGTGCTGCAAGGCCTGAAATATTGTGTATTTTGCCCAAAAAAGGGTGTTTTATTAATGGAAGAATATAAGCCCTGTATATACATTGTGTATCGCACATGACCTTACCCACACTAGGCCTCAATTAAAGATTTGTGCACCAAATGGCGGTATTTCAAATATAGGAATATAACCCAAATGTATAAAGGTTGTATCTCACAATGACATATGCAGCAAAGGCTGCCAAATAAACTTTTTTTGCCCAAACGGGAGTTTGTTTAATAACTGAATATGGCAGCAGTATATAACCCTGGAATTTCAAACGTCAAGGTGCTGCAAGGCCTGAAATATTGTGTATTTTGCCTCAAAAGGGTGTTTTATTTATAGAAGAATATAAGCCTTGTATATACACAGTGTATCTCACACGGCCTGACCCACACTATGCCTCAAATAAATTTGTTTGCCCAAAATGGCTGTATTTCAAATACCTGAATCAAACCCCTCTATTTAAAGGGTGTATCTCACATGGCCTAAAACAGACTAGGCCTCAATTAAAGATTTGTTTGACCAAAATGGCTGCATTTCAAATACCTGAATCAAACTCCTGTATTTAAAGGGTGTATCTCACACGGCCTGAACCAGACTAGGCCTCAAATAAAGATTTGTGCACCAAATGGTGGCATTTCAAATATAGGAATATAACCCAAATGTATGAAGGGTATATCTCACAATGACATATGCAGCAAAGGCTGCCAAATAAACTGTTTTTGCCCAAATGGGTTCTTTGTATAATAAATGAATATATCAGCAGTATATAACCCTGGAATTTCAAACGTCAAGGTGCTGCAAGGCCTGAAATATTGTGTATTTTGCCACAAAAAGTGTGTTTTATTAATAGAAGAATATAAGCCATCTATATACAGGGTGTATATCACAAGGCCTGACCCATACTAGGCCTCAATTAAAGATTTGTGCACCAAATGTCGGTATTTCATATATAGGAATATAACTTAAATGAATAAAGGGTGAATCTCACAATGACATATGCAGCAAAGGCTGCCAAATAAACTTTTTTTGCCCAAACGGGTGTTTGTTCAATAACTTAATATGGCAGCAGTATATAACCCTGGAATTTCAAACGTCAAGTTGCTGCAAAACCTGAAATTTTGTGTATTTTGCCCCAAAAAGGGTGTTTTATTAATAGAAGAATATAAGCCCTGTATATACAGGGTGTATCTCACACGACCTTACCCACACCAGGCCTCAATTAAAGATTTGTGCACCAAATGGCGGTATTTCAAATATAGGAATATAACCCAAATGTATAATGGGTGTATCTAAAAATGACATATGCAGCAAATGCTGCCAAATTTTTTTTATTTTTGCCCAAACGGGTGTTTGCTTAATAACTGAATATGGCTGCCGAATATAACCCTGGAATTTCAAACGTCAAGGTGCTGCAAAGCCTGAAATATTGTGTATTTTGCCATAAAAAGGGTGTTTTATTAATAGAAGAATATAAGCCCTGTATATACACAGTGTATCTCACAAGGCCTGACCCACACTAGGCCTTAATTAATTTGTTTGCCCAAAATAGCTGTATTTCAAATACCTGAATCAAACCCCTGTATTTAAAGGGTGTATCTCACATGGCCTGAACCAGACTAGGCCTCAATTAAAGATTTGGTTTCCCAAAATGGCTGTATTTCAAATACCTGAATCAAACCCCTGTATTTAAAGGGTGTATCTTACACGGCCTGAACCAGACTAGGCCTCAATTAAATTTTTGTGCCCCAAATGGCAGTATTTCAAATATAGGAATATAACCCAAATGTATAAAGGGTGTATCTCACAATGACATATGCAGCAATGGCTGCCAAATAAACAGTTTTTGCCCAAACGGGTATCTGTTTAATAACTGAATATGGCAGCAGTATATAACTCTGGAATTTCAAAGGTCAAGGTGCTGCAAGGCCTGAAAAATTGTGTATTTTGGACCAAATAGGGTGTTTTATTAATAAAATAATTTAAGCCCTGTATATACAGGGTGTATCTCTCAGGGCCTGACCCACACTAGGCCTCAATTAAAGATTTGTGCACCAAATGGCTGTATTTCAAATACCTGAATCAAACCCCTATATTTAAAGGGCTTATCTCACACGGCCTGAACCAGATTAAGCCTCAATTAAAGATTTGTTTGCCCAAAATGGCTGTATTTCAAATACCTGAATCAAACCCCTGTATTTAAAGGGTGTATCTCACACGGCCTGAACCAGACTAGGCCTCAATTATATATCTGTTTTCCCAAAATGGCTGTATTTCAAATACCTGAATCAAACCCCTCTATTTAAAGGGTGTATCTCACATGGCCCGAACCAGACTAGGCCTCAATTAAAGATTTGTTTGCCCAAAATGGCTGTATTTCAAATACCTGAATCAAACCCCTCTATTTAAATTGTGTATGTAATGTCTCGACTGCGTGTTGCTTTAGGTACACAGCTTAACATCAAGTATAAACCGAATCCCAATGAAAGATACGCTGGTTTACTGAACTGATGCAATCTTTACTGAGATATAATGAACAGGAATGCGTACAATAGTGTTCATATAATATGAGATGATATGTGAGGTAAAAAGGCTTTGGTGTTCATCAGGTTTGCAATCTGTAATAGCTTTAAGATGTCCTGTGGATCTGGAAACTACAGTAACTAGAGCTGTACTGAACAGGATATGTCCCAGCAAGCTCTAGTGGTACAGAGAAGACCCGCCCCTAGGCTTCAATAAAATGGAGGGTCTTAAAGAAACAGACACTGCTGAGTGCCAAGCATGTAATATACATTGCAAAGGCAGCACACTCCCCACCTGGCGTACCTTTTGTTATGCCACTAACCTTTGGACAGAAGTAAAACTACTTCAGAAATTGGCCTAGCATACACCTTGGGAATGCCCTGTCTAACAATTCTAACTTCAACCTTTCTAACTCTAGCATCACTACTAGGATCAGTCCCCACAATGAGTCCAATAGGCCATTTGTTCCTGTGGGCCTGAGTGTCTTTTAATAAGACAATGTCTCCAACTTGTAAGTTGGGTTTGTCATCTTGCCATTTCTTGCGTGGCTGGAGTGTCACCAGGTATTCCTGTCTCCACCTCTTCCAGAAAATGTCCGCAAGGCTTTGAACTTGTCTCCATTGCTTGGTATACAAGTCCTTGAGGTCAAAGTCTCCTGTGGGAGCTGTCACTGGTTCCATCTTGTGGGTCAGCAGCATCTCCGGATCTGTAGACACTGGAACCAAAGGTCTGGCGTTCATAATGGCCACGACTTCAGCCATTAGTGTAGTCAAAGCTTCATGAGTGAGGCGAGTAGACCCAACCTTCAGGAGCATGGCATCCAGAATACGACGAGCTACTCCAATCATCCTCTCCCAGGCTCCTCCCATATGCGATGCGTGTGGAGGATTAAAAGTCCAAGTGCATCCTTGATCTTGAAGATAGGAACCTGTTTCAGAGTCTGTACAGATGATCTTCAACTCCTTGCAGGCCCCAATAAAGTTTGTGCCGCGGTCTGAACGAATCAATTTCGCTGGTCCTCTGATAGAGAAGAATCTTCTCAAGGCATTGATGAAACTTGAAGTGGATAAAGATTCAATCACTTCAATATGAACTGCTCTAGTACTCAGGCAAGAGAACAGAACAGCCCAACGTTTACTTTCGGCACTGCCTCCTCTGGTCTTGCGAGAAGAGATGTTCCATGGTCCAAAAACGTCTAGACCTACGTGAGTGAACGGAGGATCTGAAGCAAGTCTGTCTGCAGGTAAGTTTGACATCTTCTGAACCTCAAGTTTCCCTCTAATCTTCTTACAGGTAACGCATTTGCTGATCACGCTGGAGACTAGTCTCTTACCTCCTATGATCCACAATCCTGCTGACCGTACTGCTCCTTCAGTGAAGTGTCGTCCTTGATGTGCAACTTGCTCGTGATAGTGTCTTACCAGAAGAAGAGCCATGTGATGATTCTTAGGTATGATGAAGGGATGTCTCTCTTGGATAGTCATATCCGCTGCCGACAAACGACCTCCAATTCTTAGTACTCCGTCTTCGTCGAGGATAGGGTTCAACTTCTTGAGCGAACTGTGTCGAGAAATCTCTTCCTTTTTCAGAAGGCTTTGAATTTCTTCTTTAAAGACTTCCTGCTGGACGCATTTGATGATCGCGACCTTGGCTTGTTCAAGATGGTCGTTGCTACGCTGATCAGTATTAGTAGCTCTGCAGAAGTATCTGGCTAGACAGATAAGTTTTCTGATTGCACGGGTCAGCGACTTCCAACTGGAAAACCTTTCAAATCTATGGGTGCCCAGACTGTCTCTGGTAACTAAAGTCTCGCAAACTGCAACTTGAGGTCTTAGCTCTTTGTCTTGATCTGGTTCTATGAGCTGAAAGGTCTCTACCTGAGTAGTCTCTTTGGTTTCTGGCTTACCAAGAAACGATGGACCTACGAACCAGTTAGTTTGCTTGAGTACAGCGGCTGACACCAATCTTGTCCCATGATCCGCTGGGTTCTTGTCCGTGCTGATGTGATGCCACTGATCTGGACTTGTAGACTTTCTGATACGTGTCACTCTGTTGGTCACGTATGTGTAAAATCTTTTTGAAGCGTTGTGAATATATCCTGACACAATCTTGCTGTCCGTATAAAAGTTCACTGCATGGATCTCAATGTCCAGTTCAGTCGTAATCATGTCTGCCATCTCTACCGCTAAGACAGCAGCACAAAGTTCTAGACGTGGGACAGTGTGAGCAGGTCTGGGAGCTAGTTTAGATTTTCCCATGATGAACCCAACATGGCTTTGTCCCTCAGTGTCTATTACCCTAAGGTAAGTTACAGCTGCAATAGCCATAGTGGAAGCGTCAGAGAATACGCATAATTCTCTCCTCTTTGTAGCAGACAAGGAAACAAATACGTACGGTCTTGGAATGTTGAGTTGTTCGAGCTCTAACAATGAGTCTTTCCACAACTTCCACTGCCTTTGCTTCTCTTCAGGAAGAAGTACGTCCCAGTCAATTTGTTCCTGCTCAGTAGTGATCTGTCTCAAAAGAGCTTTGCCTTGCATGATGATCGGTGTTACGAATCCCAGGGGGTCATAAAGACTGTTGACTGTAGATAGGACACCTCTTTTTGTGAATGGTTTCTCTTCTCTGGAGACCCTGAAGGTGAAACTGTCAGTCTTTAGGTCCCAACTAAGCCCAAGACTTCTTTGCAAGGGTGGTGATTCTGTTCCTAGATCTAAGTCTTTGAGGTCTTTAGCTCGGTCTTCCATTGGAAATGCTTCCATGACTCTGTAGCTGTTGGAAGCTACCTTGTTCAATCTTATGTTGGATTCTGCCAACATTTCTTTTGTACTTTTCAGGACGTTAATAGCTTCTTCGTTGCTGGAGAAAGAAGCAAGTCCATCATCCACGTAGAAGTTCTTCATGACGAACTGTTTGGCTTCTTGACCATGTCTTTCACCTTGCTGTGCTGCTCGTTTCAGGTTGTAGATAGCTACAGCTGGGGAAGGGCTGTTTCCAAACACATGTACCTTCATCCTGTACTCTGTGATGTCTTTGTTAAAGTCATTGTCTGCATACCACAGGAACCTTAAGTAGTCTCTGTGATCTTCTCGAACGAAGAAACAGTAGAACATCTGTTGTACATCTGCTGTTACTGCTACAAGTTCTTTTCTGAACCTGATGAGTACTCCAAGGAGTGTGTTGTTCAGGTCAGGTCCGCTGAGAAGGACGTCATTTAGTGAGATGCCTTCGTGCTTCGCACTAGAGTCAAATACTACACGTATCTGACCTGGTTTCTGAGGATGATACACCCCAAATATTGGTAAGTACCAGTGTTCTTGGTTTTCTTGTAGTGGTGGTGCCCTTTCTGCCTGCTCGTTGTCAAAAATCTTTTGCATGAAGGCTTGGAAGTGTTTCTTCATATTTGGCTTTCTTTGTAGAGTGCGCTGCAACAAACTGAAGCGTTTCTCTGCTTGTACCCTGTTGTCAGGAAGGCGATGGCGTGGTGACCGGAAGGGTAGAGGGGCTACCCAGCTGCCTGACTTGTCTCTGTAGACTTCTCTGTCCATGATCTCGAGGAAGAGGGTATCTTCTACCGAGGGTGCTGGCTTGTCGTCGTCTCGTGTTCTTTCAAACACCTTACAACCCAGTTCATCTGTATTTCCAGTTGAGGCTAAGTCTTCCATGCACCTCTGGATACTCCGATAATGTGTTGGGTTATCTAATCTCTCTTTAATGTGTAGACTGTTGGTACATGGGCAAAGACAAGATGTACGACCATTCTGCAACAGATGTGTTCTGTAGACATTTACCTTTGCTGGTTTGTGCAGTCCGTCTAGACATACTTCTCCAACGATGACCCATCCGAGATCAAGGCGTTGTGCAAATGGTGCATTGTGTGGCCCATTATACTGTTCTCTGACTTTGTGCACTCTGAGAATATCTCTCCCAAGTAGAAGGGTGATTGCAGCATCTGGATCCAGTGCTGGTATTTGGTCTGCTATTCGCACCAGATGAGGGTGATGACGAGCAACTTCAGGTGTGGGAATCTCTGACCTGTCGTCTGGTATCTCATCACATTCTATGAGGGTAGGTAGAGTCACCTTTGTCTTTCCATCTAATGACTCGATGATGTAGTTATTTGCTCTTCTCCCTGTTGTCTCTACAACTCCAGAACAAGTCTTCAAGGTGTATGGAGTTGGACTTCCTTTGTCACCGAAGAGGTCAAAGAATTCTGTTTTTGCCAGAGATCTGTTACTCTGTTCATCCATGACTGTGTACATCTTGACTGCTTTTTCTCTGAAACCTGCTGGATACACCTTGACTAAGCATATCTTGGAGCATGATCTTGAGCGGCCCTGCTCTGTACAGATCTCAGTGCACTTTGAGGTTACTGCTGGCGTTGTACTCTCGCCTTGCTCCCCACCATGATCTTCTTGAGTTGCCTGAACTTCTTGGTTTCATGGTGGTGGTCCCGGGTGTAGTGTTGACAAGTGTTTGTCACTGTTACACTCTGCGCATTGTATTGTTTTTGTACAGTCTTTTGCAAGATGCTGAATTGAAGCGCAGCATCTGAAACAAATGCGATTGTCTTTAAGATAAGCTTTGCGCTCTTCTAATGTCTTACTTCTGAAACTGCGACATTTTCTTAGTGGATGAGGCTTGTTGTGGATAGGACATATTTTATCTGGCTCCTCAACTTTCTTCCTTGTGTTGTCTTCCTGATTGGCTGCAGAATCAGGCGGAACTTCTGTCTTCCTTACAGAAACTGTTACTCTGCGTTCTTTGTAAAGCCCTGGAGGTTTCTGCTCTACCTTTGGGAAGCTTGCCGTTCTCTTGTTCAGGAAAGCAAAGCTTGGGTCATTGCGTATTTCAGCTTGGTCTTCTATGAATTCAGCGAAGAAGGCGAACGGTGGAAATGCAACTCGATGATCTTTCTTGTATCTTGAAGCTTGAGCTACCCACCTTTCTTGCAAGTTGTAAGGAAGTTTCTCGATTATGGGCTCAACTCCACATGCTGTATCCAGATATGAGAGACCTGGCAGATATCCACTAGACTTAGCGGCTTCTATATCTAAGAGTAGGTCTCCCAAACCTCTCAGCTTTTGGTAATCCTTATTTGTTATTCTTGGATAGTTTTCTATCCTTTTCAGAAGAGCATCCTTGATCACTTCAGGTGATCCATAGCATTGTTCTAGTCTCCGCCACACCATTGCAAGTCCTGCTGCAGCGTCATGAACATGTACTGATCTGATCCTTTGGGCTTGCTCAGTGGACTCTGGTCCTAGCCATCTGACAAGCTGGTCAAGCATTCCTTTCTCTGTCAGATTTAAGTCTTGGGTACTGCTCAGGAAAGATGACCTCCAGGCCCAGTAGTTTTCTGGACGGTCTTCGAATTTCATGAGACCAGCGCCCACTATCTCACGGTGCATCAGGAATTTTGCCACTTCTATAGCACTTGTTGCGTCTGGCGAATACTTCTCGGATGTAAACTCGGGGTATGACTGCGGCTGGTAAGGCTGATGAGGCGCTTGACTGAATCCACTTTGTTTAGGTGGTTGTTCTCGTCTGTTGTAAGTCTTTCTGCTATAATCCAGACTTGTATTTGCTTGAGGAGGGAGTACGCGAGCATCCGTTTGCACTCTTGGAGGGTTGGCAGATTGGTCTCTGAGCATGCGACCACTTGACTTCCTACACTGAGATTCTGATTTAGTCTTGCAATGTTGCGTAGTATCAAAGTTGCTTATTGCTGGTGGAGTCAATGAAGACCTAGGTGCGTCATTGGACTGCTGGTCGGTGTACATGGTTGCTTGTGACTGTACGTACTCACGGGTGCGTTGGATTGCGCTGTGGGATGACATCTGGTTTTCTATGCCATCGAACTGAGCTTCAGCAGCCCTTGTGAAAACTTCTGCCTCGGCTAAGGCTGCTGCCGCGTTTTTCTGCTGTTTGAGTAAGTGTAAAGATGCTTCCACTTCTGCTTTCTTTTTAAGTGCTTCAGATTCACTTTTTGCTTGCTCTCTCATCAATTCAGCTTCCTGCTCCGCATAAGAAGCCATGGCGCAAGCTGCCTCTGCTTTTGCTCTTGCCTTAGTCGCTTTGTCGCTAGCCAATGACCGACTGGTGATGCTTGAACGTCTAGAACTAGTACGCTTAGATCTTGCTGAATCGGCGCTAGCTGAAGTCAGATTTGTTTGACTGGATGCTCTAGACAGTGTTGTGCATCTAGACTTGATTCTTGGCAAGCTGTGTGTGTCATCCTCCTTATAGGAGCATTGAGAGTTAACTGTCAGAGTGTTGTTCTCTGTGTTCTGCATCTTGATTTAGCTGGCAGCGTGGATAATGATGATGACTGGACACAGGCAGTATCAGTGTTGTAGTGAGTGAGAGAAATTACTTTCACTTTAGTTTCACTCCACGTGGCTGAAAGGAGTTATTAGTCCTTTTACTGCGGAGGACGATTCAAAGCTGTTTAACTGCTTCTGACAACGTTTTAAAGCCTTTTTACTGTAATGTCTCGACTGCGTGTTGCTTTAGGTACACAGCTTAACATCAAGTATAAACCGAATCCCAATGAAAGATGCGCTGGTTTACTGAACTGATGCAATCTTTACTGAGATATAATGAACAGGAATGCGTACAATAGTGTTCATATAATATGAGATGATATGTGAGGTAAAAAGGCTTTGGTGTTCATCAGGTTTGCAATCTGTAATAGCTTTAAGATGTCCTGTGGATCTGGAAACTACAGTAACTAGAGCTGTACTGAACAGGATATGTCCCAGCAAGCTCTAGTGGTACAGAGAAGACCCGCCCCTAGGCTTCAATAAAATGGAGGGTCTTAAAGAAACAGACACTGCTGAGTGCCAAGCATGTAATATACATTGCAAAGGCAGCACACTCCCCACCTGGCGTACCTTTTGTTATGCCACTAACCTTTGGACAGAAGTAAAACTACTTCAGAAAATGGCCTAGCATACACCTTGGGAATGCCCTGTCTAACAATTCTAACTTCAACCTTTCTAACTCTAGCATCACTACTAGGATCAGTCCCCACAATGAGTCCAATAGGCCATTTGTTCCTGTGGGCCTGAGTGTCTTTTAATAAGACAATGTCTCCAACTTGTAAGTTGGGTTTGTCATCTTGCCATTTCTTGCGTGGCTGGAGTGTGACCAGGTATTCCTGTCTCCACCTCTTCCAGAAAATGTCCGCAAGGCTTTGAACTTGTCTCCATTGCTTGGTATACAAGTCCTTGAGGTCAAAGTCTCCTGTGGGAGCTGTCACTGGTTCCATCTTGTGGGTCAGCAGCATTGCGGATGTCAAGACTGATGGCATCTCCGGATCTGTAGACACTGGAACCAAAGGTCTGGCGTTCATAATGGCCACGACTTCAGCCATTAGTGTAGTCAAAGCTTCATGAGTGAGGCGAGTAGACCCAACCTTCAGGAGCATGGCAGAAAAAAAAGGCTTTGGTGTTCATCAGGTTTGCAATCTGCTTTAAGATGTCCTGTGGATCTGGAAACTACAGTAACTAGTGTTATGGACTATTGATACAAAATGGATACTTGCTTGTTGAGGACTATGTTTAGCTAAGATGGCGGCCAGGCATTCAGCCAACACCTATAAACTAGAATCTTATTTTGTGTTTTATCATGTGTTTCTTTGTGGTTTCCGTTCAGCTCAAGCAAGCAGTTACAAAGAGGTTTCCGTTCAGCTCAAGCAAGCAGTTACAAAGAAAGAAGTAACGGTATCTCCCACGAGCAAGAGGGGAGGGTGGAGGAATTTCTTCTTCTGGCCGTCAAGGTTACAGAAAAGCATAGAGAGTTCATAGCCAATAGAAAAGATATACTTTATCTTTCACCCCCCCTCCCTGTCGTAAAACCTATGTATTGTGTGTTGTTTTCAGGAAATAAACTAGAGATCCTGTTTAACTCCTTGCTGTGAGTTGTCTCAGTCTGATCTCTCCGTGCACGTACATTAATTAATTAATTAATTTGGAGCAGTACATCAACCGAACTGGCAGCTTGGCCAGAACCAGAACAATTTTGGTGCCCAAATGTGGGGCTCGAGGATTGGACCCTCTGTTCCCGTACCCCCGGAGACCAGACGAGGAGAGGCGCACTAACGGACACCGGGATCGCAACCCGTGATATGAGGTGAGAAAATTGAGTCATCTTGCCTATAAAGTGTCCCCTGGTGTAGCCTCTTGGTGTTCGTCTGAGGGAGGGGTGCGGAAGCAGTCTGGGACGTCCTCGAGGGCATGAAAGTAAGAACCCCATATGTTTTTTAAAGTCTTGATGTACTGTGTTGTGCCTATAAGTTGTGAAGACCCTGTTGACAAGTATCACTGACTGAGACACGGAGTTCTCCTGTGTGCCTGTAACGGAGTTCAGCCCGGCGTCTGACTCAAATCTCCATAAAGGGGACGATCACAGATGGGTGGAGAGCGGTTCGGGGTAGCCCAGAGTGTGCTGCCGGGACTCAAAGGTCTTCACGTCCAGTGATTACTTTATACAGAGGTCTTTAGGCGGCTCCAGTAGGTGCGAGAGACGATTAGACAGTACGCAAGGGTTCTTCCTTGATGTATTGTGGTTTATTGTTTTTAATGTGCGACCCTTTGTAACGGAAACACAGACTGATAGAAACCCAAAAGTCTCCTAAAGTGCCTGTGTCAATCGGTCACCCTGGTGTTGTGACCGAGAGGCGACAGAAGGGAGGAGACCGGCCAGTGTCTACCCAGAGTGTGTGGGACATTAGGCTCAACGTGTTATATCGGGTTTCTGTGTTGTCCAGAACAAGGTGAAGGATCCAGAAGATGGGAAATGAGGAAAGTGTCCCGAAGGGTTACTGTTCTCCTGAACAGTACGTGGCAGACAGGAGAGGCAAACGTTTCATAAAAGGATTAACTAAGTTGGAGAAGAGTTATAGTGTCTGTAAAGGAGGCATCCTTTGTAGTGCCACCTGGCAAGTGTTGTTAAACGAGAAAAGAGAGAAGTTAGAGGATGATAAATTGACAGACATGGTCCGTGTGTGGTTGGACTGTAGTAAAGAATTTGAACAGACGGGGGGAGAACAAAATTTTGATGAGAAAAGACAGAGATATTTCTGTAAACCTGGTGTTGCATTGATACATGACTTGCCAACACCCTATAATGGCGCCGGGAAGAAAGCAGGTGGGTGGACCTGCAAAACATGTGGTCAACAGAATCCCTCCTCCCGAAATACGTGCCTTGCCTGTGGGGCTCCCCACCCACAAAACCACACCTTGGTAACTACTCCCCGACACGTCCCATCACTTCCTGTGTTAGCTACAGCGCCATCTTGTCCCCAGGCAACGCCCATGAACGGACCTTTAATATCATTCGGTCCGGACCCCCCCGTCACTCCTATGTCACCCTTGCCCCTTCCTACTACCTTGTACCCCATGGTTAACCCGGAGGGTACATTCATGCTACCACACTCACCTGCCACCCTTACTCCTATAATGGTAGGAGGGCAACCTGATGAAGCAGAACAGGGGGATGCAGACGGTGCTGCAGAATCCACAATGGGCATACAAAATGCACCAGGTAATTATGCAGACTCCTCCGCGGGGTACCCCGACAGACTACGGTGATCCGCCAACTTTATCCCTGGCACCACAGTGGACTGTGCCCATGGTCGTGCGCCTATCACGACGTTCACAAGATCAAATACTGCAGGGTCAGATTACAGAGTTACAAAAGAACTTACAGAAAATTGAGCAGGGAAACCTTGAGACACTGAAAGAAGCCCTAGCACTTAACCGGCCACAGGGACCACCAAAATATGTGTCTTTCACCCCACAACAGTTATTCACCATAGTGAATTTACTGCCTGACCCTGAGACCCATCCCATGCCCTTTTTCAGGAAACTGTCCCAAGTGCATCAAACCTATGGGTGCACATGGTCGGACCTGCAAAGTATAGTGGAAAACAAGACAGGTGAATACTCCACACTGATAATGGATCAAATCCACATCCCTGAACTTAAAGGTGCTAACTTTGACCCCCGGGATCATGAGTCTGGAGAATTCTTTATAGAACAACTGCAGAAATGGGCGAAAGCAAGATTAGCAGATCATTCCACCACATTGCAGGACAGCTACGGGGGATCAGTTGACCCCCACCTTTTTTCTTTTCACAGAAATCTTAGTTTCTTCTGTGTTAGTTTAAGATCATCTTTCTGATAAGAAACTGTCTTGCTTCCTGGTCTTTGTGGTTTTCACTCAAATTATGTGACACCCACGGCTGCTGGATGTCTGACAATAAAATTCTGCACTGATTCATATGAGCAAGGGGATTCACTGCAAACCATTTGCACCTCATCCCCGATACTCTCTGGGCCAGAGGACCCCAGGATATCGGATGCCTCAATGTCCCACCAGTCACTGTGACCCTGAAGGATCCCAAGGTTCTGCCATACAAAGCGCAATATCCGCTTTCTATCTCACAACAGGATGCTATTACCCTCCAGGTGCAGGCCCTCCTGCAGAATGGGGCAATCAAGATCACTACTTCTCCCTGTAACTCACCCCTTTACCCAGTACGGAAGAAAAGGGAGAAAGGACAGCCTCCAACGTACCGCATGGTGCAGGACCTCCGAGCTGTCAATGAGGCTACTGTTCTTGAGACACCTATTGTCCCCAATCCGCACACACTCCTTGCTGGCATTCCACCCACTGCCACTACTTTCACTGTCATTGATCTGGCCAATGCATTCTTTTCTGTTCCCTTACATGAGAAATGTCAGTTTCTTTTTGCTTTCACACATGCAGGCAAACAGTACACCTGGACTGTTATGCCTCAAGGGGCTCAAAACAGCCCTTCCTGCTTCAGCAAGGCTATGTCAAGCAGATCACCCGGATGTGGAACTCCTCCAGTATGTGGATGACCTTCTCCTCTGTGCGGTCTCTCCCCAAATCTGCATGACAAAATCTGTCTCACTTCTCCAGTTTTTAGCCTCTGCTGGATGTCGAGTCTCACAAGCCAAACTACAACTGTGTCTCCCCAAAGTTGTCTTCCTAGGTCATTGCATCTCTCAAGGTCACAAGCACCTAACTGAGGCGAGGAAGAAGGCTATCTCTGACATCCAACTCCCGGACACTCCTCATCAGCTGCAAACCTTTCTGGGACTCATCTCCTACTGCAGGCCTTGGATATCTGATGCTTCTGTCCTCATGCAGCCCTTATATGACTGTATACCTCGTAATGCTGCTACTCCTTTCCAGATGACAATGGAGGCCGGAGAAGCTTTTCAGTCATTGAAGGCCGCCATTGCATCTGCCCCTGCTCTTGGCATCCCCAACTACAACCTTCCTTTCCGGCTGTATGTCATGGAACGCCAAGGTCACGCCACTGGAGTCCTCACTCAAACTCATGGTGGCCGCAATCGGCCCTTGGGTTACTATTCTAAGCGTCTTGACCCGGTAGCCAGAGCTGCCCCTTCCTGTGTCAGAGCTATCCATGCTGCCAGCTCTCTTCTAAACGTCACATCTGACGTTGTGCTGGGTCACCCCCTCACTATTCTGGCTCCCCATGACATTTCTGCCATCCTCCAGCAGACTCAACCTAAACACCTCACTGCACAGCGCCACCTCCGGCTTCAGTGTAGTTTGCTTCTGCCAGATAATGTCACCATTCAGAGGTGCCACATCCTCAATCCTGCTGCACTCCTTCCTCTTCCAAGGGGGGAGTATAATGGAGATTCTGAAGATTTTATTGATCTACATGCTGAAGAGGATCTTCAGGAAGAAGAACTATGGGCCTCAACTGACTCTCTTTACAAGGAACAAGAACATGATTGCATCACAATGATGGAAGCTGAAGTAGGGACACCACCATCAGTCCAAGACACTCCTCTGACAAACCCTCATTGGATTCTCTTTGTGGACGACTCAAGGTACGCCGATGACAAGGGGAAGTTCCATACGGGCATGGCAGTCACAAGTGAACATGAAGTGCTGTGTGCAAGACAATTGCGCCCAGACCAGTCAGCACAAAAAGCTGAACTCATTGCCCTCACTGAAGCCTTCCTCATGGCAAAAGACTCTACCGTCAATATCTACACAGATTCTAGATATGCCTTTGGAGTGGTTCATGACTTTGGACTAATATGGAAGGCCCGGGATTACATCACAGCTGCAGGAACCCCGATTAAGAATGCTGCAGCAGTAGCAGCCCTAATGGCAGCAGTACTCCTGCCCAACCAAGTGGCAGTGATCAAAGTAAAGGCCCATACTCGAGCTGACACCCCTGAGGCCAGAGGAAATGCCCTAGCTGACCAAGCGGCCAAGGAAGCAGCAGTGAAAGAGGAAAGAGTCCAGTCAGACCAGATTATGATAACACAGGAGGACCTGGAACAAGAAGAAATCACATGGGACCTACTGAAACAAATGCAGAAACAGGCCACTCCCAGGGAAAAGGAAATCTGGCTGAAAGAATCAGCCCTCGAAGAAGAATCTGGACTCTGGACACAAGGAAAGAGAGTCTGCTACCCAGAGCTCTTTATCCCCTAATAGCCTCAGTGGCCCATGGGCCCACCCACCAATCCAAAACCATCATGAAAGAACTAATTGACAAAATATGGGTGGCCCCAGGGATGACCCCTGTCCTGGTGAGACATACTCAAGCGTGTCTCATCTGTGCAGAGTGTAACCCCGGCAGAACCGAGCCCACTCCCAGAAAATGTCTCCCGAAAGCCTTATATCCCTTTCAGAGGATACAAATCGATCATATCCAGATGCCAATGTGCCAAGGGTTTCAATATGTGCTAGTAGTGATAGACTTGTTCTCTGGGTGGCCAGAAGCCTACCCCGTCCGAAACCAGACAGCAACCACTACTGCAAAAAAACTGATGCAGGAGCTTGTCTATAGGTTCGGAGTACCTGAGGTCATTGAGAGTGATCAGGGCCCAGCATTCACTGCTAGTCTAACCCAAGAGGTCTGGAAGATGGTAGGGTCACACCTGGCGTATCATACCCCATACAGGCACCAAAGCAGTGGCAAAGTCAAAAGATTGAACGGGGTGTTAAAATCTAAAATGCTGAAGATGACCAGGGAGACAGGGCTTAATTGGGTTCAGTGTTTGCCTATAACCCTCTTTTCAGTTAGGCATACACCAAGGCCCCCACACAAACTAACCCCATATGATATCTTATTTGGAACAGGGCCAAGAATGGGACAGTATTTCCCACAACAGTTACAAATGCATTATGAATCTGTTGCAAAATATGTGATAGCCTTGAGCAAGCAATTTGAAGGGTTTTGGAACCGCGCTGCTCTGGACCAAGTCTCCCGATAAACGTGGATGGCAGAGGATGAGCCCCTTTCTCCCAACACCCAAAGGATCCAATCTTCAAAAGATCTCCTCCTCTAAGGGTTTAAATGGGATAGGCAGAATAGTGAAGCACCCTTTGCAATTTTTTCTTAAAAGGTTTTATTATACTCACAAGAGTTGGTAGACAAAAAGCATATAATACAAGATATCAGAACGTCAGGTTCCTGCCCGACCCGGGTTTCGCTGTCTCGCTTCCTCAGGGGCAGATGCTAAGTTGAAATCTTCATGCGACTATTTCGTGTTATATTACTCGCATCGCAATTTCGACTTTTGCAAATGTTCTTAATATTGCTCTAACTTCGTCTTTTAGAATATTCGTAATATTCTAAAAGACGAAGTTCGAGCAATATTACGAAATTTCGTAAAATACACATAGATTGTATTTAAGCTAATATACTGCTATAGTAATATTTTTTAATAGTGTACATATTTTACAAAACTTAAGTTCAGAAGAGGCAAAAAAAAATTACAGGAAAAAAAAGGGATTATAGCACTATATTAGCTAAATTACAATCTATATGTGTATTTTACGAAATTTCGTAATATTGCTCTAACTTCGTCTTTTAGAATATTCGTAATATTCTAAGAGACGAAGTTAGAGCAATATTACGAAATTTCTAAAAGACGAAGTTAGAGCAATATTAAGAACATTTGAAAAAGTCGAAATTGCGATGCGACTAATATAACACGAAATATTCGCATGAAGATTTCAACTTAGCACTGCTATACTCCATTGCGACTATTGCGAAATTTCGTAAAATACACATATAGATTAGATTGTAATTTAGCTAATATGGAATATAGCAGTAAGTTGAAAACGCCACTGACTGGAGCAGCCAGGAAGCCAGGAATCCAAAGGACAGGTAAGAACAACTTTAGGGAAGTGGGAAAGAAAAAAATATAATAAAAAAAAAAAGAAAAAAAACGAATATTCGATTTCGCGAATATATAGAACGATATTCTAAATATTCACGAAATCTCGAAATTGCGATATTCGAGAAAAAAATTTGCAATTCGAATATTCGCGCTCAACACTACAAATGGTTATCCGAGAATGTCACAGGACTGTGCACCATCGCCAGGCTTACTCCTGCTACCTTTATAGTACCACACTCTGAAATTGACATAAATGCAGTACCTAAACACACCTTGTATCGTAGGGCCAAAGATAACACACCCAGACCAAATGGCAAGCCACATGTAGTAGAGATGAGCATTACCAACAAAATTGTTAGTTCCATCTTCATATATCCCATGATAATGCAGATGTGGGATCATCTGGTAGTAGCAACAGACTACCTGGATGACCAAATATGGGAGGTGATGAGACTTATGAATACCTCAAACATTGTGCAAAACCAGTTAATCATTGTCACCAACCAACACACATTAGTTCTAGATTATGTTACAGCTAAAGATGGAGGTATGTGCCAGGTTGTGGGACCCTCTTGTTGCCATTACATAGACCCGCAGGGTAATTTGCAAGTTAAGGTGGATATAGAGAAGATGGCGGATTTAAGAGATAAATGGCTGGATGCACATAAAGTTGATAAAGATACATGGTGGTCTGATACCTTCTCTTCCCTTAACCCCAATAACTGGTTCAAAGGTATTGGGGGTTGGTTCATGGGAATTGTCCAAGTAATATTGCAGGTAGCCCTAATAATATTGGTGATATATGTAGTGATTAAGCTCGTTCTTATTTGTGTGACCCGCTTTTCAAAAAGAATGAAGAAAACTGATGAACGACCTATTATGCTCCTCTACGATGAGGAAGGACAGAAGGAAACATCGTTCAACACAGCTCCCCCTCCTCACAATGATGCCTGGCTGAGATAGGGTGAGATGAATCCCAGGGTATTACCACAAGTCCGAGCAACCGGGAGCCTACCTATAAGGGGTAGGTTGTCGCCACTGCGGGTGAAGAGGATACGAATGGTATGCCCAGGGGATTCGCTAGGCGAAGGGAAAGTCTACAATCAAGTTTCCAAGGGGGAACTGTTATGGACTATTGATACAAAATGGATACTTGCTTGTTGAGGACTATGTTTAGCTAAGATGGCGGCCAGGCATTCAGCCAACACCTATAAACTAGAATCTTATTTTGTGTTTTATCATGTGTTTCTTTGTGGTTTCCGTTCAGCTCAAGCAAGCAGTTACAAATAGGTTTCCGTTCAGCTCAAGCAAGCAGTTACAAAGAAAGAAGTAACGGTATCTCCCACGAGCAAGGGGGGAGGGTGGAGGAATTTCTTCTTCTGGCCGTCAAGGTTACAGAAAAGCATAGAGAGTTCATAGCCAATAGAAAAGATATACTTTATCTTTCACCCCCCCCTCCCTGTCGTAAAACCTATGTATTGTGTGTTGTTTTCAGGAAATAAACTAGAGATCCTGTTTAACTCCTTGCTGTGAGTTGTCTCAGTCTGATCTCTCCGTGCACGTACATTAATTAATTAATTTGGAGCAGTACATCAACCGAACTGGCAGCTTGGCCAGAACCAGAACACTAGAGCTGTACTGAACAGGATATGTCCCAGCAAGCTCTAGTGGTACAGAGAAGACCCGCCCCTAGGCTTCAAGAAAATGGAGGGTCTTAAAGAAACAGACACTGCTGAGTGCCAAGCATGTAATATACATTGCAAAGGCAGCACAGTGTATCTCACACGGCCTTACCCACACTAGGCCTCAATTAATTATTTGTGCACCAAATGGCGGTATTTCAAATATAGCAATATAACCCAAATGTATAAAGGGTGTATCTCACAATGACAAATGCAGCAAAGGCAGCCAAACAAACTTTTTTTGCCCAAACGGGTGTTTGTTTAATAACTGAATATGGCAGCAGTATATAACCCTGGAATTTCAAATGTCAAGATGCTGCAAGGCCTGAAATATTGTGTATTTTGCCCCAAAATGGTGTTTTATTAATAGAAGAATATAAGCCCTGTATATACAGGGTGTATCTCACACGGCCTGCCCCTCACTAGGCCTCAATTAAATTTGTTTGCCCAAAATGGCTGTATTTCAAATACCTGAATCAAACCCCTGTATTTAAAGGGTGTATCTCACATGGCCTGAACCAGACTAGGCCTCAATTAAAGATTTGTTTGCCCAAAATGGCTCTATTTTAAATACCTGAATCAAACCCCTGTATTTAAAGGGTTTATCTCACAAGGCCTGAACTAGACTAGGCCTCAAAGATTTGTGCACCAAATGGCGGTATTTCAAATATAGGAATATAACCCAAATGTATAAAGGGTGCATCTCACAATGACATATGAGGCAAAGGCTGCCAAATAAACTTTTTTTGCCCAAACGGGTGTTTGTTTGTTTAATAAGTGTAACGGTCAGGTCCACACACACACAGGGGGAAGGGTAGTGACCACTGCGCTCCACCCTCACCCCTGGCCCTGCCTACTTGCCTCACGAGTCCTGATGACAGGGGACAACTGGACGGCAGTCCCTAACTTAGGATATGTGCAGGGAAGACAGACAAGACAAAATACGGAACATGAACGGACCGGGTCAGAACCAAGAGAGCTACGCAGTAAAACGGATTAAGCAAAGAATGGTCAGGAGAAGCCGGGGTCAAATACCAGGAGAGTAGCGAAGTACAAGAGGAGTCCTAAGAGAGTAGTCAGGTGGGAGCCGAGGTCACAAAACCAGGATGTATGCGCCGTACAGGACGAGCAGGCAGAGGATCGTCAGGGAACAGGATCAGGTAAATATTCAGTAGTCCAACAAATAGCCAGGAACCTAGAAATTAACAGGCAACCTGTAGCCAGCAGGCTGCCTGTATTTATAGTGGGGAGTGAGGGTCATGTGACGTGGCCAGCGTCACATGACCGACAGACCAACCAGTCGAGCACCGAGTGATCAGCTCGGCGCTCAAGGCAGACTAGGAGCAGGGAGCCACCCAACTAGTAAAGCCGCCCTGGGAATGAGGTCAAACACAGAACCTCATTCCAAAAGCTAAGCAACAGTTCTGCGGGCAATGGGGGACCGAGTGCACCTTCGGAACCCCGTGACAGTACCCCCCCTTTTACGAGGGGCCACCGGACCCAAGACTTCAGGCGATGGCTTTTCAGGGTGTTCTAAATGAAATTTACGAACAAGTCTAGGAGCATGAACCTCCCTGGCAGGTACCCAAGATCTCTCTTCAGGTCCATACCCCTTGCAGTGAATCAGGTACTGCAAGGAATTACGCACCTTCCTGACATCCACTATTTTAGACACCACATACTCGACAGCATCATTAACAAGAACCGGCGTAGGCGAGGCTTTCAATGGTACTACCGGTTCAAAATATTTTTTAAGTAGAGATTTATGGAACACATTATGAATGTGGAATGACTCGGGCAGCTCCAACGTAAATGATACTGGGTTAATCACCTCCGTGATCTTATATGGACCAATAAAACGAGGAGCAAATTTTCTAGAAGCTACCTTGAGAGATAGATTCTTGGAGGACAACCATACTTTATCCCCAACCTGAAAGTTCACCCCCCTTGAACGTCTCCTATCGGCCTTGAGTTTTTGAGAACTTTGAGCCTTTTCTAGGTTCGATTGAACCCGGGCCCAAACAGTGCACAGTTCGGAGGAGAGTTTATCAGCTTCAGGGTTAGAGGAGGAGACGGACGACCCAGAATGAAAACGGGGATGAAAACCATGGTTACAAAAGAAAGGGGAGACCCCAGCAGAAGAATTGATACGGTTATTCAGAGCAAATTCAGCCAACGAAAGGAATTTGACCCATAATTGCTGGTCATCAGCAACATACAACCTCAGGAATTGTTCCACAGACTGATTAAGGCGTTCATTCTGCCCATTACTCTCAGGATGGTAGGCGGAAGAAAAAGACAATGAAATTTTACATCTTTGACAGAAGGCCCTCCAGAATTTGGACACAAACTGCACACCCCTGTCTGAAACAATATTTTCCGGGATGCCATGTAAACGAACAATCTCTCTCACAAAAATAGATGCCAGGGTTTTAGCATTCGGAAGTTTAGACAGGGGAATGAAATGAACCATCTTGCTAAACCTATCGACCACTACCCAAACCACAGTCTTACCCTCCGCCAGCGGTAGGTCAGTTATAAAGTCCATCGAGATATGGGACCAGGGTCTACTGGGAATGGGTAGGGGTCGTAGGTTACCAGCAGGGCGAGTCCTAGGTGTCTTAGACCTGGCACAAACCTCACAGGCTGACACGTAGGACTTGACATCCCTGGTCAGAGTGGGCCACCAATAAGATCTAGAAACCAGATCCTTAGTGCCCTCAATACCCGGATGTCCACAAAAGGCAGAATCGTGACACTCACCCAACAGCTGGAGTCAAAATTGTACGGGAACAAACAACTTATCTGTTGG
The DNA here is from genome assembly GCF_905171765.1 of Bufo bufo. Taxonomy (NCBI): domain Eukaryota; kingdom Metazoa; phylum Chordata; class Amphibia; order Anura; family Bufonidae; genus Bufo; species Bufo bufo. The sequence continues at coordinate 129,137,829 of NC_053397.1, read as the reverse complement.
GGTGGATACCGGTGCCAGATGTTGTTCAGCCTTAATGCGAGCCGAGATATCCTGGGTTAGAGCCGCTAAGAAGATGTTTGCTGGTAGGATGGATTCAGGCGGCGTCTCAGTGGGTTGAAAAGCATGGAAGCTCCGAGATAATGCGTCTGCCTTCCCATTTTTACTTCCCGGCCTGAACGTAATGGAGAAATCAAAACGGGTAAAAAACAGAGCCCATCGGGCTTGTCGGGGATTCAACCTCTTAGCGGACTCGAGAAACATTAGGTTTTTATGGTCAGTGACAACAGTTACTCGATGCCTTGCCCCCTCCAAAAAATGTCTCCACTCCTCAAATGCCCATTTAATGGCCAACAGCTCACTATTCCCTATGTCGTAGTTTCTCTCCGTGGGAGAGAATTTCCTAGAGAAGAAGGCACACGGTCTCAGGTTAGTGAGGCTAGCAGGACCTTGTGAAAGGACTGCTCCTGCGCCGTCCTCGGACGCATCCACCTCCACAATAAAGGGTCTCTCCTGATCAGGCTGGATCAAAATGGGAGCGCTACTAAATGCCTTTTTTAATGTTTCAAATGAAGAAATGGCCTTGGTAGACCAATTCTCCAAATCCGCTTCTTTCTTAGTAAGGTCGGTCAATGGCTTAGCAATTACAGAAAAATTCATGATAAATTTACGGTAGTAATTAGCGAAACCCAAAAACCGTTGTAAAGCCTTTAAGGATGAAGGCCTTACCCATTCCTTAATTGCTAAAACCTTACCAGGATCCATCTTAAAGGCGTGAGGAGTCAAAACATGCCCTAGAAACAGTATCTCCTGTACACCAAAGACACATTTCTCTTGCTTAGCGGATAGCTGGTTCTCCCTCAACACCTCTAATACTTGTTTGACATGGGACACATGAGATTCGAAATCAGGAGAGAATATCAAAATGTCGTCAAGATAGACAATAATAAATTTACCTAAGAACTCTCTAAGAATATCGTTCATTAAGTTTTGGAACACAGCTGGGGCATTGCTGAGTCCAAAAGGCATCACCTGATATTCAAAGTGTCCTATCGGAGTATTGGACGCTGTCTTCCATTCGTCTCCCTCCTTGATTCGGATTAGATTGTATGCCCCTTTCAGGTCAATCTTGGAAAACCAGGTTGCCCCCAAAACCTGGTTAAATAAATCCGGAATCAATGGGAGAGAGTATCTATTTTGGACAGTGATTTTATTTAATCTCCGGTAATCAATACAAGGCCTAAGACCACCATCCTTCTTTTTAACAAAGAAAAACCCTGCTCCCATAGGAGAGACTGAAGGTCTAATATGCCCTTTAGCAAGGCTCTCCTTAATATAATCTTCCATAGCCTTGCGTTCGGGCCCTGAAAGATTATAAATTCGACCTTTAGGAAATTCGGCACCCTCAATTAGCTCTATGGCGCAATCATAAGGTCTATGGGGGGGTAGAACCTCTTGAGTAAGGGACGAGAACACATCAGAATATTCCCTAATAACAGAGGGTAATGTATTAGACCTTACTAAAACCCCAGCCTGGACCACGGACAAGCATGAGTCACACTTAGGTCCCCATTTCACCAACTCTCCTTTTGACCAATCAATTGTGGGGTTATGTAAACGGAGCCAAGGCAACCCTAGTATCAACTCAACCGGTAGGTTCTCCAGGACTAGAAGAGAACATCTCTCAGAGTGGCACACACCCACGGACAGAGAAATTTCAGAGGTACATGACCTCACCGTACCACCAATCAGGGGAGTAGCATCAATAGCCATGACATGGATATGTGTAGGTAAAGCAAACATTGGAATACCCAATTTACAAGCAAACTCAAAGTCAATAAAGCTGGCCGCTGAACCGGAGTCAATAAAGGCCTTACCCGGCCACTTATTAACCCCCAGAGAAATTGTTATGGGTACCAAAAGCTTACCTTTAGAAAAATCAGGGTGTACCTGGTCTTTAGGTTGTCTTGCCTTAGAAGACTTGTCAGAGAGGTCCCTCTTAGGACACTTGTTGATCCAATGGCCAGGATCTCCACAGTAGAATCACTCTCCGCGTCTGCGACGAAGATTACCCCGGGTCATGCCAACCTGCATGGGTTCCTCGGTGGAGACCTCAGTGTTGTCCTTGGAAAAGGCCTCTGGCTGGACCACCATCTGAGAACAGAACTGTCGTTCTTGTCGTCTCTTTCTAACTCGTCTGTCAAGTCGGACAACTAGGGTCATCATCTCCTCTAAGGTCTCACGAATTTGGTAATTGACCAATAGATCTTTTAAATTATCAGATAGACCAGACCTAAACTGACTCTTCAGGGCTGGTTCATTCCATCCTGAGGGGACACACCACCGTCTGAATTGGGTGTAATACTCCTCCGCAGGGAGATGGCCCTGAACCAGTGCCCTAAGAGCTGTCTCGGCTACCAGGGCCCTGTCTGGTTCGTCATAGAGGGTACCCAGGGTCTGAAAAAACCCCTCCACAGAAGTTAGACAACTGGCCCCAGGAGGTAATAAAAATGCCCAGTCCTGGGGATCACCCTGTAGTAGAGAAATGATAATCCCCACGCGTTGGCTCTCGGGACCGGAGGACACGGGGCGCAAACGGAAGTAGAGTTTGCAATTCTCCTTAAAGGAGAGAAACCTCTTCCGGTCTCCAGAAAAGGGTTCTGGGAGCTTGATCTGGGGTTCGAAATATGGACTGGAGGACAGAGGAGTGGAAGAACCTTGCCCTAACTCACAAGAACGGAGTTTCTCTCCTAGCTCCTGCACCCTCTGTGTCAAGTTAGAGACATGGTCAGTCAGGGTAGTAAGAGGATTCATGATACAGTGGTTATTGGGCCTGTTAATCTGTAACGGTCAGGTCCACACACACACAGGGGGAAGGGTAGTGACCACTGCGCTCCACCCTCACCCCTGGCCCTGCCTATTTGCCTCACGAGTCCTGATGACAGGGGACAACTGGACGGCAGTCCCTAACTTAGGATATGTGCAGGGAAGACAGACAAGACAAAATACGGAACATGAACGGACCGGGTCAGAACCAAGAGAGCTACGCAGTACAACGGATTAAGCAAAGAATGGTCAGGAGAAGCCGGGGTCAAATACCAGGAGAGTAGCGAAGTACAAGAGGAGTCCTAAGAGAGTAGTCAGGTGGGAGCCGAGGTCACAAAACCAGGATGTATGCGCAGTACAGGAGGAGCAGGCAGAGGATCGTCAGGGAACAGGATCAGGTAAATATTCAGTAGTCCAACAAATAGCCAGGAACCTAGAAATTAACAGGCAACCTGTAGCCAGCAGGCTGCCTGTATTTATAGTGGGGAGTGAGGGTCATGTGACGTGGCCAGCGTCACATGACCGACAGACCAACCAGTCGAGCACCGAGTGATCAGCTCGGCGCTCAAGGCAGACTAGGAGCAGGGAGCCACCCAGCTAGTAAAGCCGCCCTGGGAATGAGGTCAAACACAGAACCTCATTCCAAAAGCTAAGCAACAGTTCTGCGGGCAATGGGGGACCGAGTGCACCTTCGGAACCCCGTGACAATAAGTCAATATGGCAGCAGTATATAACCCTGGAATTTCAAACGTCAAGGTGCTGCAAGGCCTGAAATATTATGCATTTTGCCCCAAAAAGGATGTTTTATTAATAGAAGAATATAAGCCCTGTATATACAGGGTGTATCTCACATGGCCTGACCCATACTAGGCCTCAATTAAAGATTTGTGCACCAAATGGCGGTATTTCAAATATCTGAATTTAACTATTGTATATACAGGATGTATCTCACACGTTCTGATCCACACTAGGCCGCAATAAAATTTATTGGCCCACACTAGGCCTCAATTAAAGATTTGTGCACCAAATGGCTGTATTTCAAATACCTGAATAGAACCCCTGTATTTAAAGGGTGTATCTCTCACGCCCTGATCCACACTAGGACGCTATCAAAGAATTGTGCCCAAATGGCTTTATTTCAAATAACATTCATTTCAATGGGTCAGCAAAAAAATTATGATTGTTCATCAGTTGGTTCACCGCGTCCGTTGTCCGTGTTTCCCTTCAGCAAAAAGAATTGTGCATTTCCTACTTTTTTCACATTTGTGGACAAGGATAGGCATTTATTACAAGAGATCTGTCGAAAAAAAACGGATCCTCCCAAATGCCACATCCGTTTTTTCTAGCAGACGCACTATTTGCAGACGCAAAAAACAACTGTCGTGTGCATGAGGCCTAATCCAGATGTTGTATATTGCCAAAAAAGTGTTTTTTTCGTTACAGAATATGAAAGCTGTATATATTAAACTTGAATTTAACACTTGCAGATCAGGAAAATAGTGTTTTTTGGAAAAAAGTATGTTTTTAAAAACCAAGAAAATGATGGCTGTATTTCTAGCTTAAATTGCACACTGACTAATCCAGATGTTGTATATTGACAAAAACGTGTTTTTTTGGTAACAGAATATAAAAGCCGTATACTGTATATTAAACTTGAATTTAACACTTGCAGATCTGGAAAATAGTGGTTTTTGGCAAAAAAGTGTATTTTTAAAAACCCAGAAAATGATGGCTGTATTTCTAGCTTAAATTGCACACTGACTAATCCAGATGTTGTATATTGACAAAAACGTGTTTTTTTGGTAACAGAATATAAAAGCCGTATACTGTATATTAAACTTGAATTTAACACTTGCAGATCTGGAAAATAGTGGTTTTTGGCAAAAAAGTGTATTTTTAAAACCCCAGAAAATTATGTCTGTATTTCTAGCTTAAATTACACAGTGACTAAGCCTGCACATGCACCAAATGTTGTAAATTGCCCAAAAAATTGTGATTTTCAATGTCCCAAAATCTCAGATGCAGTGCTAATGCACTGAGCTTGCATAAAATGGCCGCCGCCGCCGCCCACCTAACTGACTTATAAAAGTTATTTTGTTTCGGTCACTGGGCTCAGGGCAGGATAAAAAAATTGTGCCCTGCACCCACAAAACACAATGTATGTAGATCGCTGAGTTAGATTCAGGTTTTGAGCAAAGATTCAGTCCTATTCTCTTCCTGAAATCACCAGCAGCATCCTCTCCCTACACTAAGCACAGCAGAGTGACGTGCAGCGCTACGTGACTCCAGCTTATATAGAGGCTGGGTCACATGGTACACTGGCCAATCACAGCCATGCCATTAGTAGGCATGGCTGTGATGCCTTCTAAGGTCAAACAGTTAAACGCTTGTTGAATGGCTGCCCTGCAGCCTTTCAAAAAGCGCCAAGAAAGCGCCGAAAACCGAACCCGAACCCGAACTTTTACTGAAATGTTCGGGTTCGGGTCCGGGGTCCAAAAATTCTAAAGTTCAGTACGAACCCGAACTTTACAGAGGAATTTTGCAGCAGAAATTATGTCCAGACCTTTAGATGAAGTTCAAACGTTTCTTTACAGAAGTTAACTTGTATCCAAGCAGTATACAGCTTTGGTCTCTGGTACCAGCAGGTTTTAGCAAAGATTGGCAGGAATAAATACTTCTGCACTTTAAATGTAAGCTTGCAGGATAATTCATCTGCTTAGTAGCTCTGAAATTGTGGCAGGAACTAATCTTCTGCGCTTTTCTATAACTTCTGCTTTGTGGGGACAGATTAACTCAGGAGGAATGGCTTCTCCTAGGTCTCGGGACTTATCTCTCAGATGATTTCTTAGGGATGCTTTCTTCCTGGAACTCTGGAGGTTGTCTGAAGTTTTTTTCATCCAGCTGAGGCTGAAGGGGCACAGACTGGAAATGTTATCAGGTCTCAGCTGAGACAAGATCCTTTCTGTCTTCCCTATGCAGGGGATCTCCTGACCACTATCACACAGTCTTCCCCAAGCAGGGGGAGGCTACACTGACTCTAACTTCCTTCTCCACCCATGCTGCAGAATGTGGGAACAGTCCACACCTCCAAAGAGGGGGAGATAGGCTGGAATAATCCATTCCAACCTTGATAAGCTAAACTGTAACTAGTACCTTACCAATGCATTGCTGCCACCTGCTGGTGAACTTGGAAAACTACAAGGAACAATTATATTTAACATGGTTTTACATGCACATTTGTGAAGACATAATATAAATTACATCTGATGACAATATACAGGCTCTTAGAAGATAGTAGCGGGGTAGAGACGTGTAGTAACACTAATCTGGGGTGTTACATTCCCCCTTACTTTGAGTTAAGCCGCCCTCGGCTCATGCTTAGGAGGAGAAAAACAAGCTCTGGGGTACCCAATTTAGTACAAAGTGCTGCATGAAATACACATAAAGACATACAAAGACAAACACATAACGGTTACCCTAAGGTTCCTGCCCGCATGAGTAGGGTGTCTTAATTAACAGTTTCCCTCTCGGTATACCCAGTGAACCAACGGTCTGCACTAAGCAATCATTACTAGCTTTCTTTTGAGCTCAAGTACGAGGAAAGCATGGAGGTGTCTTTACTCTGTAGTCCCACCATTGTGTAATGAAATGCCCGCAAATGGAAGGGTGACTTTATCCTGTATTCCCTTCTCTGCACCAAAGTCAAAATATAAGGCTTATAATAGCACGATCACTATGGTGACTGAGGGTAGCAAAAAATGGCTCTAAGGTGGAGGCGCCATACCTTAGACAAAGACACAGAAGGGGGAGGTATCAGCTTCTCCATGTGCTTCTGGCAATGTCACAGGAGGAGGATATTATAATCCCATGAAACTCCTGAAAGACACACCAGGATGGGGTGTTTAGTAGTCCCATTACCAATTCTGGCACATATAACAAACAGGAAGGAGGGGCACATTACTCCCCTAGCCATTCCCGATGTAGCGTGGTTACCCTTGTAGTTTCTGGACCTGCCTGGGACTTACCACTAGTCTTACTCATGCACTATGAGTAGGCCATTAGTATTAAGCATTCGCAGAGGCAGTCCGTATAAAGAGAACAGAGCTATAAATCAAGGCACAGAGAAGCAAGGTGCTACTGATCGGGCTAAAGGCAAAAGTTGGTGCAGTTTCACAAAAAGTGAATAAATGCACATTGTGGCACCTATAAAAGAGTCCACACAATGGGCATATGATACTTGAACATTGCTACACCTGTAAATTTGAGTGCAAAAATATAACAATAGAGATCACAAAGAGCTCAGGTACACATTTGAGTCCTTTCTTTGGGTGCAAGCTTGTAACGTTGCATAACCTGTAAACATGTTGGGAAAACAGTGCAAAAACATTATGCATTTATTAGTGCAATCAATACTCAATAATACGCTCAAATATGATTTGAGACCTTTTACTTGAAGTGCTTTAAAGTAGAATCCTCTGGAAACAAAAGTCACTTGTAATCCATGGGAAACAATAGAGTCAATTGTAATCCAATAGAAGGTATATTTGTAATCCAAGGGATGGTATAAAATGTCATATAAAACACATATCAAATAGCAGCATGATGAGAACCATAGTCCCATGAGGCTCTCAAGTAACCTGAGAAAGGGGGTAAAACAATGTAAACTGGGGTATAAACAGTTGTTGATGATGGGGGGAGTCCTTACAAGAGTGGCCATCCAGCTGAGGCTGTAACTAGGAGCAATGGAGACAACAACACTGGCCAACAGTCCCTCAGATTTCAAGACCAGTCCACACTGTGGCTCCCATAAGCTCATTAGATGGCGCTCCTGCTTTTGGTAGTTAAGTCTTGCAGCTGTTGTGGTGCGCCACTGCCCTCTTGTGAGGTTCTTTGGTATGGGCTGAGCAGTTAACTTAGAGAATGCAGCTGCAACATGCTGCAAGCTGGAATCCTTAGCTGGTGCAGAGGTGAACAAAACCTCTGACTGAAGGTGCTCTGGAAGGCAAATCGGGGGTGCCTCCAGTAGAGAGATCCTCAGCTTCAGCATGGCCACGTCAGGAGAGACGCGGTGCTGAATCATGCCCATAGTGACACGACCGCATCCCTAGCAATGGGATGCAATGCTCTGTTTCTCCCCGCATTGCATTTGCGCTGGGGGAGACAAGCAGTGGGCTTCTCAGTCATAAGTGGGGTTTGAGTTCTGACCAATGGAGCGCCAGGCAGTTGGACCTAACATATTCTGATCCAGGGACCCGGCGCTCTGTTTTAATCCTCTCCTATCCATTTACTATTGCCAGTGATAGTCTTTGTTGCCTCACTAGCGCTGTTCCCTTGCTGCCAGCTCCCGTACTGCTATTGGTAATCTGTCATTCTGACCCTGGCTGGTCTTTTGGCTACTTTCTGTCTCATGTTTTGGTACTGTGTAGCCCGTCTGGTTTTGACCCATTTCTTTTGACTCTGCTTTTGTGTTTGTTGTGTCATGTGATCATCTCTACCTATGGGTCCGTCACCCAGTTGTGGTTCAGTCGTTTAGGGCTCATACTGCTAGAGTTGAGTGAACACCTGGATGTTCGGGTTCGAGAAGTTCGGCCGAACTTCCCGGAAATGTTCGGGTTCGGGATCCGAACCCGACCCGAACTTCGTCCCGAACTCGAACCCCATTGAAGTCAATGGGGACCCGAACTTTTCGGCACTAAAAAGGCTGTAAAACAGCCCAGGAATAAGCTAGAGGGCTGCAAAAGGCAGCAACATGTAGGTAAATCCCCTGCAAACAAATGTGGATAGGGAAATGAATAAAAAAAAATTAAAATAAAATAAACATAACCAATATCAATTGGACAGAGGTCCCATAGCAGAGAATCGGGCTTCACGTCAGCAGAGAATCAGTCTCTTCATGCCATAGCAGAGAATCTGGCATCATGTCAGCAGAGAATCAGTCTCTTCATGCCATAGCAGAGAATCTGGCTTCATGTCAGCAGAGAATCAGTCTTCATGTCATAGCAGAGAATCAGGCTTCACGTCACCCACCACTGGAACAGGCCACTGTCACATATTTAGGCCCCGGCACCCAGACAGAGGAGAGAGGTCCCGTAACAGAGAATCTGGCTTCATGTCAGCACAGAATGAGTCTTCATGTCATAGCAGAGAATCAGGCTTCACGTCACCCACCACTGGAACAGGCCACTGTCACATATTTAGGCCCAGGCACCCAGGCAGAGGAGAGAGGTCCTATAACAGAGATTCAGGCTTCATGTCAACAGAGAATCAGTCTTCATGTCATAGCAGAGAATCAGGCTTCACGCCACCCACCACTGGAACAGGCCACTGTCACACATTTAGGCCCAGGCACCCAGGCAGAGGAGAGAGGTCCCGTAACAGAGATTCAGGCTTCATGTCAGCAGAGAATCAGTCTTCATGTCATAGCAGAGAATCAGGCTTCACGTCACCCACCACTGGAACAGGCCACTGTAACATATTTAGGCCCCGGCACAAAGACAGAGGAGAGAGGTCCCGTAACAGAGATTCAGGCTTCATGTCAGCACAGAATCAGTCTTCATGTCATAGCAGAGAATCAGGCTTCACGTCACCCACCACTGGAACAGGCCACTGTCACATATTTAGGCCCAGGCACCCAGGCAGAGGAGAGAGGTCCCATAACAGAGATTCAGGCTTCATGTCAGCAGAGAATCAGTCTTCACGTCACCCACCACTGGAACAGGCCACTGTCACACATTTAGGCCCAGGCACCAAGGCAGAGGAGAGAGGTCCCGTAACAGAGATTCAGGCTTCATGTCAGCAGAGAATCAGTCTTCATGTCATAGCAGAGAATCAGGCTTCACGTCACCCACCACTGGAACAGGCCACTGTCACATATTTAGGCCCCGGCACCCAGGCAGAGGAGAGAGGTCCCATAACAGAGATTCAGGCTTCATGTCAGCAGAGAATCAGTCTTCATGTCATAGCAAAGAATCAGGCTTCACGTCACCCACCACTGGAACAGGCCACTGTCACATATTTAGGCCCAGGCACCCAGGCAGAGGAGAGAGGTCCCATAACAGAGATTCAGGCTTCATGTCAGCAGAGAATCAGTCTTCATGTCATAGCAGAGAATCAGGCTTCACGTCACCCACCACTGGAACAGGCCACTGTCACATATTTAGGCCCAGGCACCCAGGCAGAGGAGAGAGGTCCCGTAACAGAGATTCAGGCTTCATGTCAGCAGAGAATCAGTCTTCATGTCATAGCAGAGAATCAGGCTTCACGTCACCCACCACTGGAACAGGCCACTGTCACATATTTAGGCCCCTGCACCCAGACAGAGGAGGGAGGTCCCGTAACAGAGAATCTGGCTTCATGTCAGCACAGAATCAGTCTTCATGTCATAGCAGAGAATCAGGCTTCACGTCACCCACCACTGGAACAGGCCACTGTCACATATTTAGGCCCCGGCACCCAGACAGAGGAGAGAGGTCCCGTAACAGAGAATCTGGCTTCATGTCAGCACAGAATCAGTCTTCATGTCATAGCAGAGAATCAGGCTTCACGTCACCCACCACTGGAACAGGCCACTGTCACACATTTAGGCCCCGGCACCCAGACAGAGGAGAGGTTCATTCAACTTTGGTAATGGTAAAATGAAAATAAAAATAGGATTGAATGAGGAAGTGCCCTGGAGTACAATAATATATTGTTAAGGGGAGGTAATTAATGTCTAATCTGCACAAGGGATGGACAGGTCCTGTGGGATCCATGCCTGGTTCATTTTTATGAACGTCAGCTTGTCCACATTGGCTGTAGACAGGCGGCTGCGTTTGTCTGTAATGATGCCCCCTGCCGTGCTGAATACACGTTCAGACAAAACGCTGGCCGCCGGGCAGGCCAGCACCTCCAAGGCATAAAAGGCTAGCTCTGGCCACGTGGACAATTTGGAGACCCAGAAGTTGAATGGGGCCGAACCATCAGTCAGTACGTGGAGGGGTGTGCACAGGTACTGTTCCACCATGTTAGTGAAATGTTGCCTCCTGCTAACACGTTCCGTATCAGGTGGTGGTGCAGTTAGCTGTGGCGTGGTGACAAAACTTTTCCACATCTCTGCCATGCTAACCCTGCCCTCAGAGGAGCTGGCCGTGACACAGCTGCGTTGGCGACCTCTTTCTCCTCCTCTGCCTTCGCCTTGGGCTTCCACTGGTTCCCCTGTGACATTTGGGAATGCTCTCAGTAGCGCGTCTACCAATGTGCGCTTGTACTCGCGCATCTTCCTATCACGCTCCAGTGTAGGAAGTAAGGTGGGCACATTGTCTTTGTACCGGGGATCCAGCAGGGTGGCAACCCAGTAGTCCGCACACATTAAAATATGGGCAACTCTGCTGTCATTGCGCAGGCACTGCAGCATGTAGTCGCTTATGTGTGCCAGGCTGCCCAGAGGTAAGGACAAGCTGTCCTCTGTGGGAGGCGTATCGTCATCGTCCTGTGTTTCCCCCCAGCCACGCACCAGTGATGGGCCCGAGCTGCTTTGGGTGCCACCCCGCTGTGAACATGCTTCATCCTCATCCTCCTCGTCCTCCAGTAGTGGGCCCTGTCTGGCCACATTTGTACCTGGCCTTTGGTGTTGCAAAAAACCTCCCTCTGAGTCACTTCGAAGAGACTGGCCTGAAAGTGCTAAAAATGACCCCTCTTCCTCCTCTTCCTCCTGGGCCACCTCCTCTTCCATCATCGCCCTAAGTGTTTTCTCAAGGAGACATAGAAGTGGTATTGTAACGCTGATAACGGCGTCATCGCCACTGGCCATGTTGGTGGAGTACTCGAAACAGTGCAACAGGGCACACATGTCTCGCATGGAGGCCCAGTCATTGGTGGTGAAGTGGTGCTGTTCCGCAGTGCGACTGACCCGTGCGTGCAGCAGCTGAAACTCCACTATGGCCTGCTGCTGCTCGCACAGTCTGTCCAGCATGTCAAAGGTGGAGTTCCACCTGGTGGGCACATTGCATATGAGGCGGTGAGCGGGAAGGCCGAAGTTACGCTGTAGCGCAGACAGGGTGCAGCAGCAGGGTGTGAACGCCGGAAGCGCGAACAGACGGCCCGCACTTTATGCAGCAGCTCTGACATGTCGGGGTAGTTGCGAATGAACTTCTGCACCACCAAATTCAGCATATGCGCCAGGCAAGGGATGTGCATCAAACCGGCTAGTCCCAGAGCTGCAACGAGATTTCGCCCATTATCGCACACCACCAGGCCGGGCTTGAGGCTCACCGGCAGCAACCACTCGTCGGTCTGTTGTTCTATACCCCGCCACAACTCCTGTGCGGTGTGGGGCCTGTCCCCCAAACATATGAGTTTCAGAACGGCCTGCTGACGTTTACCCCGGGCTGTGCTGAAGTTGGTGGTGAAGGTGTGTGGCTGACTAGATGAGCAGGTGGAAGAAGAGGAGGAGGAAGCTGAGGAGGAGGAGACAGGAGGCAAAGAATGTTGCCCTGCGATCCTTGGCGGCGGAAGGACGTGCGCCAAACAGCTCTCCGCCTGGGGCCCAGCCGCCACTACATTTACCCAGTGTGCAGTTAGGGAGATATAGCATCCCTGGCCGTGCTTACTGGTCCACGTATCTGTGGTTAGGTGGACCTTGCCACAGATGGCGTTGCGCAGTGTACACTTGATTTTAGCGGACACTTGGTTGTGCAGGGAAGGCACGGCTCTCTTGGAGAAGTAGTGCCGGCTGGGAACAACATACTGTGGGACAGCAAGCGACATGAGCTGTTTGAAGCTGTCTGTGTCCACCAGCCTAAATGACAGCATTTCATAGGCCAGTAGTTTAGAAATGCTGGCATTCAGGGCCAGGGATCGAGGGTGGCTAGGTGGGAATTTACGCTTTCTCTCAAATGTTTGTGAGATGGAGAGCTGAACGCTGCCGTGTGACATGGTTGAGATGCTTGGTGACGCAGGTGGTGGTGTTGGTGGTACATCCCATGTTTGCTGGGCGGCAGGTGCCAACGTTCCTCCAGAGGCGGAGGAAGAGGCTGAGGCGGCGGCAGCAGCAAAAGAGGCCGAGGCGGCAGCAGCAGAAGAGATAGCAGGGGGAGCCTGAGTGACTTCTTTGTATTTAAGGTGTTTACTCCACTGCAGTTCATGCTTTGCATGCAGGTGCCTGGTCATGCAGGTTGTGCTAAGGTTCAGAACGTTAATGCCTCGCTTCAGGCTCTGATGGCACAGCGTGCAAACCACTCGGGTCTTGTCGTCAGCACATTGTTTAAAGAAGTGCCATGCCAGGGAACTCCTTGAAGCTGCCTTTGGGGTGCTCGGTCCCAGATGGCGGCGGTCAGTAGCAGGCGGAGTCTCTTGGTGGCGGGTGTTCTGATTTTGCCCACTGCTCCCTCTTTTGCTACGCTGTTGGCTCGGTCTCACCACTGCCTCTTCCTCCGAACTGTGAAAGTCAGTGGCACGACCTTCACTCCATGTGGGGTCTAGGACCTCATCGTCCCCTGCATTGTCTTCCACCAAGTCTTGATCCCTGACCTCCTGTTTAGTCTGCACACTGCAGAAAGACGAAGCAGTTGGCACCTGTGTTTCGTCATCATCAGAGACGTGCTGAGGTGGTATTCCCATGTCCTCATCATCAGGAAACATAAGTGGCTGTGCGTTAGTGCATTCTATCTCTTCCACCCCTGGGGAAGGGCTAGGTGGATGCCCTTGGGAAACCCTGGCAGCAGAGTCTTCAAACAGCATAAGAGACTGCTGCATTACTTGAGGCTCAGACAGTTTCTCTGATATGCATGGGGGTGATGTGACAGACTGATGGGCTTGGTTTTCATGCACCATCTGTGCGCTTTCTGCAGAAGACTGGGTGGGAGATAATGTGAACGTGCTGGATGCACTGTCGGCCACCCAATTGACTAATGACTGTACATGCTCAGGCCTTACCATCCTTAGAACGGCATTGGGCCCCACCAAATATCGCTGTAAATTCTGCTGGCTACTGGGACCTAAGGTAGTTGGTTCACTAGGACGTGTGGCTGTGGCAGAACGGCCACGTCCTCTCCCAGCACCAGAGGGTCCACTAACACCACCACGACCATGTCCACGTCCGCGTCCCTTATTAGATGTTTTCCTCATTGTTCCCGTTCACCACAATTTTGAAAATGGCAAATTTGGGAATAGTTTTTCAACCCAGAACAAAAACTGTGCTTTTACGGTCACTGCAAATAATTTGACCAGCTAAAACAGTACAGATTTGGTTGAATAGAAATGTGAGGCCTTTTTTTTTTGCGCTGTGTGACAGATATACCTTTAATCACAGAATTAGACTTGTATCTGCACGGTAGCGTGTGTGTTGAGTTTTTCTGAATGACACTATCAGCACCTTGAATCTAAAATATCCTTTTTGGGATAGATTTAAAGTAGGCCTGATATAGCAGAAACTACTTATTTTGAGAAAGGCAAATTTGGGAATAGTTTTTCAACTCAGAACAAAAACTGTGCTTTTACGGTCACTACAAATAATTTGACCAGCTAAAACAGTACAGATTTGGTTGAATAGAAATGTGAGGCCTATTTTTTTTGCGCTGTGTGACAGGTATACGTTTAATCACAGAATTAGACTTGTATCTGCACGGTAGCGTGTGTGTTAAGTTTTTTTGAATGATACTATCAGCACCTTGAATCTAAGATATCCTCTTTGGGATAGATTTAAAGTAGGCCTGATATAGCAGAAACTACTTATTTTTAGAATGGCAAATTTGGGAATAGTTTTTCAACCCAGAACAAAAACTGTGCTTTTACGGTCACTACAAATAACTTTACCAGCTAAAACAGTACTGATTTGGAGGAATATAAATGTCAGGTCTATTTTTTAGGCGCTGGGTGACAGGCTCAACTTGCCCCTGATGTAGTATATGGCCAAAAAATAACCACACTATTGATGGTTAAATGCACTTGGGTGACACAGGCTCAGCTTGCACCTGATGTAGTATATGGCCAAAAATTAACCACACTGTTGATGGTTAAATGCACTTGGGTGACACAGGCTCAGCCTGCACCTGATGTAGTATATGGCCAAAAATTAACCACACTGTTGATGGTTAAATGCACTTGGGTGACACAGGCTCAGCCTGCACCTGATGTAGTATATGGCCAAAAAATAACCACACTGTTGATGGTTAAATGCACTTGGGTGACACAGGCTCAGCCTGCACCTGATGTAGTATATGGCCAAAAAATAACCAGACTGTTGATGGTTAAATGCACTTCGGTGACACAGGCTCAGCCTGCAGCTGATGTAGGATATAGCAAAAAATAACCACACTATTGATGGTTAAAAGCACTTGGTGGTAGCTTGTGCTGGCGCACCACAAGCCACAAAATGGCCGCCGATCACCCCAGAAAAAAGTGAAATAAAAACGCTCTGGGCAGCCTAAAAAAAGTGAGCAATTCGATATTAGCACTTCAATGATCCACAGCTGGAGATCGATCACAGAATGAAGTCTTTTGGAGGAGTTAATCTGCCTAATCTCGCCCTAACGTCGCAGCAGCAACCTCTCCCTATGCTTGAATCAGCAGAGTGACGTGCAGCGCTACGTGACCCAAGCTTATATAGAGGCTTGGTCACATGCTGCACTGGCCAATCACAGCCATGCCAATAGTAGGCAAGGCTGTGATGGCCTCTTGGGGCAAGTAGTATGACGCTTGTTGATTGGCTGCTTTGCAGCCTTTCAAAAAGCGCCAAGAAAGCGCCGAACACCGAACCCGAACCCGGACTTTTACGAAAATGTTCGGGTTCGGGTCCGTGTCACGGACACCCCAAAATTCGGTACCCCAAGTAGGTAGGGTTCTTTTCTGACACATGTTGCAAACTTGTAATGCAATTAGTCAAAGATGGTAATATTTCTGTCTGTGGCATAATTTGCATTTAATTTCACTGGTATAAAAATTTTATTATGCCTTTAAATAGTTTTGCTATAATGCAACATGTTAAAAAAAAGAAGTGTTTGAAAAAAAATCTGCAATTGCTCAAAAGCAGAATGCTCTTGTGATGCTGTGCTGGCAATAAGCCTACGTGGAAACTTGAGATCTTGGGGGGGGGGGGGGGGGGGGAATTGCTCTGTTCAAATAAAAAAAAAGTTTTTTTTGCAAGTGGTTTGTTTTGCATTGTAGAACTGGTACAATGAGGTGCTGCAGCAGCTGTATAATGCAGTAAAATCATTACTGCATAGACCCATCCAACCTCATCAACAGCTCCATACAGGATGATGTTTGCTCGTGCTACACAGGCATCTTCCTGCCTGCTGCCACCTCTGATTGGCTAATAAGGCAGTTTTTTATCCTGAGAGTCAAACAGGGCAATTTCCCCCCCCCCCCACCCCCCCCCCCCCCCCACACACACACACTCACACTTGCTACCAGGGTCAGCATACATCTTCTTCCTCCCTCATGGTTTTGCCTGCATAAGCAGTAAAATGGTTTTGTGCGCCATTTTACTCAATTCGTCCTAAGCAAACTTGACTTCAAGTTTAAGAATAAAAAGTAATGTCGCACTAGAATGGGGTAGAGATCCAACAGAGGTGCTCCCACTAACAGACAACACCCAGTCTGATAGAGATAAATATAATAAAGAATAGAAGTGGGGCACTCTCTATAAGTAAAGGGATATTTTATTAAACACAATAAGATTTAACAATAAAATTGGCAATAAATATCACAATAAAAATCAATAGTATTATAAAACATTAACAGAGGATAAATGATTAATACTAGTGGTGGAATAAATCAGTAGTAGGCTAAGATCTAAAACAGTAAAATCAAACAATAAAGTCAATATAAATATGGATCCCAATATGCGAATAATTAAAAGACGAAAATATTCGAATGCTCGGTAATAATCGAGAGAATGTTCATAAGAATATTAATATTATTCACTGGTAATACTTCGGTACATTATTCCAATGCGAAATGTTAGTGATATAAATAGTCGCTCGTTGCCGAATATAATAGTCGGCTTGTGGCCAGTCCTTTAACACACAATGATAGTGATAGCCAGGATTCCAAGCGTATGCAGCCTTGGATGGTTCGAACAAAACAATATTTCAGCTGCTCATACGCACAGCGGCGTCCCGCTGTATTTGTTTAGAAAGCGATCGCTTGAATTGGATTAATACCCCCACCAAGAAAAAGGATATTGCGAGACTGAGGAGGCCTGGACACCACCATATAATTATCGAATCGCCAAAGCGAGGAAACAGTATCACACGAAAGGTATCAAGACCACCTGTAGCAAACAACTCCATTGGCGCCAAATTCAAGTTTGAATAAACAGCCCTTGAGACTGGAATTCTAAAAGAAAACATGCCGAGTCGAGGGCTCACTGTACAGTGTAAAGACCTTCTGGTAAGATTACGCATATCCTATTCAAGCGATCGCTTTCTAAACAAATACAGCGGGACGCTGCTGTGCGTATGAGCAGCTGAAATATTGTTTTGCTCGAACCATCCAAGGCTGCATACGCTTGGAATCCTGGCTATCACTATCATTGTGTGTTAAAGGACTGGCCACAAGCCGACTATTATATTCGGCAACGAGCGACTATTTATATCACTAACATTTCGCATTGGAATAATGTACCGAAGTATTACCAGTGAATAATATTAATATTCTTATGAACATTCTCTCGATTATTACCGAGCATTCGAATATTTTTGTCTTTTAATTATTCGAATATTGGGATCCATATTTATATTAACTTTATTGTTTGATTTTACTGTTTTAGATCTTAGCCTACTACTGATTTATTCCACCACTAGTATTAATCATTTATCCTCTGTTAATGTTTTATAATACTGTTGATTTTAATTGTGATATTTATTGCCAATTTTATTGTTAAATCTTATTGTGTTTAATAAAAGATCCCTTTACTTATGGAGAGTGCCCCACTTCTATTCTTTATTAAATTTTGACTTCAAGTTTGTTTGACATTTTTTTATTTATTCGTAATGAACCTGGTTCCTAACTAATTAATTTGCTCATCCTTACTTTCCATCTGTGAATATAGACAGACTTTAGAATGTACCTTTACATTTGGGAGTGTTTTCTGTCCATTGGCCTGTAGAATGACATACTGTTTTATTGGATCCCTTTAAAGTCCAGCCTTCTGTGCAAGTGTATTGACAAGTGGAGCCAAAGCTATTCTCAGCCCATGGATGATTGCATGTAAGTGATCCGTGCTGAGGAAAATTGAGGGCCCCACATGTAACAGCTAAAATAGAAATAAATATAATCTGAAGTCAAGTAAATACCATATGTTACATTCTAATAACTACTACAATAGCATAAAATAGTGTGCTAGCTGTGGCATTAGCAAGAAAATGTTTAAAGGCAAACTTTGCATTGGCACCCACACCCATAATAGTGGAGGTCCCATGGAGGGCATATAAATTGTATAGAAAAGTTACTTACCCTTCCATTTTGCATTTCTGTAGATGTTAAGATATGAGGAGAGTGAGAGAAAAAATGCATATAATACCACTTGTCATCTTTTCAGCTTAAAGGGTTCTGTTTGGTTATGTCATAAATGCCTGATTTGATAGAGATCTGCCTGGTGGGACTTCACCTACCTCAAGAACAGGGAATTTTTGTATTCAGGTTTGTTTGACATTTTTAATTTATTTGTAATGAACCTGTCCATATCCTGCTGTTGGAAGAAGATTACACTGTGATATACTTTGGAACTTTGCCTTTGCTGCCGTATGTATTACTACTCCCATCTTCACTGTGGCCTGGTTATTGACTCTACCACACATCAACCAGTCCTCTGCATTTACTCTCCTGCCTTGCACCCTGCCAGGTGATCTACCATCATGTGTACCCCAACTATCACCAGGCAGGAGTCCTAATTCCAGGGAGTGCCCCAAGGGAAGAAATGGTGCTCCCTCCAGTCATTGCACTGCCCTAGTTTCACTGCACAGTCAGACACTGTCCAAAAAGTCCTGCCAGTGCAGAATATGCAGGTACACACCCTCAAATGGTAACAGTTGGACCTTTATTGCAGACTGATGGAAAATCATGCATAAACTTCTATTAAAATAACAGAGGAATGGCACAACATAGAGTAAGGCCTCATGCACACGACCATTGTGTGCATCCGTGGCCGTTGTGCCGTTTTCCGGTTTTTTTTTCGCTGACCCATTGACTTTCAATGGGTCCGTGGAAAAATCGGAAAATGCACCGCTTTGCAGCCGAGACCGTGATCCGTGTATCCTGTCCGTCAAAAAAATAGGACCTGTCCTATTTTTTTGACGGACAACGGTTCACGGACCCATTTAAGTCAATGGGTCCGTGAAAGAACACGGATGCACACAAGATTGGCATCCGTGTCCGTAGGTTACTTTTATACAGACGGATCCAAAGATCTGTCTGCATAAAAACTTTTTCAGAGCTGAGTTTTCACTTCGTGAAAACTCAGAACCGACAGTATATTCTAACACAGAGGCGTTTCCATGATGATGGGGACGCTTCAGGTTAGAATATACTAAAAGAACTGTGTACATGACTGCCCCCTGCTGCCTGGCAGGTGCTGCCAGGCAGCAGGGGGCAGCCCCCCCCTGTAGTTAACACATTGGTGGCCAGTGTGGCCGCCCCCCCCCCCTCCCTCCCCTGTAGTTAACTCATTGGTGGCCAGTGCGGCCGGCCCCCCCCTCCCCTGTAGTTAACTCGTTGGTGGCCAGTGCGGCCGGCCCCCCTCCCTCCCCTGTAGTTAACTCGTTGGTGGCCAGTGGGCCCCCCCCTCCCTCCCCTGTAGTTAATTTGTTGGTGGCCAGTGGGCCCTCTCCCCTCCCTCCCCCTCCTAATTAAAATCTCCCCCCCTATCATTGGTGGCAGCGGAGAGTACCGATCGGAGTCCCAGTTTAATCGCTGGAGCTCCGATCGGTAACCATGGCAACCAGGACGCTACTGCAGTCCCGGTTGCCATGGTTACTTAGCAATTTGTAGAACCATTATACTTACCTGCGAGCTGCGATGTCTGCGTCCGGCCGGGAGCTCCTCCTACTGGTAAGTGACAGGTCAGTACTCTCCGCTGCCACCAATGATAGGGGGGGAGATTTTAATTAGGAGGGGGAGGGAGGGGAGAGGGCCCACTGGCCACCAACGAGTTAACTACAGGGGAGGGAGGGGGGGCCCACTGGCCACCAGCGAGTTAACTACAGGGGAGGGAGGGGGGCCCACTGGCCACCAATGAGTTAAATACAGGGGAGGGAGGGGGGGGGCCCACTGGCCACCAACGAGTTAACTACAGGGGAGGGAGGGGGGGCCCACTGGCCACCAACGCGTTAACTACAGGGGAGGGGGGGGGGGCGGCCGCACTGGCCACCAATGTGTTAACTACAGGGGTGGGGGGGGCTGCCAGGCAGCAGGGGGCAGTCCTGTACACAGCTCTTTTAGTATATTCTAACCTGAAGCGTCCCCAGCACCATGGGAACTCCTCTGTGTTAGAATATACTGTCGGATTTGAGTTTCACGATGTAACTCAAATCCGACGGTATATTCTATTATAGAGGCGTTCCCATGGTGATGGGGACACTTCAAGTTAAAATATACCATCGGATTGGAGAAAACTCCGATCCGATGGTATATTAACTCCTGACTTTACATTGAAAGTCAATAGGGGACGGATCCGTTTGAAATTGCACAATATTGTGTCAACGTCAAACGGATCCGTCCCCATTGACTTGCATTGTAATTCAGGACGGATCCGTTTGGCTCCGCACGGCCAGGCGGACACCAAAACGACTTCTTTTTCATGTCCGTGGATCCTCCAAAAATCAAGGAAAACCCACGGACGAAAAAACGGTCACGGATCACGGAAAAACGGAACCCCGTTTTGCGGACCGCAAAAAAATACGGTCGTGTGCTTGAGGCCTTATATGAATAAATGGTCCAGGATTGCTAATACAAGTGGTTACAAGTAATTACTTAAAGGGGTATGCCGGTTGTTAGACATTATCTGCCATCCACTGGATATGGTATAACTATTAGATCAATGGGAGTTCAAACACTGTCAAAGTGATTTCATATTAACATTTTTCATTATGAGAAATGTAATCCTCATGAAGCAGATCTGTGAACTTTTAAAATATAGTGCAATAAGTTCACTTTTCCTAACATCTTTGTTTAAAGGGGTATCACGAGAACGGGGGCCCCTTACCCTCTGCAGCACCCATAAAATTAATGGTGTAGCTATCTCAGGAATTCCTATGAATGAAATGAATGAAGCGGCAGGGCTCATGCCCAAACGGCTGCTCGGTTCATTTCAGGGGGGCTGCAGGGGGTATGAGGCCCCCGTTCTCCTGATCATTGGGGGTCCCACTGGTAGGACCCCCAACAATCTAATAGTTAGCCTCTATCCTAGGAATAGAGATAACTTCTAAAATCCGGAATATCCCTTTAAACACACATCAGGAGAAGTGAACTTATTGCACTATATTAAAAGTACATGAGGATTATATTTCTCATAATAACAAATGTTAATATGAAATTGTGAGATTGTGGAACAGCTCTTCCTGTATAATGTTTGTGCATAATTGTATTGGAGCTGTCATTTGGCATTTTGGCCACTAGAGGCTGCTGTTTACCCACACAGCTAAAGTGACTGCTGGATTTAAATATGCAAAGGAGCTGATGACTCATGCTTATGACTTATGCAGGCTGCTTTTCTGAGAAGAACAGGAAGGAGAGAGTCAGACATCTTGGGAGGATGGTGTGTGTGAGACAAGCCAGTCTCATCATGGCATTGGAGTGTCCTGCAGTGATCAGGGTGATAGTACAGTCGTAGCCAAAAGTTTTGAGAATTACATAAATATTGGAAATTGGAAAAGTTGCTGCTTAAGTTTTTATAATAGCAATTTGCATATACTCCAGAATGTTATGAAGAGTGATCAGATGAATTGCATAGTCCTTCTTTGCCATGAAAATTTACTTAATCCCTAAAAAAACTTTCCACTGCATTTCATTGCTGTCATTAAAGGACCTGCTGAGATCATTTCAGTAATCGTCTTGTTAACTCAGGTGAGAATGTTGACGAGCACAAGGCTGGAGATCATTATGTCAGGCTAATTGGGTTAAAATGGCAGACTTGACATGTTAAAAGGAGGATGATGCTTGAAATCATTGTTCTTCCATTGTTAACCATGGTGACCTGCAAAGAAACGCGTGCAGCCATCATTGCGTTGCATAAAAATGGCTTCACAGGCAAGGATATTGTGGCTACTAAGATTGCACCTCAATCAACAATTTATAGGATCATCAAGAATTTCAAGGAAAGAGGTTCAATTCTTGTTAAGAAGGCTTCAGGGCGTCCAAGAAAGTCCAGCAAGCGCCAGGATCGTCTCCTAAAAAGGGTTCAGCTGCGGGATCGGAGTGCCACCAGTGCAGAGCTTGCTTAGTTATGGCAGCAGGCAGGTGTGAGCACATCTGCACGTACAGTGAGGCGAAGACTTTTGGAAGATGGCCTGGTGTCAAGAAGGGCAACAAAGAAGCCACTTCTCTCCAAAAAAAAACATCAGGGACAGATTGATCTTCTGCAGAAAGTTTGGTGAATGGACTGCTGAGGAATGGGGCAAAGTCATATTCTCCGATGGAGCCTCTTTCCGATTGTTTGGGGCATCTGGAAAAAGGCTTGTCCGGAGAAGAAAAGGTGAGCGCTACCATCAGTCCTGTGTCATGCCAACAGTAAAGCATCCTGAGACCGTTCATGTGTGGGGTTGCTTCTCATCCAAGGGAGTGGGCTAACCCAAAATTTTGCCCAAAAACACAGCCATGAATAAAGAATGGTACCAAAACACCCTCCAACACAACTTCTTCCAACAATCCAACAACAGTTTGGTGAAGAACAATGCATTTTCCAGCACGATGGAGCACCGTGCCATAAGGCAAAAGTGATAACTAAGTGGCTCGGGGACCAAAACGTTGACATTTTGGGTCCATGGCCTGGAAACTCCCCAGATCTTAATCCCATTGAGAACTTGTGGTCAATCCTCAAGAGGCGGGTGGACAAACAAAAACCCACTAATTCTGACAAACTCCAAGAAGTGATTATGAAAGAATGGGTTGCTATCAGTCAGGAATTGGCCCAGAAGTTGATTGAGAGCATGCCCAGTCGAATTGCAGAGGTCCTGAAAAAGAAGGGCCAACACTGCAAATACTGACTCTTTGCATAAATGTCATGTAATTGTCGATAAAAGCCTTTGAAACGTATGAAGTGCGTGTAATTATATTTCACTATATCACAGAAACAACTGAAACAAAGATCTAAAAGCAGTTTAGCAGCAAACTTTGTGAAAACTAATGTTTGTGTCATTCTCAAAACTTTTGGCCACGACTGTAGAGAGGGACTGTCTCCCGTTCCGTACCCAGATCCTATCCTCAGTAGAAGGGATTGTCTCCAGCAGAGCTGATTGGAGCTTTGAAAGAAAAGGACATCTACTCAGCAAGGCCGCAGGTGTGCTTAGAACTATCCTGATGGGAGACATCCTCTGTTACCAGTTGGTATCCGGTCAGTGAACCCGGGTTTTGTTGTGTTCATCGCACTGTTTTAGTGGTACCTGAAGAATCTGAGACTGAGCTTGTACCTGCCATTAGTTAGATAAGTTGGATCTATATGCGGCAGGCTGCCCGGGATTGTTTTCGGCACAGTATCAACTTTTCAGTCTCTGCTGGGTGCGCCATCGGTCAGGGTTGTTCTATTCCGCGCCACAGTTTTGACTTTTCAGGCTCTGCTGTGCACGCCACCTAGTTAGGGTGGGCTAGCCGGACTAGGACGGGCCTCAAGGGTGGGGAAATATTACTTTGTGTATTCCTACATTGTTATGTTGGTTGTCAATGTTTAGTAAAGTTTTATTGGTTACTAAAAGCTGGAGTTTGTGTCGCTTTTCTCGTCTGTGACTTTGCTGTATCATCCCTGTACACGGCTTACAAAATCACTTTAATAGTGTTTGAACCAAGCATTTTTGACCTTCTGTATACAAAAATAAACTTCAATATACCTTCACATTCGGGCAGGTCTTCTGTCCATTGGCCTATAGAGCCACATGTTGTTTTAATAGATCCCTTTATTTTCCATCCTTCTGAGCAAGTGAATTCACAAGTGGAGCCAAAGCTATTAACAGCCCACGGATGATTGCATATAAATGATCCATGCTGATGAGGACTGAGTGCATCGCACGTAACAGCTGCATAAAAAATAGGTCATTTATATGTTGGACCAATAGCTATTATTTTGCTACTTACAGTATAGTCATCATAAAAAGTAAGGTCAAAATTAATTTTTTTTAAGTAAAAGTCAACTATTTTGCTTTAAAAATAGATAATAGTAAATGCTTACCTTAGCCCATCACTCCTGCAATCACCACCCCTTGGCTCATTGATTGGCTCATTTATCATTTAGGGTTGTTTTTATGTCAGTTTTAAGTCTGACTTTGCTTTGTGTGCCTTCACCAAAATTATACAATGGTGCACCTTAATAATATACAGTATGTGGCGTGAGTGCATTTGGTTTACACCTTTAGGTATAAATGTAGATCAGGGGTTTGCATGGAGTAAGAAGCAACATTTTTGTGACATTATGAAAAGTCACACATAGTAAATGTGCCATAATCCCAGTTTTCGTCTACAAAATGGAACTCTTGCAGAATTGCTAAAATACCAAAACATCGCAAAAAATTGCAAAAAGTAGCAGAAAAAGGCGCCATCTGTAACTTTTTTAGACCAGAAAACAGACATATTATAGTTAATAAATGAGCCCCAGAGACTCTGCATATTATTGTTGTATTTGTACGTAGCTCGTCCCATTTGAATTGGACTGAGCTGCAGTAACTGGCACAGCCGCCATATAGACAAGAGCTAAGCTTTGCTTTCACTTACATTGAAAAATTTCCTCATTTAACCCCATTCCGACAAGCGCCGTAATAGTACGGCGCAGCGGGACGTGACTTGCCACCCAGCGCCATACTATTATGGCGCAACAAACTCCCGGCCACCGGGCATAATTGCTTGGGAACCGGGGTACGATTGCTGCTCTGCCGAGCAGGCAGCCATGTTAGCTAAGGGCTCCATTTCCGCTTTCCTGCAGCCCTGATCGCTGCTATTGGCCAGATTCAGCACTTGTCTCCTACTAGGTCAGGCAGGGGACACCAGTGTTTTGGATCCCCTGCCAGCGCTGCTATTGGCTGGAACAACGCTCCAGCCAATGGCAGCGCTATAGCTGCACAGGAAGAGGCAGAACTTCCCTGCATGCAGCCATTCTAGCCGGTGACTGCATGCAGAGAGGTTCTGTGCTGCTTGTGGCTTGCTGGGACTTGTGTTGCACACTACTGCACTTTTAACCCCTTTCCTGCTGAAAAGAGAAGAAGAAAAAAAGAAGAAAGAATAACATCTGAAATAACTGCACAGATTTTTATTTTCATTTGCAGCTGTTCCAGATCCCCAAACTCCCCCCCCCCCCCGAATGGTAGACTTATGTTGGCAAATGCGATCCCTAAGATTCTGGGTGGTCTCCCCCATGTATATCAGGCCACATAGACATTTCAAGAGATAGACTACATAGTTGGATTGACATGTATGGAACCCTAGAATTTGTATGGACTCCCCGGTCTTTTTGGGTGCTGGTTTCTTTTCTTTTCTTTTTCTTCTCTATTTATATTCTTTCTAATGTCTCTGCTGTCTGGTATAGACCATAGGGGCTCCATTATTTAAGATACCTGTTTTTTCATTTTTTTCCATTTTACTTTATATTTATTTTTCTGCACAGTATATTTATGATTAGAATACTTTCCATCCATATGATTTACAGTAACTAAAACTAACTCAATATTATCCTTAGACCAGTGTTTCTATCCCATTTACAATATGCGATCAGCTGCTCCTAGTTTCAGTCTGATGATCGGATCCGATGCGTTCCAAGCTGGAACGCATCGGTCACTTCCGGTTGCGCCTGGAATGCACTTCCGGTTCCGTTCCACAATGGAATCCAGTTTATAACATATAAAGATATGCCCCCTATGCCCCCCTTTACTCCTACATATACAGTACAGACCAAAAGTTTGGACACACCTTCTCATTCAAAGAGTTTTCTTTATTTTATTTTCATGACTATGAAGGCATCAAAACTATGAACTAACACATGTGGAATTATATACATAACAAATAAGTGTGAAACAACTGAAAATATGTCATATTCTAGGTTCTTCAAAGTAGCCACCTTTTGCTTTGATTACTGCTTTGCACAGTCTTGGCATTCTCTTGATGAGCTTCAAAAGGTAGTCCCCTGAAATGGTCTTCCAATAGTCTTGAAGGAGTTCCCACAGATGCTTAGCACTTGTTGGCCCTTTTGCCTTCACTCTGCGGTCCAGCTCACCCCAAACCATCTCGATTGGGTTCAGGTCCGGTGACTGTGGATGCCAGGTCATCTGGCGCAGCACCCCATCACTCTCCTCCATGGTCAAATAGCCCTTACTTTCAAAGTTTTCCCAATTTTTCGGCTGACTGACTGACCTTCATTTCTTAAAGTAATGATGGCCACTCGTTTTTCCTTACTTAGCTGCTTTTTTCTTGCCATAATACAAATTCTAACAGTCTATTCAGTAGGACTATCAGCTGTGTATCCACCTGACTTCTCCTCAAACGCAACTGATGGTCCCAACCCCATTTATAAGGCAAGAAATCCCACTTATTAAACCTGACAGGGCACACCTGTGAAGTGAAAACCATTTCAGGGGACTACCTCTTGAAGCTCATCAAGAGAATGCCTTGTGCAAAGCAGTAATCAAAGCAAAAGGTGGCTACTTTGAAGAACCTAGAATATGACATATTTTCAGTTGTTTCACACTTGTTTGTTATGTATATAATTCCACATGTGTTAATTCATAGTTTTGATGCCTTCAGCGTGAATCTACAATTTTCATAGTCATGAAAATAAAGAAAACTCTTTGAATGAGAAGGTGTGTCCAAACTTTTGGTCTGTACTGTATATAATTTCTTTCGATTCACCCTCCCTCTGCCGATAGGGGAAGTAGCCACCTGTGGACCTAGGCCTACTGAGGAGCATATGCGTTCCAGCTTGGAACGCATGTGCACTTCCGGTCTCGGACATTTCCTTCCTTGCCGAGTATATCTAAACAGTTATGCACAACTTACCTTTAGCGTTTTCATGGGTGTGGATACACCATAGAGCCATATAGCCTTACACAGCTCTGCTTACTCCTCATATACTTCCTCCACGGCAACTTGGTAAGTGTCTTTTGTCCTCATGGAGGCACCCGGTTCTATCTTATATCTGCATATGCATTTGAATGCTTTATTTTTTCATTTTGCTCTGGGACGGATGTCGCCTTAAGTTGTAATAGCTGTTGTTTTCTTATATTTAGGTATCGCAGAATGTATATTATAAACTCCTATATACTCTAATACCTATTCTATAAGCTCAAATATTGGTCCTAAATGTTTATCTAACAGATACGGAGTCTTGCCTGATTTTTGTGATTTTTTTTTTGTTAATTTGTTGAAGATAACAAAGCTGATATCGAGCAGGAGCGATATATATAAATTTTTTGTACTTATTTTTTTGCACCTATATTTGAACAATATTCTTTATTATGTATGTAAGGTTCCTCAAGAATCTGACGATACTAGGTGTCATGTACATATTTTTTGATGTTGTCATGTGTATCTGTACTTATGGAATATTTCTCTATTGTCACACAGTGTTTGAAAAAGGTCTTACGACCGAAACATCACAATTTGGTGAAGTTGCCTTGTAAAATAAATAATCAGAACAGAAGTTCTCTACAGAGTGCTGTTGTTTATCTCGTTATTGTATGATTCTGGCTGGGAAGCCAGCACAACAAGCACCACCATTACGGTAGACAAGAGTGCCACGTCTTGTCTATAATAGGTCCTTTTTTTTTGCAGACGCCATTTGGTCCGTGCACTTTTTTTTGGTGTTTTTTTTTATTTTTTTAACATTTTCCAGCTCTGCACCACTTTTTCTGCATGTGAGCTGTGACCGCCAAGTGCAGTTAGTGGTAGTTAGATATATTTATATATATATATATATATATATACAGTATATATATATATATATATATATACAGTATATATATATATATATATATATATATATATATATTTCAGTTAGTGTCAGTTTAGGTTTCTGCACGAATGCACCATCTGCGTGTGTGCATTTTGCAGAGCACTGAAGAGAGTTTTTATACTACAGTTTTTGCACACATGCACGATCTGTGTGCGTGCTGCAGAGCACCGATCAGTAGTGTGCTCAGTAGCATCTGCACATTTTTGAGGTTTTGTTTCTGCACATTTTCTGCAGTTAGCGGTTTTTAGTTAGATATACTGTATATACAGTATATAGATTTCAGTTAGTGTCAGTTTAGGTTTTTGCACGAACGCACCATCTTCTTACGTGCATTTTGCAACCACTGAGCACCGATCAGTAATGTCCGTTATGGGGCTGTGCACATAAGCTGGGATTGTCACGCATCACTTGTGCGTTGTGTGAAAATTGCAGCATGCTCTATTTTGTGCGTTTTTCACACAACGCAGGCCCCATAGAAGTGAATGGGGCGGCGTGAAAATCACAAGCATCCGCAAGCAAGTGCGGATGCAGTGTGATTTTCACGCACGGTTGCTAGGAGACTATCGGGACCCGATCTTTATTATTTCCCCTTATAAAATGGTTATAAGGGAAAATAATAGCATTCTTAATACAGAATGCTTAGTAAAATAGGGCTGGAGGGGTTAAAAAAAATAATTTAACTCACCTTAATCCACTTGTACCACTTGTACCACTTGTACGCGTAGCCCGGCTTCTCTTCTTTCTTCTTCTTTGCTGTGCAGGAGAAAAATGACCCGTGGTGTCGTCACTGCGCTCATCACATGGTCTGTCACATGATCCATCACCATGGTGATGGAGCATGTGATGGACCATGTGATTAGGCACAGTGATGTCATCAAAGGTCCTTTACCCAGTTCCTGAAGAAAGAAGAAAGAAGGGAAGCCGGGCTGCGCGAACAAGTGGATTAAGGTACAGCCCTATTTTACTAAGCATTCTGTATTAAGAATGCTATTATTTTCCCTTATAACCATGTTATAAGGGAAAATAATACAATCTACACAACACCTAACCCAAACCCGAACTTCTGTGAAGAAGTTCAGGTTTGGGTACCAAACATTCCGATTTTTCTCACGCGCGTGCAAAATGCATTAAAATGTTTTGCACTCGCGTGGAAAAATTGCGCATTTTCCCGCGGCGCACGTGCATCTTATCCGGCCCAATTCCATGACGCCCGTGTGAAAGAGGCCTAAATAACGGTTTTTACATTTCAATTGTCACACCCCAATAAAATAAAAATGGCCTGTCCACTCCAAAGAGTGTACTCAGCTGAAGAGGCATACACCATGCTTACCTCCGATACTGAGACTGCCAGCGAGGGAGAAGAGGATGCCACTTTCCTCTACTCCTCTACCCCCTCATCATCATCATCATCATCCACTGATGAGGGACCCTCTAGAAGGCACCCCAGGGTAGCAGTGGGGGCAGCCCCCCAGAGTGACCCCATATGGACCCCACCCCATGATGATTATCAACCCCAAATTCCAGAGATTGTGGGAAACTCTGGAATCCAAATTGATTGCACGGGCTACACAGAAATTTATTTTTTCTAAATCTTTTTCAGTGAAGATTTAGTACATTTTATTGTGGCCCAAACTAATTTATATGCCCAGCAGTTTATTACCCAGAACCCTACATTGCCATTCGCAAGACACCTTGGCTGGACCCCAGTTACAGCAGCAGAAATGAAAATCTTCTGGGGGCTTCTGCTGCATATGGGGCTTGTTAAAAAAAACTGAAATTAGACAGTATTGGAGTGTGGATGTCTTGTACCACACTCCAATATTCAGTAACTCCATGGTCCGTAATAGATTTGAGTCGATTCTGAAATTCCGCCCCTAAATGATCCAACATTTGATTGGCTTTTTAAAATTAGGCCCATCCTTGACCACTTTAGCACCAAGTTTGCTGAAGTGTACACCCCAGAACAAAATATCTGTATAGATGAGTCCCCGATACATTTCAAGGGGAGGGTAAGATTCTGCAGTACCTGCCCAGCAAGCGAGCAAGGTATGGCATAAAAATGTATAAACTCTGTGAGAGTAACTCCGGGTACACCTATAGGTTTCGGGTTTATGAAGGGAGGGACACCATGATTGAACCACCAGAATGCCCCTCCATTCTAGGAGTTAGTGGGAAGATTATGTGGGACTTACTGCACCCACTGCTGGATAAGGGTTATCAACTCTATGTGGATAACTATTATACCAACATACCCCTATTCAAGTCCCTAACTGCCAGAGGTACTGTGGCTTGCGCACAGTACGCAAAAATCAGAGAGGCCTTCCTAGATCCCTGGTAGGGCAACCACTGAGAAAAGGTGAAAGCAGGTCTCTCCTCCATGAGAACATGCTGGTGGGGACAAGAGGGATGTCCTTGTACTGACCATCATTCACAATAACACCAGCTCCCCACCGCTGTACGTGATACCACTACCACTGTCCCCAAACCAGACTGTATTCTGGACTACAACAGGCACATGGACGGGGTTGATCTTTCAGATCAAGTTCTGAAGCCCTAGAGTGCCACATGAAAAACAAAAATGTGGTACAAAAAGCTGGCCGTACACATTGTACAGACAGCAATGTACAATGCGTACGTGCTATATAAGTCTAGTGGACACACAGGAATATTTGTTCACTTTCAAGAAGTAGTGATCAAGGCCCTAATTCTTCCAAACCAAGCAGAAGAGGGCCCTAGTACTTCTGTAAGTCACAGTGGCCGTATTGTACCAGGACAACATTTCCCAGCTGAAGTCCCCCAGACAGCAAGAAAGGGAAGGACCCAAAAAAGATGCAGAGTGTATTCAAAAAGGGGTATTAGGAAGGACACCATTTACCACTGTGAAACCTGCCCTGAAAAACCTGTCCTGTGCATGAAGGAGTGTTTTAAAGTATACCACACATCCATGGAGTATTAATTTAATTTTATCCTTTATGCTCCCTGTAAAATTTCCACTTTTTATCTCTGATTTAGTCCACCTCGCTTGCATATCCACGTTCCAACAACCACTACATATTATTTTCTGTGAGACAAACGTTAGGTCAAAAGTGCCCTTTCCACCCCTTAAATTGTTCGTACGGGGGTGCTCTTTCCAAAATGGGGTCACTTCTTCGAGTTTTTAATTTCTGGGGACCTCAGGAAATGTATTTAATGCAACATGGCAGCTAAAATCCATGTCTGTTTATTCAGGCCTGCAAAAACCACATTTTGTACTTTGCACCTAGAGCCATGCTGTGCGCCCATACAGCAGGCTACAAGCACATATGGGGTGTTTGAAAAAAGGAGAGAAAATGGGGAACATATACTGGGGTGCATTTTCTCCTTTAACTCCTTGTGAAAGTGAAAAATTGGGGTCTGCTAGTAATTTTTCACTTTTACAAATGTGTGCTTTGAAATGTCTTCTCAAGAGTTTCTGTCCGCTGTGAGACATCTGTTTGCTGAAAAGTGCCCTTTTCATCACTTAAAATGTTCGTACGGGGGTGCTCTTTCCGAAATGGGGTCACTTTTTGGGGTTTTTAATTTCTGGGAACCTCAGGAATTTATTTAATGCGACATGACACCTAAAATCCATGTCTGCCAATTCAGGTCGGTCAGCAAAATTCATATTTTCCAGGTTGCCTGCTGTGCGCCCATACAGCAGGCTACAAGCACATATGGGGTGTTTCCTGAATGGGGAACCAAATGGGGAACACATCCTGGGGTGTATTTTGTTCTTTAACCCCTTGTGGGGAAGAAATGGGGTCTGCTAGTAATTATTTTTTGCCCCACAAATTTGTGCTTTGAAATGCTTTCACAAGTGTTTCTGTCTTCTGTGAGACAACTGTTTGCTGAAAAGTACCCTTTCTACCACTTAAAATGTTCATACGGGGGTTCTCTTTCCGAAATAGGGTCACTTCTTGGGGTTTTTCATTTCTAGGGCCCTAAAAAAGCCATGCGACATGGCTCCTAAAATACATGTCTGTCAATTCAGGTCAGCAAAATCCATATTTAGCTGTTTGAATCTAGAGCCCCGCTGTGCGCCCATACATCATTTTTTGAGCACATATGGGGTGTTGGCGTATTCGGGGGGAAATGTGGAACAAAATGTGGGGTGCATTTTGTCTTGTTACCCCTTGTGAAAGTGAAAAATGTGGATGTAAAGCAACTTTTTCTGGAAAAAAATGTAATTTTTCATTTTCACAGCGAAGCGTTTCCTAATTCTGTGAAACACCTGATGGGTCAAAGTGCTCACCACACACCTTGAAATTTTTGTTGAGAGGTGTAGTTTCCGGATTGGGTTCAGTTTTTGGGGGTTTCCACTGTAGGGCCACCTCAGGGTGTCTTCACATGCGACATAGCTCCCAATTACCATTCCAGCTAAATCCTCTCTCATAACGCCATATGGTGCTCCTTCCACTCTGAAGCCTGCTGTGCGCCCATACATCATTTTTTTAGCACATATTGTTGGCGTATTCGGAGGAAAATGGGGAACAAAATGTGGGGTGCATTTTGTCCTGTTACCCCTTGTAAAAAGTGAAAAATATCGGTGTAAAGTTACTTTTTCTGGAAAAAAAATGAATTTTCCTTTTTCCCACCAAGCATTTCCTAAGGCCTCTTGCACACGACCGTATGGCTTTCTCAGTATTTCGCTTTCCGCAAAAAACGGATCCGCAAAAAAATACGGATGACGTCCATGTGCATTCCGTTTTTTGCGAAAGAGAAGAGCTGGCCCCTGATAGAACAGTACTATCCTTGTCCGTTATGCGGACAAAAATAGGACATGTTTTATTTTTGAACGGAAATACGGAAATACGGAAATGGAAGGCATACGGAACTCAAAAAACTGAATGTAAACGTAAAAAAAAACGTTTGTGTGCAAGAGGCCTAATTTTATGAAATGCCTGATGGGTCAAAGTGTTCACTACACATCTTGAAATATTCCTTGAGGGGTGTAGTTTCCAGAATGGGATAACATTTTGGGCGTTTCCACTCCTGGGGTACCTCCCTCAGGGTGTCTTCATATGCGACATACAGTCAGGTCCATAAATATTGGGACATCGACACAATTCTAATATTTTTGGCTCTATACACCACCACAATGTATTTGAAATGAAACGAACAAGATGTGCTTTAACTGCAGACTGTCAGCTTCAATTTGAGGGTATTTACATCCAAATCAGGTGAACGGTGTAGGAATTACAACAGTTTGCATATGTGCCTCCCACTTGTTATGGGTCCAAAAGTAATGGGACAATTGGCTTCTTAGCTGTTCCATGGCCAGGTGTGTGTTATTCCCTCATTATCCCATTTACAATGAGCAGATAAAAGGTCCAGAGTTCATTTCAAGTGTGCTATTTGCATTTGGAATCTGTTGCTGTCAACTCTCAAGATGAGATCCAAAGGACTGTCACTATTAGTGAAGCAAGCCATCATTAGGCTGAAAAAAGAAAACAAACCCATCAGAGAGATAGCAAAAACATTAGGCGTGGCTAAAACAACTGTTTGGAACATTCTTAAAAAGAAGAAACGCTCAGCAACACCAAAATACCCAGAAGACCACGGAAAACAACTGTGGTGGATGACCGAAGAATTCTTTCCCTGGTGAAGAAAACACCCTTCACAACAGTTGGCCAGATCAAGAACACTGTCCAGGAGGTAGGTGTATGTGTTTGTCAAAGTCAACAATCAAGAGAAGACTTCACCAGAGTGAATACAGAGGGTTCACCACAAGATGTAAACCATTGGTGAGCCTCAAAAACAGGAAGGCCAGATTAGAGTTTGCCAAACGACAGCTAAAAAAGCCTTCACAGTTCTGGAACAACATCATATGGACAGATGAGACCAAGATCAACTTGTACCAAAGTGATGAGAAGAGAAGAGTATGGAGAAGGAAAGGAACTGCTCATGATCCTAAGCATACCACCTCATCAGTGAAGCATGGTGGTGATAGTGTCATGGCGTGGGCATGTATGGCTGCCAATGGAACTGGTTCTCTTGTATTTATTGATGATGTGACTGCTGACAAAAGCAGCAGGATGAATTCTGAAGTGTTTCAGGCAATATTATCTGCTCATATTCAGCCAAATGCTTCAGAACTCATTGGATGGTGCTTCACAGTGCAAATGGACAATGACCCAAAGCATACTGCAAAAGCAACCAAAGAGAACGTTATGCAATGGCCAAGTCAATCACCTGACCTGAATCCGATTGAGCATGCATTTCACTTGCTGAAGACAAAACTGAAGGGAAAATGCCCCAAGAACAAGCAGGAACTCAAGACAGTTGCAGTAGAGGCCTGGCAGAGCATCACCAGGGATGAAATCCAGTGTCTGGTGATGTCTATGCGGTTCAGACTTCAGGCTGTAATTGACTGCAAAGGATTTGCAACCAAGTATTAAAAAGTGAAAGTTTGATTTATAATTATTATGCTGTCCCATTACATTTGGTCACTTAACAAGTGGGAGGCACATATGCAAACTGTTGTAATTCCTACAGCATTCACCTGATTTGGATGTAAATACCCTAAAATTAAAGCTGACAGTCTGCAGTTAAAGCACTTGCTCGTTTCTTTTCAAATCCATTGTGGTGGTGAATAGAGTTAAAAATGTTAGAATTGTGTCGATGTCCCAATATTTATAGACCTAACTGTGGAAGCCAAAAGCTAATACTGCAAAATCTGTCCTCCAAAAGTCCTAATGCGCTACTTTCCTTTTGAACCCTGCCATGCACCCATTCATCGTTTTTTGAGCACATACAGTACAGACCAAAAGTTTGGACACACCTTCTCGTTCAAAGAGTTTTCTTTATTTTCATGACTATGAAAATTGTAGATTCACACTGAAGGCATCAAAACTATAAATTAACACATGTGGAATTATATACATAACAAACAAATGTGAAACAACTGAAAATATGTCATATTCTAGGTTCTTCAAAGTAGCTACTTTTTGCTTGGATTACTGCTTTGCACACTCTTGGCATTCGCTTGATGAGCTTCAAGAGGTAGTCCCCTGAAATGGTTTTCACTTCACAGGTGTGCCCTGTCAGGTTTAATAAGTGGGATTTCTTGCCTTATAAATGGGGTTGGGACCATCAGTGGCGTTGAGGAGAAGTCAGGTGGATACACAGCTGATAGTCCTACTGAATAGACTGTTAGAATTTGTATTATGGCAAGAAAAAAGCAGCTAAGTAAAGAAAAACAAGTGGCCATCATTACTTTAAGAAATGAAGGTCAGTCAGTCAGCTGAAAAATTGGGAAAACTTTGAAAGTAAGGGCTATTTGACCATGAAGGAGAGTGATGGGGTGCTGCGCCAGATGACCTGGCCTCCACAGTCACCGGACCTGAACCCAATCGAGATGGTTTGGGTTGAGCTGGACCGCAGAGTGAAGGCAAAAGGGCCTACAAGTGCTAAGCATCTCTGGGAACTCCTTCAAGACTGTTGGAAGACCATTTCAGGGGACTACCTCTTGAAGCTCATCAAGAGAATGCCAAGAACCTAGAATATGACATATTTTCAGTTGTTTCACACTTGTTTGTTATGTATATAATTCCACATGTGTTAATTCATAGTTTTGATGCCTTCATAGTCATGAAAATATAGAAAACTCTTTGAATGGGAAGGTGTGTCCAAACTTTTGGTCTGTACTGTATGTGGTTTTGGTGCATTCCGGGGGAAATGTGGAACAAAATGTGGTGTGCATTTTGTCCTGTTACCCCTTGTGAAAGTGAAAAATCTGGGTGTAAAGCAACTTCTTCTGAAAATGCCTGATGAGTCAAAGTGCTCACTACACACCTTGAAATATTCCTTGAGGGGTATAGTTTCCTGAATGGGGTCACTTTTTTGGGGTTTCCACTGTAGAGCCACCTTAGGGTGTCTTCATATGTGACATAGCTCCCAATTACCATTCCAACTAAATCCTCTCTCCAAAAGCCATATGGTGCCTCTTCCACTCTGAAGCATGCTGTGTGTCCATACATCAGTTTCTGAGCACACATGGAGTGTTTCTGTAAACTCCTGATTCAGGGTAAAATATTGTAAGTTTTGTTTGGCTGTTAACCCTTAATGTGTTACAGAAAAAAATAGATAAAAATTTTAAATCTGCTAAAAAGGCACATTTTGAAAAGCAATTCCCTTTTTCTCGTGGGTTCACCTGTCATCGCCAGTTCTGTGAGAATGTCTGGCAGACGTTCTTCTCTACCTCTTCCATGACGTTCTTTGTTTTGGTTTCACTTTCTCATCTCCTTTTCTTCTCCCAGGTGTCACTTATGTAGACTAATTGTCTCCCTTTATATTCCCTCCCATACTCCCTCACTTTGCGGTTTATACTACTTCCTGGATGAGGTGTTCACTGCTGGAAGCTGCTGATTGCTCAGATAAGTCCTTTCCTTTATTTGTGTTTCCTTGCTGGCTTGATTCTAGGTGACCCTGACTCCGTCCATATTATGTGCAGGAAGCCGGTGGTCGTGTCCCCTCACTATTATAGGGTTTTCAGGTGTCACACAGTTTTAGGTACGTGGGCATGCAATCGTCTACCATCGAGACCCTTGCATGGGCATAGCAGTCAGGGAGAGCTCTTAGGGTTTTATAGGGCTCACCCATATGCTCCTTAGTTTGGGATCAAGCCAGTCGGATGTTTATTTATAAGTTCCAGCTATCTGTAACATCATCTGTGACAGCACCTAAATGGTTAACAAAGTTTGTAAAATCAGTTTTGAATACCTTGAGGGGTGTCATTTCTAAAATGGGGTCATTTTTGGGTGGTTTCTATTATGTAAGCCTCACAAAGTGACTTCAGACCTGAACTGGTCCTTAACCACCTCAGCCCCTATGGCTTAAACACCCTGAAAGACCAGGCCACTTTTTACACTTCTGACCTTTTTACTTTTTTTGTTATTAATCAAAATTTAACGATTTTTTTGCAAAAAAATGACATTTTTCACTTTCAGTTGTAAAATTTTGCAAAAAAAACGACATCCATATATAAATTTTGCTCTAAATTTATTGTTCTACATATCTTTGATAAAAAAAAAATGTTTGGGTGAAAAAAAATATGGTTTGGGTAAAAGTTATAGCGTTTACAAACTATGGTCCAAAAATGTGAATTTCCGCTTTTTGAAGCAGCTCTGACTTTCTGAGCACCTGTCATGTATCCTGAGGTTCTACAATGCCCAGACAGTACAAACACCCCACAAATGACCCCATTTCGGAAAGTAGACACCCTAAGGTATTCGCTGATGGGCATAGTGAGTTCATAGAACTTTTTATTTTTTGTCACAAGTTAGCGGAAAATGATGATTTTTTTTCTTTTTTTTTTTTCTTACAAAGTCTCATATTCCACTAACTTGTGACAAAAAATAAAAACTTCCATGAACTCACTATGCCCATCAGCGAATACCTTGGGGTGTCTTCTTTCCAAAATGGGGTCACTTGTGGGGTAGTTATACTGCCCTGGCATTCTAGGGGCCCAAATGTGTGGTAAGTAGGTAAATGACCTGTGAAATCCGAAAGGTGCTCTTTGGAATGTGGGCCCCTTTGCCCACCTAGGCTGCAAAAAAGTGTCACACATGTGGTATTTCCGTATTCAGGAGAAGTTGGGGAATGTGTTTTGGGGTGTCATTTTACATATACCCATGCTGGGTGAGAGAAATATCTTGGCAAAAGACAACTTTTTCCATTTTTTTTTATACAAAGTTGGCATTTGACCAAGATATTTATCTCACCCAGCATGGGTATATGTAAAATGACACCCCAAAACACATTCCCCAACTTCTCCTGAATACGGAGATACCACATGTGTGACACTTTTTTGCAGCCTAGGTGGGCAAAGGGGCCCAAATTCCTTTTAGGAGGGCATTTTTAGACATTTGGATACCAGACTTCTTCTCACGCTTTGGGGCCCCTAAAATGCCAGGGCAGTATAAATACCCCACAAGTGACCCCATTTTGGAAAGAAGACACCCCAAGGTATTCAATGAGGGGCATGGCGAGTTCATAGAAAAAAATTTTTTTGGCACAAGTTAGCGGAAATTGATTTTTTTTTTTTTCTCACAAAGTCTCCCTTTCCGCTAACTTGGGACAAAAATTTCAATCTTTCATGGACTCAATAAGCCCCTCAGCAAATACCTTGGGGTGTCTTCTTTCCAAATTGGGGTCATTTGTGGGGTGTTTGTACTGCCCTGGCATTTGAGGGTCTCCGCAATCATTACATGTATGCCCAGCATTAGGAGTTTCTGCTATTCTCCTTATATTGAGCATACGGGTAATGAGATTTTTTTTTCCGTTCAGCCTCTGGGCTGAAAGAAAAAAATGAACGGCACAGATTTCTTCATTCGCATCGATCAATGTGGATGAAAAAATCTCTGCCAAAAAAAGAAAAAGGAGGGGAAAGGCGTCTGCCAGGACATAGGAGCTCCGCCCAACATCCATACCCACTTAGCTCGTATGCCCTGGCAAACCAGATTTCTCCATTCACATCAATCGATGTGGATGAATAAATCCTTGCCGGGATTTTTTTTTTTTATATATATACAAAGTGTTTGCCAAAGTATATGAACACCGCCACCTCCTCAGCTCATATGCCTCGGCAAACGTATCTTTTACTGCAGAGGAGAAATCTCGCCTTGCAGCGCCGTATACACCGACTTGCGTGTAATCTGACAGCAGCGCAATGCTTCTGTCAGAATGCACATCAGTGCTGCAGCTAGTCGATCGGTTGGTCCACCTGGAAGGTAAAAAAAACAAAACAAAAAAGAAAAAACCAGGCCGCAACGCAATAAATTTATTAACTTCAGAACAGAACATATTAACTTTTTTTTTACTTTTTTTACTTTTTTACTTACCGGTAATTTTTTTTTTGTTTATTTTTTTTTACCTTTATAGAACAAACCTCTCCTTCCCCATGGGACAATGTGCAAAGCGCAAATCGCCCAAAGATGTGGCAAAGTACGTTATGCACTTTATCCCAGGTGAAAGGAGAGGTTTGCAGCAGCTGTGAGTAAAGGGGCCCTAATAGCCCTGTGTGCCTGTCCTGTGAGATGCAATCCCTATGCTAGGTGTACCTGTGTGTGGTTCTTCCGGAAACACTCTCCTAAGCATAGGGCAGGGTGGTCAGGACAGTCAGGACAGAAATAGCGGGTGTCACGCCTTATTCCACTCCTGCTACAGACACAAATTTTTTTTCGGGGTGGCGGTTGGGTTGAGGTACCAGCAACGACACTGGGGAAATGTCGCTCGTGTAGACGGCTAACTACACTGGTGGATGGGGCCACGGAACCTTCTGGTTACAGGAGGTTCTCGATGATCTCTTCCAGGAATTTGAGGAAGGATCGTGTTCTCCCAGCCTTACTGTAGAGAACAAAACTATTATACAGAGCCAATTGAATTAAATATACAGACACCTTCTTATACCAGCGTTTGGTTCTGCGGGAAACTAAATAGGGAGCCAACATCTGGTCATTGAAGTCCACCCCTCCCATGAGCGCATTATAGTCGTGGACTGAGAGGGGCTTTTCAATGACACGGGTTGCCCTTTCAATTTGGATTGTCGTGTCTGCGTGAATGGAGGAGAGCATGTAAACGTCACGCTTGTCTCTCCATTTCACCGCGAGCAGTTCTTCATTACACAAGGCAGCCCTCTCCCCCCTTGCAAGACGGGTTGTAACAAGCCGTTGGGGGAAGCCCACGCGACTAGTTCGCGCGGTGCCACAGGCGCAAATCCGTTCTAGAAACAAATGCCTAAAGAGGGCCACACTTGTGTAAAAATTGTCCACATAAAGATGGTACCCCTTGCCGAATAAGGGTGACACCAAGTCCCAGACTGTCTTCCCACTGCTCCCCAGGTAGTCAGGGCAACCGACCGGCTCCAGGGTCTGATCTTTTCCCTCATAGATCCGAAATTTGTGGGTATAGCCTGTGGCCCTTTTACAGCGCTTATACAATTTGACCCCATACCGGGCACGCTTGCTTGGGATGTATTGTTTGAAGCCAAGGCGCCCGGTAAAATGTATTAGGGACTCGTCTACGCAGATTTTTTGCTCAGGGGTATACAAATCTGAAAATTTCTGGTTGAAATGGTCTATGAGGGGCCGAATTTTGTGGAGCCGGTCAAAAGCTGGGTGGCCTCTGGGACGGGAGGTGGTGTTGTCGCTAAAATGCAGAAAACGCAGGATGGTCTCAAATCGTGTCCTGGACATAGCAGCAGAGAACATGGGCATGTGATGAATTGGGTTCGTGGAACAATATGACCGCAATTCATGCTTTTTAGTTAGACCCATGTTGAGGAGAAGGCCCAGAAAAATTTTAAGTTCGGAAACTTGGACTGGTTTCCACCGGAAAGGCTGGGCATAATAGCTTCCCGGGTTTGCGGTTATAAATTGTGTGGCATACCGGTTTGTCTCTGCCACGACTAAGTCCAAGAGCTCCGCAGTCAAGAACAGCTCAAAAAATCCCAGGGCCAAATCGATTTGAGCCGTCTCAACCCGAACTCCAGACTGGGCGGTGAAAGGGTGAACTAATGGTGCGGCTGAAGTTGGTGACTGCCAATCAGGGTTTGCCAGCACCTCAGGGATTCTAGGGGCTCTACGGGCCTGTCTGTGCGGTGGCTGCGACGGGGTAACTACTGCACGTGCCACCGTACCAGCTTCAACTGCCCTTCTGGTGCTCGCCACTTCACCATGTTGTACGGCAGTGCTGGTACTAGGTCCAGGAAGGGCTGCGCTGCTGGTGTATGCCTCACCACGTGATCCGGCAGCGACAGCCCCACTCTGCTGCTCTTGAAGCGGATCCTGCGTAACCTGTGGTCTAGCGACACGGGGCTGGGTACGCCTGGTTCTATCAGGGACCTCCACCTCCTCGTCCGAACTTTGGGTCAGAGAGCCACTGCTTTCCACAGGTTCATATTCTGACCCGCTAGATTCGTCAGATGAGGGTTCCCATTCCTCATCCGACTGGGTCAGAATCCTGTAGGCCTCTTCAGAAGAATACCCCCTGTTTGACATTTTGGACTACTAAATTTAGGGGTATTCCCTGAGACTACCCAAGAAAAAAAGCAAACCTGTCTTACAAAGGGGAGGCTAGCGAAGTACCGGAGGCCGCTGCGGTTGATAAAAAATATCAAAACTGATTTTTTTATCGCCGCAGTGCGTGTAAAGTGAATGTGCAGTGATCAAAAAATATATATTTTTTGTCACTGTGGTGGGGCAAACACTGCGTTTTGGGTGGAGGGCGAGCTAAGGTGACACTAATACAATTATAGATCTGACAGTGATCAGTTTTGATCACTTACAGATACTATAAAAGTACAAATGCTGATTAGCGATACGCTAATCAGCGAATAAAAGTGACTGCGGTGCGGTGGGCTGGGCTCTAACTGACGCTAACTACCTAACCAAGGGGCCTAAACTATCCCTAAAACCTAACAGCCAATACTAGTGAAAAAAAAAAAGTGACAGTTTACACTGATCACTTTTTGTCTTTCACTAGTGATTGACAGGGGCGATCAAAGGGGTGATCAAAGGGTTAATTGGGGTGCAGGGGGGTGATCTGGGGCTAAGGTGTAGTGTTGGTGCTACTCACTGTGAAGTCTGCTCCTCTGCTGGATCCAACCGACGAAAAGGACCAGCAGAGGAGCAGAGAAGCCATATAACAGATCATATTTACTAATATGATCTGTTATATGGCTTGTGATTCTATTTTTTAAAAATCAGCAACCTGCCAGCGACGATCATTGGCTGGCAGGTTGCTGATGCAATTGTCCTCGAACTTTTGCCGGCCCGCGATGCGCATGCGCGGGCCGGCTGTGACCGAAATCTCGCGTCTCGCGAGAGGACGCGCCGGCGCGTCCAAGCGGAATGAAACAACCACCTCCAGGACGCGTCGCTGCGTTCGGCGGTCCGGAGGTGGTTAAAAAGTGTTTTTTTTTTTTTTTTTAAAACTTCAAGATTTGCATCTAAACTTCTAAGCCTTCTAACGTCCCCAAAAAATAAAATGCCATTCACAAAATGATCCAAACATGAAGTAGACATATGGGGAAAGTAAAGTAATTACTAGTTTTGGAGTTATTACTATCTATTATAAAAGAAGAGAAATTGAAATTTGGAAATTAGCAAATTTTTAATTTTTTTTGTAATATTTGGCATTTTTTATAAATGAAAATAAAATATTTTGACTAAATTTTAACACTGTCATGAAGTACAATATGTGACGAGAAAACAATCTCAGAATGGCCTGGATAAGTTATTACCACATAAAGTGACTGTGAGAGATGGGCTTTGTTTCTCTATGTGTATGTGGTGTGAACATTCTGTAGTACACATTTTTGTCCACTAGATGGCAGCAAACCATATAACCATGTATGAGAAGTTCAATAAGTGGGGGGGGGGGGGGGGGGGGGTTACATTGCAGTTTTCAAATCTACCTATGAACTCAGTTGAAGTTGCTGAAACCACTCCTATCAGGTTAAGGAGACAATAGTCTCTTCTTAACCGCCTCCAGACCGCCTAACGCAGGATTGCGTTCCGGAGGCGGTCGATTCATTCCTCTTCGACGCATCGGCGCATCATCTCGCGAGACGCGAGATTTCCTGTGAACGCGCACACACAGGAGCGCGTGTTCACAGGATCGGGAGGTAAACGAGTGGATCTAGAGCCTGCCAGCGGCGATCATTCGCTGGCAGGCTGTAGATGCGATTTTGTTAACCCCAAAAAGGTATATTAGACGCTGTTTGGTTAACAGCGTCTAATATACCTGCTACCTGGTCCTCTGGTGGTCCCTTTTGCTTGGATCGACCACCAGAGGACACAGGCAGCTCTGTAAGTAGCACCAAACACCACTACACTACACCCAACCCCTGTCACTTATTAACCCCTTATTAACCCCTAATCACCCCATATTAGACTCCCTGATCACCCCGCTGTCATTGATCACCCCCCTGTAAGGCTCCATTCAGACGTCCGTATGTGTTTTGCGGATCTACGGATCCGCGGATCCGCAAAACACATACGGACGTCTGAATGGAGCCTTACAGGGAGGTGATCACCCCATATAGACTCCCTGATCACCCCCCTGTCATTGATCACACCCCTGTAAGGCTCCATTCAGACGTCCGTATGTGTTTTGCGGATCCGCGGATCCGCAAAACACGGACAACGCGGATCCGCAAACCACGGACACCGGCAATGTGCTTTCCGCATTTTGCGGATCCGCACAT
Source organism: Bufo bufo (assembly GCF_905171765.1). Taxonomy (NCBI): domain Eukaryota; kingdom Metazoa; phylum Chordata; class Amphibia; order Anura; family Bufonidae; genus Bufo; species Bufo bufo. The sequence goes on along the minus strand of NC_053397.1, from coordinate 129,094,660 downwards.
TGCCAGAACTATATAGAAAATGCCTTTTCTTGTCCGCAATTGCGGACAAGAATAGGACATGTTCTATAGGCTCTACAAAAAACGCAGTGTTCGCCCGATCAGGCCTGATCTTGTGCACACAATTGCATTCAGTCCGCCCCACCGCAGTGACAGAATTATTTTTTTCTGATCACTGCAAAAACACCGTAAAATCGCTGCAGCGCTATAAAGATCACTTTTGAGGGGCATGGCGAGTTCATAGAAGATTGTTTTTTTTTGTCACAAGTTAGCGGAAATTGTTTTTTTTTTGTTTTTTTGTTTTTTTCTTACAAAGTCTCATATTCCACTAACTTGTGACAAAAAATAAAATCTCACATGAACTCACCTTACCCCTCACGGAATCCAAATGCGTAAAATTTTTTAGACATTTATATTCCAGACTTCTTCTCACACTTTAGGGCCCCTAAAATGCCAGGGCAGTATAAATACCCCACATGTGACCCCATTTTGGAAAGAAGACACCCCAAGGTATTTCGTGAGGGGCATGGCGAGTTCATGTAAAATTTTATTTTTTGTCACAAGTTAGTGGAATATGAGACTTTGTAAGAGGAAAAAATAATAATAATAATAATTTTCCGCTAATTTGTGCCAAAAATAAAATATTCTAGGAACTCGCCATGCCCCTCACGGAATACCTTGGGGTGTCTTCTTTCCAAAATGGGGTCACTTGTGGGGTATTTATACTGCCCTGGCATTTTAGGGGACCTAAAGCGTGAGAAGTAGTTTGGAATCCAAATGCGTAAAAAAAAGCCCTGTGAAATCGTAAAGATTCTCATTGGAATTTGGGCCCCTTTGCGCATCTAGGCTGCAAAAAAGTGTCACACATGTGGTACTTCCGTACTCAGGAGAAGTAGGGCAATGTGTTTTGGGTGTATTTTTACATATACCCATACTGTGTGTGAGAAATATCTCTGTAAATGACAACTTTTTAATTTTTTTTTATGCAAAGTTGTCAATTTACAGAGATATTTCTCTCACCCAGCATGGGTATATGTAACAATACACCCCAAAACACATTGCCCTACTTCTCCTGAGTACGACGATACCACATGTATGACACTTTTTTGCAGCCTAGGTGCGTAAAGGGGCCGAAAGTCCAACAAGTACCTTTAGGCTTTACAGGGTTGCTCACAATTTAGCCCCGCCCAAAATGCCAGAACAGTAAACACACCCCACAAATGACCCAATTTCGGAAATTAGACACCCTAAGGTATTCGCTGAGGGGCATATTGAGTCCATGAAAGATTGAACTTTTTGTCACAAGTTAGCGGAAAGGGAGACTTTGTGAGAAAAAAACAAAAAAAAATCAATTTCCGCTAACTTGTGCCAAAAAAAAAAAGACTTCTGAGAAGACTTCTTCTGACGCTTTAGGGCCCCTAAAATGCCAGGGCAGTATAAATACCCCACAAGTGACCCCATTTTGGAAAGAAGACACCCCAAGGTATTCCGTGAGGGGTATGGTGAGTTCATGTAAAATGTTATTTTTTGTCACAAGTTAGTGGAATATGAGACTTTGTAAGAAAAAAATAAAAAAAAAAAAATCATTTTCCGCTAACTTGTGACAAAAAATAAAAACTTCCATGAACTCATTATGCCCATCAGTGAATACCTTAGGGAGTCTACTTTCCGAAATGGGGTTATTTGTGGGGTGTTTCTACTGTCTGGGCATTGTAGAACCTCAGGAAACATGACACATGCTCAGAAAGTCCGAGCACATTTTTGTACCATAGTTTGTAAACGCTATAACTTTTGCGCAAACCAATAAATATACACTTATTGCATTATCAAAAGACATGTAGAACAATAAATTTAAGAAAAATTTATATAGAAATGTAGTTTTGTTTAAAAAAATTTACAACACAAAGTGAAAAATGACATTTTTTTGCAAAAATTTGGGTTAATTTCGATTAATAACAAAAAATGTCAGCAGCACCAAAATACCACCAAATGAAAGCTCTATTAGTGAGAAGAAAAGGAGGTAAAATTCATTTGGGTGGTAAGTTGTATGACCGCGCAATAAACTGTGAAAGTAGTGTAGTGCAGAATTGTAAAAAGTGGTCTGGTCATTAAGGGGGTTTAAGTTAGGGGAGCTGAGATGGTTAAGGAACACCCCTTTTGTGATGTCATGTCTGCTATTTAAGTCAATGTAATGTGAATAAAGCTGTTCTCTTCTACCATGGCTCAGGGGGTTGAGAAGATGCTTTCATGAAACCACCTAGTGTGTCTGGTCTCATTATGAAAGCAGTATGATACGTACATACATAGGCCTCTTGCACATGGGAGAGATTTCCGCGCGGGTGCAATGCGTGATGTGAACGCATTGCACCTGCACTGCATCCGGACCCATTAATTTTTCTGGGGCTATGCACACGAGCAGTGATTTTCACGCATCACTTGTGCGTTGCGTGAAAATCGCAGCACGCTCTATTTTGTGTGTTTTTCACGCAACGCAGGCCCCATAAAAGTGAATGGGGCTGCGTGAAAATTGCAAGCATCCGCAAGCAAGTGAGGTGCGATTTTCACGCATGGTTTCTAGGAGATGATCGGGATGGGGACCCGATCATTATATTATTTTCCCTTATAACATGGTTATAAGGGAAAATAATAGAATTCTGAAAAACAGAATGCTTAGTAAAATAGGGCTGGAGGGGTTAAAAAATAAATTTAACTCACCTTAATCCACTTGTTCGCGCAGCCCCGCTTTTCTTCTGTCTTCAACTGTGAGGAAAAGGACCTGTGGTGACATCACTGCCCTCATCACATGGTCCATCACATGATCCAGATGGATCATGTGATGGACCATGTGATGAGCGCAGTGACGTCACCACAGGTCCTTTTCCTCACAGATGAAGACAAAAGAGAAGCCGGGCTGCGCGAACAAGTGGATTTAAGGTGAGTTAAATTATTTATTTTTTTTATTTTTAACCCCTCCAGCCCTATTTTGCTAAGCATTCTGTTTTAAGAATGCTATTATTTTCCCTTATAACCATGTTATACGGGGAAAAAAATACAATCTACACAACACCTTAAACCCAAACCTGAATTTCAGTGAAGAAGTTCGGGTCTGGGTACCACATTCCGTTTTTTATTACGCGCATGCAAAACGCATTGCACCCGTGCGATAAAAACTAAACAACGGAACGCAATCGCAGTCAAAACTGACTGAAATTGCGTACCTACTCGTGCCAGTTTAGCGCATCTTGAGCTAAAACGTGATGCCTGTGTGAAAGAGGCCTTATACTTCTAATTGATTGGCACAACACAAACAAGATGAGAAGGCGCATGAATTGAGCTGACAGTGACACGTCAGATTTGCAAAAATGGCCTGGCAGGAAGGTGAAAACTGGCCCAGGGTTTGAAAGCTTAAGGCTGAGGACACATTTGGGTTAATTTGTTTATCATTGCATTTTACCTCATTGTGGGCTAAAATATGTTTTTAAGTTGGTTCTTTATTAGTTTGATCGAGCATGTTCGGCCGAACACCAGTTTAGCTCGGGCATCTCGATGCTCGGCACATGGCGGTATTCGGGCTGAATATTGCATGTGCTTGAGCGCAATGCTCGAGTCTCCCTCCCCCGCATGTTTGTTGCCTGCCTACGCAGTCAATAACGTGCAAGTAAGTACTGCCCTTCACTGTAATGCCGTAGCCATGTTGGTTACTGGCATTGCAGTGATTGGCTGGCCTGAAAGCGTCATCGTGTTGATCTGGAATATTTCGAATTGCACATTTTTATCTCGAATATCGGCAACTTCGAGAATTCGCAAATATTTAGAATAGAGTGATATATATTTGTAATTTCGAATATTCATGATTTTTTTTTTTTATCAGTACACATGATCCCTCCCTGCTTCAGCTTGTGGGCCCAATGAGAAGGCTGCAATATCTTTGACTTTAGGAGTATGTTTATTGCGAATTTTCGTAATGCTAATTTTTGTAATGAGAATTTTTGTAATGAGAATCAATGAGATTGTGAAAACTCTGATCCAATGGTATATTCTAACCCCCAGGCGTTCCCATGGTGACGGGGACTCTTGTTGGGGAGGAGTATGCCAAAGTGGAACAACTGTACAGATAAAAAAAAAAAGATTTTTAGAATATTTGCAATATTCAAAAACAAGACTATATATAGCAATATAGCGAATATTCGGAAAAAAATGAATATAGAGCAATTTAGCTAATATAGTGCTATAATCTTCTTTGTCTAATAGTTGTAATTTTTTTTCTCATCTGAAGTTCAGAGTGGGAAAAAAAAATGACAACCTATTAAAAAAAGATTATAGCACTATATTAGCCTAAATTGTTCTACATTAGTTTTTGTTTTCAGAATATTCGCTATATTGCTATATATTCCTTGTTTTAGAATATTACGAATATTCGAAAAAAACGAATATATAGACGAATATTCTAAAAAACGAATACATTCGATATAGTGCTATAATATTTGTTTTTCGAATATTCGTAATATTCTAAAACAAGAAATATCATAGAATATAGCGAATATTCGAAAAAAAAACTAATGTAGAAACAATTTAGCTAATATAGTACTATAATGTTTTTTTAATTTTTTTCCAATCTGAAACTTCAGATGAGAAAAAAATTACAACTATTAGACAAAGAAGGATTATAGCCCTATATTAGCTAAATTACCTCTATATTTGTTTGTTTTTTCGAATATCACTATATTGCTATATATAGTCTTGTTTTTGAATATTGCGAATATTCTAAAAATCTTTTTATTTTTTATCTGTACAGTTGTTCCACTTTGGCATACTCCTCCCCCAACAAGAGTCCCCGTCACCATGGGAACCCCTGGGGGTTAGAATATACCATTGGATCAGAGTTTTCACAATCTCATTGATTCTATTACAAAAATTCTCTATATTGCTATATTGCTATATATTCTTGTTTTTGAATATTACGAATATTCGAAAAAAACTACCGTAATATATTAATTTTCTAGAATATTTGTCTTTTAAAAAAACATCTGTACAGTTGTTCCACTTTGGCATACTCCTCCCTGACAAGCGTCCCCGTGACCGTGGGAACGCCTGGGGGTTAGAATATGCCATCGGATCTGAGTTTTCACAATCTCATTGATTCTCATTACAAAAATTTGCATCACGAAAATTCTCATTACGAAAATCCATATTACGAAAATTCGCAATCAACACTACTCCCTAACGAATATTCGAATTCACGAAATATTGCGAAATTCGAATATGACCCCTGCCACTCATCACTAGTTATCGGGTGCTATAACGTGTTCGGCTCAGTGTTAGTCCAGGGAGAGCTGTGCTGAGGAAGGGAAAAGATAGTGTACCGGAAGTGAAAATTTTTTTTTCAAGTTGAAAAACTTGGCAGAGACCCAAAAGTCCTTTTAACTATTGTTGTGTGTGGCAGCAGCAATATATTTTTTAGCGCAACCTGCACTAAATTGCTAAGACCTTTACAGACCCAAAAAGTCCTTTAAGGACTTTTGTGTGGCAGAAAATATCTATTTTTTAGCGCATCCTGCGCTAAATAGCGAGCAGTAGTTAGGCCGCTGCAGACAGTGACATTATCTGCGCTACATCTCCTGTGTAACGTGTACGCATCCCAAACAATATCGGTGACATCCAGCGTACTTTTTCCGCAGACAGCGACATTACCCTGGGGTAATCTCCTGTGTAGCATTTCCACAAGCCAAATACCTGTGACATTCCCTGTAATTTTATATTAGACGCTGCTGACATCAGCAACATTAAATGCGCTGCATCTCCTGTGTGCGCATCCCAAAAATATCAGTGACATCCAGTGTACTTTTTCCGTAGACCGGTGTCCCGCTGCGGACAGTGACATTACTTGGGGTACATCTCCTGTGTAACGTTTCCACATCCAAAATATCTGTGACATTCCCTGTAATTTTATATTAGCCACTGCTGACATTAGCGACATTATCTGCGGAATTTCTCCTGTGTGGCGTTTCCACATCCCAAATACCTTTTTTAACTTTTTTGCGCATACACTTACAAATCCTGCGCTACTGTACGTGTGACATACTTTCAAGCATATTATAACATTTAATATGAAGAAGGCAGGCAGTAAGGACAGGGAAGTGGCCGTGATGCTGATGGTGCACGCAAAGGCCGTGGCCCTGGGCGCGTTTGAAACTGTGCCTGCTGCCAGAGCACAAGAAAAACAATCATCCCCAATACCTAGCTTCATGTCCCTGTTTGCTGGACGGCGCAGGACCAACGCTCTCGAAGTCAGACCAGTGCGACCCCGGTGGTCGGTTGGATTGCAGCCGCTAATGCTTCCAGTCGGTTAAGCACCACCCTGTCTTCACCAAGTCCAGTCTCAGTAGCCAAGAGTCTGGTCAACACAATCCTCACCCTGATCCTCCTTCCTCCACCATCCTTCCTCTCTCTGAGGAGCTCTTTTCTCTCGACGAGCCCGTTTGAAGGTGACATGAGATCTTGTGCCCTAATTCCCAAACTCTTGAGCATCCACAGTCACAGGAAGATGACGGTGGGGAATGGCGATTAGTGTTTCACGAGGTGGATGAATCACAGTTGTCAATAACTGAGGCTGTTAGGTCAACAAGTCAGGAGGATGAGCAGAGTGAGGAAGTGGAAGAGGAGGTGGTGGATGATGAAGTCACTGACCCAACCTGGGAAAGTGGAAAGCCGAGCGAGGACAGCAGTACAGAGGGTGAGGGATCTGCAGCACCGCAACAGGCTGGAAGAGGCAGTTGGGGTGGGCCAAAAGGGAGAAGATGGGCCACACCAAACAGGCCCACAACTGTTCCCCCGGAGCACACCGCCTTGCAGAAATCTCCCTTGCCGGTGGGGTAGGTCTCTAGCGCTTTTTTGAGGAAAGTGCGGACGACCAAAAGAATTGTAATTTGCAACTTGTGCCATACAAACATGAGCAGGGGCGTGAACACTAGCAACCTCACCACCACCAGCCATAAATCCGCCACATGACATCAAAGCACAGTAATAGGTGGGCCGAATGCCTGGGTCCACAATCTGTGTCTGCGGGGTCACACCACTGCTTCCTCTTCGCCTATGTTACGTGCTGGCCAATTCCCTGTCGGAAGGCGCAGGCCCAGATGCCTCCTGCCCTGCACCTGGACCTTCGCAAGCACCATCAGCGACTATATCCACTTCCGTGTCCCAGCGCAGCGTACAAATGTCCTTACCCCAGGCATTTAAACGCAAGAGCAATACCCAGCCACCCACCCCCAGGCCATAACACTAATGCGCAGCTTTCCAAAATACTGCCCCCGGAAAGGTTTCCATTAAGGCTTGTGAATAGGGATTTTTGGACCCCAGACCCGAACATTTCAGGAAACGTTCGGGTTCAGGTTTGGTGTTCGGCAATTTCTCTCGCGCTTTTTGAAAGGGCTGCAGAGCAGCCAATCAACAAGCGTTTAACTATGTGCCCGTTAGAAGCCATCACAGCCCTGCCTAATAATGGCATGCTATGATTGGCTAGTGCAGCATGTGACCCAGCCCTACTATATAAGCTGGAGTCACGTAGCGCTGCACGTCACTCTGCTGTGCTTAGTGTAGGGATAGGATGCTGCTGCTGTGAGGGAGAGAATAGGAAAGAAACTTTAATCAGAACTACAATTGAACTCAGCGATCTACATAGATTTTGTTGTGTGGGTGTAGTGCACAATCTTTTTACCCTGCCCTGAAGCCAGTGACAGAGAAAAATAACTTTTATCCGTCTGTTAGGTAAGGTGGGCGGTGGCAGCCATTTTATGCAAGCTCAGTGCACCAGAACTGCATATGTGCTTTTGTGACATTAAAATCCAAGCTTGAAATACTGCAATAATAATCTGGTTTTAAAAAAAACACCCATTTTGGGCAATATCCTACATCTGGTTCCTTTGCAACATTTAGTCAGTGTAAAATTTAAGCTAGAAATACAGCTATAATTTTCTGGGTTTTAAAAAACCACCCTTTTTGGGCAAAATATTTAATTTGCAGCCTTGTCTGTATCTGTACGTGTGAAATTCAAGCGTTATATACTGCTGTCATATTCTGGTATTAACAAAACACACATTTAGGGTAAAAATCTTAATTTTGCAGCCTTGTTTGCATCTGTACATGTGAGATACACCCTTTATATACTGCTGTGCTATTCTGGTATAAAAAAAAAACACCCATTTAGGGCAATTTTTTTTATTTTGCAGCCTTTGCTGCATATGTCATATCCCCGGAAGAAGCCAGGTCTACTGGCGAAACGGCGTTGGGTCAGGAGTCAGCCGAGAGATCGATACACCACTCAGGGTATGCCTATTTTGTTCTTTCACCTAAACCTCTATTTTTACAATTGCCTCCTTTGTACTTTGTTTGGGGCGATGTAGCCATGAGGTTCTTTGGTATGCTCTTTTAGCTAGCATTCTTTTTCCCTGTTCCTTGGTGCACTGATCTCCCGGTCTCTCCTTGGGTCCTGCTCCTCATCTGTGTGTCCCGCCTTGTGCTGCCTTTTTTACTATTATGTATGTATGTACTGTTCATGTATATTTATAATAAAGTCTTTTGGATTTTCATACTACGAAAGTCATGTTCAATTTTTTGGTGATAAGTCATTGTGAGCTAAACCCTTTAGATACTGTTGTTTATTTCTGCTATTAAAAAAACACCCATTTAGGGCAAAAATCTTAATTTTGCAGCTTTTGCTGCATATGTCATTGTGAGATACACCCTTTAGATACTGTTGTTCTATTCTGCTATTAAAAAAAAAACACCCATTTAGGGCAAAACTTTTTATTTTGCAGCCTTTGCTACATCTGTCATTGTGAGATACACCCTTTACATACTGCTGTGCTATTCTGGTATTAAATAAACACCTATTTTGGACATAAATCCTTGTCTGCATCTGTGATTGTGAGATACACGCGTTAGATACTGTTGTTCTTTTCTGTCATAAAAAAAACCCACCCATTTTGGGCAAGATCCTAAATTTGAGAAATACGTCCTACGGGAGCGTTCAGCTCTCCATCTCCCAAACACTGGAGCGGAAGAGAAAGTACCCCCATACCCACCTGTGATCCCTGGCCCTGAATGCCAGCATTTCAAAATTACTGTCCTTTGAAATGCTGGGATTTCGTCTGGTGGAGACGGAGAGTTTTAAAAGCCTTATGGCGGTGGCTGTCCCACAGTACATCGTGCCCAGCCACCACTACTTTTCCAGGAGTGCCATCCCTTCCCTGTACATCCAAGTGGTGGACAAAATCAGGTGTGCACTGCGCAACGCCATCTGTGGCAAAATCCACCTAACTACGGATACGTGGACCAGTAAGCACGGTAAGGGACGTTATATATCTCCATTACAGCACACTGGGTAAATGCAGTGTCAGCTGGGCCTGAGGCGGATAGCAGTTTGGCGCATGTCCTTCTACCACTGAGGATTGCAGGGCGCTTCAGTTTGCCTCCTGTTGCTTTCTCCTCCTACTCCGCCTCCTCATCCTCTACCAGCTCCTCATCCGGTCAGCGTAACACCTTTTACCAACAAATTCAGCACAGCCAGGGGTAAACAACAGCAGGCAGTTTTAAAACTTCTCTGTTTGGGGGAAAAACCCACACCGCGCAGGAGCTGTGGACGGGCCTTGAACAACAGACCGATGAGTGGTTGGTGCAAGTGAGCCTCAAGCCCGGCCTGGTAGTGTGCGATAATGGGCGAAATCTCGTAGCAGCTCTGGGACTAGACGGTTTGATGCACATTCCTTGCCTGGCGCATGTGCTGAATTTGGTGGTGCAGAGATTCCTTAAAAATTACCCCGATATTTCAGAGCTGCTGCAGAGCAGTCTGTGCGCGCTTTCGGCATTCTCACCCTGCTGCTGCTCGCCTGTCAGCGCTGCAGCGTAACTTCGGCCTTCCCGATCACCGCCTCATATGCGACGTGCCCACAAAGTGGAACTCCACCTTGCACATGCTGGCCAGACTGTTTCGAGTACTCCACCAACATGGCCAGTGCCGATAACGCCATTCTCAGCGTTACTATCCCATTTCTATGCCTCCTTGAAAAAACGCTGTCTGGCGATGAAGGAAGAGGATGTGGCACAGAAGGAGGAAAAGGGATCATTTCATAGGGTTTCTGGCCAGTCATTCCCAAGTGGCTCCGAGGGTGGGTTCCTGCACCCACAAACGCCAGGTACACAATTGTCCAGCCAGGGCACAGTTCTGGAGGATGACGAGGTGGAGGATGAGGAGATGGAGGAGGAGGAACCATGTTCACAGCAGGGTGGCACCCAGACCAACTCATGGCCATCACTGGTGCGTGGCTGGGGGGATGAAGAGGACACAGACAATACACCTCCCACAGAGGACAGCTTTTCGTCACCTCTGGGCAGCCTGGCACACATGAGCGATTACATGCTACAGTGTCTCCGCAACGACCGATGAGTTGCCCACATTCTAACTTGTGCTGATTACAAGGTGGCCACGCTGCTGGATCCCCGTTACAAGGACAATGTACTGTCCTTAATTCCTTCACTTGAGTGTGATCGTAAGATGCGCGAGTACAAGCGCACGCTGGTAGATGCGCTGCTGGTGGCATTCCCACAGCGGGGGCACAGTGGAAGCACAAGGCAATATATAACACTATATAATGACTATATAAACTGACTATGGTCTCTGCTGCACTGGTCTCTGCTGCACTGGTCTCTGCTGCACTGTACCGTATTTTTCGCCCTATAAGATGCACCTAGTTTTAGAGGAGAACAATAAGAAAAAAAAAATTTCATTACACCTCAGGTCAGACCAGCAATCAGACCCCCAATGTTAATCAGACCTCAGATTAGACCCCCAATGGCTCAGATCAACCCTTAAACCTTTAGCCATCTATCAGCCCCCAATGTCAGCCATCAACCCCCCCTCAATGTCAGCCATAAACCCCCCCCAATGTCAGCCATAAACCCCCCCCCCCAATGTCAGCCATAAACCCCCCCAATGTCAGCCATAAGCCCCCATTAGCCCCTCATGTCAGCCATAAGCCTCCCATTAGCCCCTCATGTCAGCCATGAGCCCCCATTAGCCCCTCATGTCAGCAATAAGCCCCCCATTAGCCCTTCATGTCAACCATAAGCCCCCCATTAGCCCCTCATGTCAGCCATAAGCCCCCCATTAGCCCCTCATGTCAGCCATAAGCCCCCCATTAGCCCCTGATGTCAGCCATAAGCCCCCCATTAGCCCCTCATGTCAGCCATAAGCCCCCATTAGCCCCTCATGTCAGCCATAAGCCCCCCATTAGCCCCTCATGTCAGCTATAAGCCCCCCATTAGCCCCTCATGTCAGCCATAAGCCCCCCATTAGCCCCTCATGTCAACCCCATGTCCCCCAGGTCAGCCATCAGCCCCCAGTGCAAATAAAATAAAATAAAAAAAACACTTACCTCTCCTGCTCCTGGTCACCATCGCAATCCTCTTCATTCTTCATTCTGCTGTCGGCTGGCTGTGTATAGCGGTGCACAGCGTGAGGTCACAGAGAGACCTCACGCTGTGCGCAGCCATGCACAGCCGATAGCCGAGCCGAGGACCAGGAAGTGGTGAGTACAGATCCTTCACAGCTCCCTGGTCCTTCTGTACTAATGAAGCACTTCCATAATGGAAGCGCTTCATTAGTATAGAGTTAAAGACTGCCCTGATCGCCGCGGCCCGGCTAACAATCTTCCACGGCCCGGTCCTGGGCCGCGGCCCGGCGGTTGGGGACCGCTGTTTTAGAGGGCCAGCTCACCTGCAGGCCCTCGCATGTAATGTTTTAGAGGGTCAGCTCATCTGCAGGCCCTCAACCATAATGTTTTACAGGGTCAGCTCATCAGCAGGCACTCGCCCATTATTTTTTTAACTCAGCAGCAGACACTCACCCATAATTTTTTCGATGCTCAGATCAGCAGCAGGCACTTGCCCCTAATGTTTTAGAGAGTCAGCTCTGTAGCAGACCCTCACCCCTAATGTTTTAGATGGCGAGCTCAGCAGCAGGCCCTCGACCGTAATGTTTTAGAGGGTCACCAGCAGGCCCTGGAAGTCAGGTGGGCATATATATAGATATATATATGCATCTGCCCCTTCATTGATATGTGTATATATGTATATACAGTCAGGTCCATAAATATTGGGACATCGACACAATTCTAACATGTTTGGCTCTATACACCACCACAATGGATTTGAAATGAAACAAACAAGATGTGCTTTACCTGCAGACTGTCAGCTTTAATGTGAGGGCATTTACATCCAAATCAGGTGAACGGTGTAGGAATTACAACAGTTTGCATATGTGCCTCCCACTTGTTAAGGGACCAAAAGTAATGGGACAATTGGCTTCTCAGCTGTTCCATGGCCAGGTATGTGTTATTCACTCATTATCCCAATTACAATGAGCAGATAAAAGGTCCAGAGGTCATTTCACGTGTGCTATTTGCATTTGGAATCTGTTGCTGTCAACTCTCAAGATGAGATCCAAAGAACTGTCACTATCAGTGAAGCAAGCCATCATTAGGCTGAAAAAACACAACAAACCCATCAAATAGATTGCAAAAACATTAGCCGTGGCCAAAACAACTGTTTGGAACATTCTTAAAAAGAAGGAACACACCGGTGAGCTCAGCAACACCAAAAGACCCGGAAGACCATGGAAAACAACTGTGGTGGATGACCGAAGAATTCTTTCCCTGGTGAAGAAAACACCCTTCACAACAGTTGGCCAGATCAAGAACACTCTCCAGGAGGTAGGTGTATGTGTATCAAAGCCAACAATCAAGAGAAGACTTCACCAGAGTTAATACAGAGGGTTCACCACAAGATGTAAACCCTTGGTGAGCCTCAAAAACAGGAAGGCCAGGTTAGAGTTTGCCAAACGACATCTAAAAAAGCCTTCACAGTTCTGGAACAACATCCTATGGACAGATGAGACCAAGATCAACTTGTACCAGAGTGATGGGAAGAGAGGAGTATGGAGAAGGAAAGGAACTGCTCATGATCCTAAGCATACCACCTCATCAGTGAAGCATGGTGGTGGTAGTGTCATTGCGTGGGCATGTATGGCTGCCAATGGAACTGCTTCTCTTGTATTTATTGATGATGTGACTGCTGACAAAAGCAGCAGGATGAATTCTGAACTGTTTCGGGCAATATTATCTGCTCATATTCAGCCAAATGCTTCAGAACTCATTGGACGGCGCTTCACAGTGCAGATGGACAATTGCCCAAAGCATACTGCAAAAGCAACCAAAGAGTTTTTTAAGGGAAATAAGTGGGATATTATGTAATGGCCAAGTCAATCACCTGACCTGAATCCGATTAAGCATGCAGTTAACTTGCTGAAGACAAAACTGAAGGGAAAACGACCCAAGAACAAGCAGGAACTGAAGATAGTTGCAGTAGAGGCCTGGCAGAGCATCACCAGGGATGAAACCCAGCTTCTGGTGATGTCTATGCGTTCCAGACTTCAGGCTGTAATTGACTGCAAAGGATTTGCAACCAAGTATTAAAAAGTGAAAGTTTGATTTATGATTATTATTCTGTCCCATTACTTTTGGCCCCATAACAAGTGGGAGGCACATATGCAAACTGTTGTAATTCCTACACCGTTCACCTGATTTGGATGTAAATACCCTCAAATTACAGCTGACAGTCTGCAGGTAAAGAACATCTTGTTTGTTTCATTTAAAATCCATTGTGGTGGCGTATAGAGCCACAAATGTTAGATTGTGTCGATGTCCCAATATTTATGGACCTGACTGTATATAGGCCCCCTTATATGGCCAATAGGGATATATATTGCCTGTATGGCCTTGTATATATTGGCCAGTATGGGCCCAGGTATGGGTAGATATATATATATAGAGATGTGTGTATGCCCCTTATGTTGCACACATCTGTATATATATGTATATATGGGCTTTCCCCCAGATATATATATGTTGGCTTATTACTGCCCATTCATTCCCCCAGGTTGTGGCCATGCATTGCCACAGGTATGTCTGGGTGTATATATATACACTGCTCAAAAAAATAAAGGGAACACTTAAACAATACAATGTAACTCCAAGTCAATCACACTTCTGTGAAATCAAACTGTCCACTTAGGAAGCAACACTGAGTGACAATCAATTTCACATGCTGTTGTGCAAATGGGATAGACAACAGGTGGAAATTATAGGCAATTAGCAAGACACCCCCAATAAAGGAGTGGTTCTGCAGGTGGTGACCACAGACCACTTCTCAGTTCCTATGCTTCCTGGCTGATATTTTGGTCACTTTTGAATGCTGGCGGTGCTTTCACTCTAGTGGTAGCATGAGACGGAGTCTACAACCCACACAAGTGGCTCAGGTAGTGCAGCTTATCCAGGATGGCACATCAATGCGAGCTGTGGCAAGAAGGTTTGCTGTGTCTGTCAGCGTAGTGTCCAGAGCATGGAGGCGCTACCAGGAGACAGGCCAGTACATCAGGAGACGTGGAGGAGGCCGTAGGAGGGCAACAACCCAGCAGCAGGACGGCTACCTCCGCCTTTGTGCAAGGAGGAACAGGAGGAGCACTGCCAGAGCCCTGCAAAATGACCTCCAGCAGGCCACAAATGTGCATGTGTCTGCTCAAACGGTCAGAAACAGACTCCATGAGGGTGATATGAGGGCCCGACGTCCACAGGTGGGGGTTGTGCTTACAGCCCAACACCGTGCAGGACGTTTGGCATTTGCCAGAGAACACCAAGATTGGCAAATTCGCCACTGGCGCCCTGTGCTCTTCACAGATGAAAGCAGGTTCACACTGAGCACATGTGACAGATGTGACAGAGTCTTGAGACTCCGTGGAGAACGTTCTGCTGCATGCAACATCCTCCAGCATGACCGGTTTGGCATTGGGTCAGTAATGGTGTGGGATGGCATTTCTTTGGAGGGCCGCACAGCCCTCCATGTGCTCGCCGGAGGTAGCCTGACTGCCATTAGGTACCGAGATGAGATCCTCAGACCCCTTGTGAGACCATATGCTGGTGCGGTTCCTGCAAGACAAAGGCATTGATATTATGGACTGGCCCGCCCGCTCCCCAGACCTGAATCCAATTGAGCACATCTGGGACATCATGTCTCGCTCTATCCACCAACGTCACGTTGCACCACAGACTGTTCAGGAGTTGGCAGATGCTTTAGTCCAGGTCTGGGAGGAGATCCCTCAGGAGACTGTCCGCCACCTTATCAGGAGCATGCACAGGCGTTGTAGGGAGGTCATACAGGCACGTGGAGGCCACACACACTACTGAGCCTCATTTTGACTTGTTTTAAGGACATTACATCAAAGTTGGATCAGCCTGTAGTGTGTTTTTCCACTTTAATTTTGAGTGTGACTCCAAATCCAGACCTCCATGGGTTGAAAAATTTGATTTCCATCTTTTTATTTTTTGTCTGATTTTGTTGTCAGCACATTCAACTATGTAACGAACAAAGTATTTCAGAAGAATATTTAATTAACTCAGATCTAGGATGTGTTATTTTTGTGTTCCCTTTATTTTTTTGAGCAGTGTATATATGTATGTGGATGTGCCCCAAGCATCTATATATATATATATATATATATATATATATAACAGAAGAAAATCCGCAGCACTCCTTGAAGTAAAAAACGTGTAGTTTTATTCACACATGTCAAAAATAGACAACGTTTCGGTTCTCTCACAGAACCTTTTGTAAGTCAAGTGAACATAAAAGTGCATACGTGCATATATAAATACATCTCCACATTGTTACCAATTAGTTCATCGGGTAAGCTACAATTCATAAAATCAACTCCACATGTTAACATGGATACCGAGGACTTCAATCTGGTTATTCATATTTCCAATCGTGATAATTCATCAACATGATAAGTGTATACAAGTGCATAAAGTAAAGTGCATGGTGCAATAAAAAACTTAAGTGTAGTGGTACACTCTAGACTGCCCGAAAAGGGTCAGTTTAAACAGACGTTTTTGAAGACAAG
This sequence comes from Bufo bufo, assembly GCF_905171765.1. NCBI lineage: Eukaryota > Metazoa > Chordata > Amphibia > Anura > Bufonidae > Bufo > Bufo bufo. The sequence continues at coordinate 129,078,651 of NC_053397.1, read as the reverse complement.
GCGCACAGACTCTTTCCCGTGTCTGGGATGTGTGAACTGTAAACTGATGGACAAAGGATTGGTGTTCGCACATCCAGACACAAGGGAAGTCTTTAACATAAGACACTATCTCACTTGTGATTCGTCATGGGTGATATATGTTTTGTGGTGCCCTTGCAAAAAGCTCTATGTGGGTGAAACCACATGTGATATGAAAACCAGGTTGAATAACCATAGACAGTCCATTAGAAATAAAAGAAGAGATTTGCCCGTATCAAAACAGGAAAATGACCTGAGATTTATGATCTTGGATCATGTAAAACCATTAGATAGAGGAGGTGATCGATTAAACATTTTAAAGAAAACTGAACTCAGGTGGATTTTTCGGCTTGGGGTTAAATGTCGAATTTAGGGTGACAGGAGGAATGGTCAGTTAATACCTCTCCGTAGTGCTTATGCTCTGATGTATTTTGCATGCTGTATGGGGTGAACCCAATGGAAGCTACAGGGATCAATTTACGTGAATACGCGATGTGTTTCCAGACATGTATTGTTTGAATTTTTAATTCAGGCGTTTACCTGAGCTGGGTGATAGTTTCTGGTAATAGGGAATAGAAGAAATAAGAAGCGCAAGGTATTGCCCAAATGAGTGCCCGTTTGTAAAATGGCTGAATAGACTTGTGACGTGGCGCGGTCGACTGCTGCGGCGCACGGGCGCGCGTATGACGCGCGTGTTGGACGCTGGCACAGCCGATCGTACGTCACGACGCTGGTCTCCGCCTATGGATGACGCATGGTGGTTATGTACTGCGTCACAAGGGGGGAAGGACTGACACATGCGCACTGAGGAGGAATAGACGCGGAAGAGTGGCGTGCCTCCACAGAAGTTAAGACGCCTTCTCCTTCTATTCCTATACAGAACCCCCAGCAAGGTACCACTGCACTTAAGTTTTTTATTGCACCATGCACTTTACTTTATGCACTTGTATACACTTATCATGTTAATGAATTATCACGATTGGAAATATGAATAACCAGATTGAAGTCCTCGGTATGCATGTTAACATGTGGAGTTGATTTTATGAATTGTAGCTTACCCGAGGAGGGGAGTGCACTGTTGTTTGATTGGTTGATGAACTAATTGGTAACAATGTGGAGATGTATTTATATATGCACGTATGCACTTTTATGTTCACTTGACTTGAGAAAGGTTCTGTGAGAGAACCGAAACGTTGTCTATTTTTGACATGTGTGAATAAAACTACATGTTTTTTACTTCAAGGAGTGCTGCGGATTTTCTTCTGTTGTTTCATCGTCCTGTATCGGGGGACCCCCGCGGGCACCTTATAGCTACAGCTGCATGAGAAGGAGTGCTGCCTGACCTTTTCTATGGATATATATATATATATATATATATATATATATACATATATATATATTTATAATGCTGGCCGAAATATCCCCCTATCATGGGTGCCCCCTCCCCAGCCAAATCCTCATGCAGGCACATTCCAACGTGCCTGCAGAAGGAAAATGCCGCCTGTATGGCTGGACAATCATGTCCAGGAGCGGCCACATCAAAAGACAGGGGATCAATAAGATCCACTGTCTTTTGTTAAACATCTCCAGCAGGGCTGGACATCTTTAGCATAACAGAGATAGGGGAACAAAAGTTTCCCTCCCTCTGTTTGTGGCATACGTCCGGTGCGGTAATTACAGCACCAGAGGTATGCGTGGTCCTTAGATGCGCATGCAGGGATGCGCGGGCTGGTGCGGTGACGTCATATCACCGCGCCAGCTTACGTGTCCTTGGCTGCAGCGCGGGAAAATGTGAACGACTGCCGTGGGGTTTAAATACCCAGGAGGCATAGTCCCCGCACCCCCCAGATGTCAGAAGGTTAACCCCCACCGCCCCAGAAGAGGAGAGCGCAGACTGTGCTCTGGAGGAGGCGGCACTGCGCTATTAATCCAGCGCTCAGAAGAGAGAGTCTACCCCGCCCCCCCCCCCCCCCCCCCGCATCTCCTGAAAAAGGAGAGCCCAGCAAGGAAGAGGGCACAGGATAAGAGTGCAGGCAGCGACAGCGACCAGCCCCAGGAGGAGAACACACAGGCTTTGCTACGGAGCAACCAGACCCCCCCTCTGGAATGCCAGCTGGCTAAGTATCGCGTGTCCTGCTCCCTTGTAAACCCCTGCATTGCCCTGTTCCCTTCAGCAGTAACCACTGATGTGCTGCCCTGCCTCAGCAATAACCCCTGCTGAGCTCCTGTACCCTGGCAGACCTCTGCAGCAGTCCCCGTGTTAACCCCTTCACTGCTGCCCTGCCTCCAGTACCTCTGCCGCAGTTCCCATAGGGATAATGTTAACCCCTTATGCAGCACAGGGTTAACCCTTTCCTCATTAACCCCTGCCCTGACTGAACTGCCCCTGCCTTGTACCTCTACAGCAGTGTGTTATACCTGCTGTACCCCTGTACCAGCCCTGATCATGTGTTAACCCACCAATCTTGGGTTAACCCTTTCTGTGCCACTCCCTATGAATGCCCCTGGCCTACATGTAAGTTAACCCTTGCAGTGCCACAATTGAATTAACCCCTTGAGGGAGAGTGTGTAGCTAGGCGGATGGGCTGCTGATAATTTACATTACACGTGTGTTAGTGTAATGAATAGATAGTCTCTGGGGTGGAATGGGAATTGTGTATTGTGTAGTGTAGTTAGGTTTGTATTGTTTATTGCAGTGATATTACTGTACTGTACTGGTGTGTGCGTCTATATGTATATATATTTATAACCATTGATCTATAAATATATATAGATATAGCATAATAGACTGTATTTGTATTGTGTAATAAATATTTCTTTATTCATAACATAGTTTATAGTGTTTTTAGTGACTGCCGTAGTATAGTAGTAGTAATACGCATGTAGTGTAGTTCAGTGTAGAGTAAGGCAATCAGAGGTAGCTAGTTAGACAATTAGCTATTTAACAGAGTTATTTCCTTTTATTGTATAAATAGGCGGAGTGATCACTAGATGATTCACGCCTATTTATGAATATTAATTATTGAGATTACCCTAAATTTCAATAATTAATATTTCCCTTTTACAGTGTATGATGCCCTACCTTTATGTGTAATAAAGGGTGTATTGGAGTGCCAGTTCCTTGGAATTTTTGGAAGCCCTTTCACTTAGTGCATAGGTTTTATGAGTGTAGGAGTCCCACTACCTGAACAGTTGTACCACAATGTGAATGAGGCCCTCCAATATGTGATATGCAGGTTGTATCGGAGTGCCTCTTCCTTGTGATTTTTGGCAGAACTTGCACTTTATATACAAGCAAATATACAGGAAAGAATGTTTCCTAACAATTTCTCCTCTAAAATTGATTTTATCTTCGGTTTGGTGCATATTATTGTCAGTCTGTAAAAGTGGCGTACTACTCGGATAACATCGTTCCCAGCAGCGACCAGGGAGTCCAAGATGCATCCAGACATCCTCCCCATGCTGTTCCCGAACCATTTTGGTGGTGTTTCCATCAATTTTTGTCTTTTTCGTATGAACCAGGCACCCTCCCATCTTTAGAGCAGGGGGTACCTGGTTTAATGCTCGGGTTCGCCCATTGACTTCCATTGTGCTCGGGTGCTCGGTAGAGCACCCAAGCATCCCGAGGTGTTCGATCCGAGCACCCAAACACCTGAGCACTTTGGTGCTTGATCAACACTAGTCTTCATTAAAAATTGTCAACAGTTTTTATACTACAGCCCAGGGGCATTGCTAGGTTAAAACATTCTTGTACATTCATGTACTGCCTGCAAGCTAGATACAACTGTATTGCTGTCCTCAGGACAGCAATACAATTGAATCGAATGCACTGGAAGATCTGAAGGACCTGTGATTACATCACAGGTCATGTGACCAGTAAAACAGGCAGTGGTTGAGAAGGACTTGTGATGATGTCACCATCATGTGACCAGTGCAGGAGAGGGCAGCAGTGAAGAGGAGAAATCCTGGGGGAAGAAGCTGTGGTGATGTCTGCTACATAAGGGGAGGTAAGTTAAGGGCAGAACAATGCTGGGAGTTGTCGTTATTTAACTGGGACTGTATGTTATGGTTGAAGGGAGGCATGTTATTTACAAGGAACTGTGTGTTGGAGGTGGCTGTGGGAGGGAGTGATGTTATTTGGAGTGGTCTGGGGGAGGGGGTCATGCTATTTATATAGGACTGTATGTTGATGGTGGCTGTACGAGGGAGTGATGTTATTTATATGGGACTGTATGTTGGAGGGGGCTGGGGAGGAAGTTATGTTATTTACATGGGACTGTATGTTGATGGAGGCTGTGGGAGGGACTGATGTTATTTACATGGGACTGTATGTTGGAGGGGCATGAGGCAGGGTGATGTCTTTTACATGGGACTGTATGTTGGAGGCGGCTGGGGGAGACAGTGATGTTATTTACATGGGACTGTATGTTACAGGAGTCTGAGGGAGGGAGTGATGTTATTTTACTTGGGACTGAATGTTGAGGGGGAGATGTTATTTACATGGGACTGTATGTTGAAGGTGGCTGGTGGGGGGGAATGATGTTATTTACATGGGACTGAATGTTCAGGGGATGATGTTTACATGGGATTGCATGTTGGAGGCGGCTGGCAAGGGGGTGATATTATTTACTTGGGACTGTATGTTGAAAGTGGCTGGTAGGAGGTGATGTTATTTACATGGGACTGTATTTTGGAGCGGTCTGTAGATAGAGAGGGTGTCACGTGGGGCCATTCAAGAGATTATTGGATTCTTGATGCTGGTTCTGAGACTGTGAGTTTTAACTCTTTACCGTGGACATTGGTGGAGGTTGTGGTTTGGACATATCCTGTTCTATACCATTTATACTTTTCCTCCACAGATGTCTACATGGGACTCCAGCGAAACTGGCTAACGGTCTTCATTTGTGCCTCACTTGGTCCGTCTGACTGTATCCTCTCCCCCTTGTTGGGCCTTTTCATAGGTAAATGCATTGATATCCAATTCATTATTGTCAAAATGGATGTTCATTTCCTTTAAGAGCCATGGTCGACTATAGTTGCAATTTTGTATGTCTTGAGTAGACCAAATTAAGGTCACACAAAGGTTTCTACTTCAGTGTTATTCTACTCATGAATATACCAGTCTGAGAAGAGGCATCCTTGTTTACTTTTAAATTTATGACGGGCAATAAAGATAAGCTCTGTGCAGCTGGTGATAATTACCTATACAATTAGGCATTTATTAATGAAGCAAAATATATAATATGTATGTATTCATTTAATGAGCCTTAGTTAGTCCTTAGCATAGGACAATCAGTAGGACATATATATATATATATATATATATATATATATATATGGTTATATTATATTGTTATATGTTACGAAGACAACATGTATCCAGTATATTGTATATATTTCTCATTAGAAGAGTGTCTGTGAAGATGTGTATTTTGTAACAATTAATCACATCTTTGGTATGACAGAGGAGGTACTGATATCTCTGTGAGAAAACAAGCCATTTACGAGCCATAAATTAAGTGTGAGAAACATTCAAAAGAGACGCCTAGAGGTCTGTCTCTAATTGCTACAAATGTCAGAATTAATCCCTATAGCTTTGAATTAAAGCTTCTAAGGTCAAAATGTATATTCAGACTTACATAAGTTAACCCTTTATACTATGATGCAGATAGCTTATACAGCAGTGCCACCTAGGTATCAGTAGGTGACATTACAACAGTAGCAAAAATGCATTCTGGGTAGGGTTATGATGTCACATTTTATCAATGGTCACGCCCATCCGACAATGATTGGAAAGTTCGCAAACTAGGAAGGTGTGTCTAACTGATAAGTTTGGGATCATAAGCCATAGAGAGAAAGTAAGAGAAGGTGAGAAGGAAGGAGAAAGAAGGAAGGAGAGGAGAAGTTGAGGTCTATCAAGATGAAAGCCATGGTGAGATGTGCTATGAAGGACCACCCAGCTTTCCTAGGAGCAGAAGTGAGATTCCTACTAGGACTTGGTAAGAGACACAGAAAATGATATTTCATTTTATTAAGACTAATTTGATAGTGTGGGTGAAATTATACCATCTAGATTGGCGAATAAATAAATAATTAAATTAATTGATCATCTCCATATTGAGATGTAGTTTTAGGATATTGTGAGGCTTCATTCTACCTGCAGAAGAATCTGGACTCATAATCTAGCAAAGCATTAAATAATTGTATGTGTATATATATATATATATATATATATATATATATATATAAATAGAACATTCTTCGCCAAGCTAAGTGATGGATTCCCACAGGAAGGACTTATATCAAATCCTTCCCATTTAAGATATGGACTAGCAAAATCCTAGATCCCTGTTATTTGTCTTAATAGTCTTACCAAAATCATGTATGTGAAATTGGTCCAGGATGGGGCGGAAGGATATGGTTATCTCTTCTAAGTTATATCCTTGGATGGATTTGCCCATCTTGAGGTCATGTGATGTGTAGTTGGTTAGAGGAGGGCAGAATGTATTTATCATTCTATATTGATGTCTAGGATTAGACATTCCCATCCTGATATCATGAGGTTTTCTCTGAACAGAAGTAATATATATAACTTATGTTCATATTTTGATATCCTAACCTAATAATAGCTTGTGTATAATGTGACAAAGTTATTTCCACTCACATATATTGTTAAGCTTGTAATGCTTTATATTAACGCTATATATATATTCATTTGCATGTATCATTGTGTTTATTACTTATATATGTTTATAATCTTGTAACCAATAAATCTACATATTTTTATAATACCTGTGTATTATTGTATAATGCAGAACTACATTTTATCATTAACATCATCTCACGTCAAAAAGAACTTATTTATCTGAGGAAATAGTCGGACTCAGATGTGAATTGTATCAATTAGGTTGTCTACAATTCACCAGGTCATGATTTTAAGAATTTATGACAAATTTTATAAATTTTTTTTTTTTATGATTAATAATTTTTATGACCATAATTAATAATTCTTAATTGAATTATTACCCACCGACATAAATGGAGGTCCCACCGAGATTATGATTGATGAGATGACATATTAATGATAAATTGTCATGTATATTGTTGCTGGCATTAGAATGCTACAGCCAGATCACGTTTACAACCCTTAGAAGGGCGTGGTCTATACATATTTAATATTAATGTCCTGGTACTGAAGGGGTTAAGCCCATACCAGAACCGCAGATGAGTTGTTGCAGTAAAGTGTTATTACACGAATGCAACCAGTGCATGACATGTAAATCAACTCAGGAGTTGTTTGTCTATGCTAAACACAATTGATGTTTTTGTATCGCCAGAAATTAATAGTAAATTGTCCCAAGATAGGGAACAGATATAGGTCTCATTAGCCTAGGCGGTACAGGGTCCGGTTCTAGTCCTTTGTTTGACTCCGGAACCTTCCTATTAATTCCTGGCCAGTTAACTCCCATAGTTGGAGATTTACCCCATATACAGGGAGGTTGAGTTTAGTAGCTCAGGGCGTTACAGGAAATAGAGGAACTTTATACATAAAGTCTGACCCAATATTATTGATAAATAGAATCTATAAGAGAACAGTTTTAAATAGGTTAATTGCTATGTATGCTAATGTAACCATGCTTTCTTATAGGATCCTAATGTACAATTTGCAATTGCTGCAGATATGATAATCCCCTAAGGGGGGAATTGTTTTTTTTTATCTCACTCTGATTAATCGTTTCAGAATTTTTTATCTATTTGTGAATTATTATTTTTTTAAGCAGAATACCTAAAACCTGTGAATTTGTTTTGTAGTGAAAAGCGCAAAACTGTATTTAAATAGCTCTGTTAACTAACCCTAATTGCCTTAAAAAGTCTCCTAAGGGAGGGGTAAGGAGCACTTTCCTAAGTTTAGATAGATGTCAGTGAAAAGGTCAGAGGTCGCAGAGCTGCGCTGCGAGCTGATTTCTTAATCAGCCTAATGGAAAGGAAGAGTAAGATTCTCCCAACTTCATTGAATGTAAATTCTTTATCTCATAAAGTGAATAAAGAGTAAAAGAAAAGTTATTTAATACTTTGCTGACATGGGAATGTCCAGTAAATGAAGCAAACTGCTTCATTGAAATTAATTATAGCAAGTCAATAAATGATTAATGATATTGATTACTAATCAATTTTTTCCACAGGATAATTAACATAATGTTTGTGTAGAGTTTTATTTCAGTGTTAAAAACGCCAAGAGCTGAACTGAGATTGAAAAATCTAAAATTTGAAGATGGAGACACATCATAAATTTCATATTGGTGATTGGTGGTGGTATCGTATGACTGAAAAGAGACTGAACAGTTATACTAACCATATTGTTTGTCTTTCAATTATGACTAACTTGTCGTCACTGTATTCCATGTAGATATATGGACGCATATATATTACTCTGTTTCGAGGTAGTCTCAAAGTATTAATTGGGTTATTATCCTAAATAGGCATAACACCTAAGGCTATATTAGCCTAGCAAAGGAAGAATAGTTATATCTATTCATGGTACACTGTAGTTTGTTTTCTTTGAAAAAAATAAATAAACATAAAAGTCCTCAACTTGCTGCTGGCTAAAGTATGGCATAAGTCAAAGGCCTAAAATAGGCAGGTATATGTTTGATAAAGTTTTTGCTGCGTTGTTACTCATACTGTCTGTTGTTTTCTTAAGTTTAGATGGTGGCCCAAGATGGGATCACGTGTAGATGGAAGGACAGATGGCGGAATCCTAAAAGTCTTTGTATCCGGAACCAAGAGAACCTGAGGTCAAGGCTATCCGTGACGCAAGAGACGTCCAGTCGGAGCCAACCCAGATGTATCCAAGATGTATCCAGGAGGGACAAGTGGGCAGAGCCCCAAGAGATTCGATAGCCGCTGCAAAAGTACATCACACCAGTGCAACATGACAAAGTATTCGAGATCGCAGACATGAAGATATGATGCCAAGCACCGCTCGCTAATTCGAGTTGCCAAGTTGCTGACAAGCCAGGAAGCTATTACTTCCAGTTTTTCATTTTAGCAGCAGCATTATTGAGTTAGAGGACCAAAGAAAGATCTTAACTAGAGATACGTTTCCAAAAAGTCCAGAAAACGACCGAAACGTCTTTCTCTCTACAGTGGTCATAAAAGAAAAGAACGAAACAATTGTATAATATGCGTTCTATGAACCGGCACGTTTATCACTAATACAAGGAACGTAACATACTTGTTGTTAACCTAATCGTAAAGTTTGTGCGTTAGACTTGTGTCATAAAAGTACACACAAAATTGTGATAAATTTATTCCAAGGTAAAACCTGCATTCCCCAATACATAATGATTTGGAGCATTTAGCCCTTTATTGCATTTCAGCCTATTCAACCTTCTAATAACGAAATTGAATATGCTGAAAAGGGGGGATTTGTTGGGCCTTTTCATAGGTAAATGCATTGATATCCAATTCATTATTGTCAAAATGGATGTTCATTTCCTTTAAGAGCCATGGTCGACTATAGTTGCAATTTTGTATGTCTTGAGTAGGCCAAATTAAGGTCACACAAAGGTTTCTACTTCAGTGTTATTCTACTCATGAATATACCAGTCTGAGAAGAGGCATCCTTGTTTACTTTTAAATTTATGACGGGCAATAAAGATAAGCTCTGTGCAGCTGGTGATAATTACCTATACAATTAGGCATTTATTAATGAAGCAAAATATATAATATGTATGTATTCATTTAATGAGCCTTAGTTAGTCCTTAGCATAGGACAATCAGTAGGACATATATATATATATATATATATATATAGTTATATTATATTGTTATATGTTACGAAGACAACATGTATCCAGTATATTGTATATATTTCTCATTAGAAGAGTGTCTGTGAAGATGTGTATTTTGTAACAATTAATCACATCTTTGGTATGACAGAGGAGGTACTGATATCTCTGTGAGAAAACAAGCCATTTACGAGCCATAAATTAAGTGTGAGAAACATTCAAAAGAGACGCCTAGAGGTCTGTCTCTAATTGCTACAAATGTCAGAATTAATCCCTATAGCTTTGAATTAAAGCTTCTAAGGTCAAAATGTATATTCAGACTTACATAAGTTAACCCTTTATACTATGATGCAGATAGCTTATACAGCAGTGCCACCTAGGTATCAGTAGGTGACATTACAACAGTAGCAAAAATGCATTCTGGGTAGGGTTATGATGTCACATTTTATCAATGGTCACGCCCATCCGACAATGATTGGAAAGTTCGCAAACTAGGAAGGTGTGTCTAACTGATAAGTTTGGGATCATAAGCCATAGAGAGAAAGTAAGAGAAGGTGAGAAGGAAGGAGAAAGAAGGAAGGAGAGGAGAAGTTGAGGTCTATCAAGATGAAAGCCATGGTGAGATGTGCTATGAAGGACCACCCAGCTTTCCTAGGAGCAGAAGTGAGATTCCTACTAGGACTTGGTAAGAGACACAGAAAATGATATTTCATTTTATTAAGACTAATTTGATAGTGTGGGTGAAATTATACCATCTAGATTGGCGAATAAATAAATAATTAAATTAATTGATCATCTCCATATTGAGATGTAGTTTTAGGATATTGTGAGGCTTCATTCTACCTGCAGAAGAATCTGGACTCATAATCTAGCAAAGCATTAAATAATTGTATGTGTATATATATATATATATATATATATATATATATATATATAAATAGAACATTCTTCGCCAAGCTAAGTGATGGATTCCCACAGGAAGGACTTATATCAAATCCTTCCCATTTAAGATATGGACTAGCAAAATCCTAGATCCCTGTTATTTGTCTTAATAGTCTTACCAAAATCATGTATGTGAAATTGGTCCAGGATGGGGCGGAAGGATATGGTTATCTCTTCTAAGTTATATCCTTGGATGGATTTGCCCATCTTGAGGTCATGTGATGTGTAGTTGGTTAGAGGAGGGCAGAATGTATTTATCATTCTATATTGATGTCTAGGATTAGACATTCCCATCCTGATATCATGAGGTTTTCTCTGAACAGAAGTAATATATATAACTTATGTTCATATTTTGATATCCTAACCTAATAATAGCTTGTGTATAATGTGACAAAGTTATTTCCACTCACATATATTGTTAAGCTTGTAATGCTTTATATTAACGCTATATATATATTCATTTGCATGTATCATTGTGTTTATTACTTATATATGTTTATAATCTTGTAACCAATAAATCTACATATTTTTATAATACCTGTGTATTATTGTATAATGCAGAACTACATTTTATCATTAACATCATCTCACGTCAAAAAGAACTTATTTATCTGAGGAAATAGTCGGACTCAGATGTGAATTGTATCAATTAGGTTGTCTACAATTCACCAGGTCATGATTTTAAGAATTTATGACAAATGTTATAAATTTTATTTTTTTATGATTAATAATTTTTATGACCATAATTAATAATTCTTAATTTAATTATTACCCACCGACACCCTGCTATCAATAAGTGGTCCTCTGATTATCTTTTTTACATTTTTTTCCATATCTATTGAATATAGGATATCATAACAGTTTATGGATATCCGACATTCACAATGAATGTACTAACTATATAGGATATCAAATTATTAGATATATATCAGGCATCTATAATGTACTGACCCCCTGATGATCCCACAGAGTGGGGGAAACGCGTCGGGGTATGAATGACGTTTATGTGTACAATAACGATGCACTGTGTACCTAGCTGGCTGTATTAACCAGCAGCACGAGGGCTGTATACACAGTTCATCAATAGTCCCTATATTATTAGGGTAGCTATATGTGGTATTGTCATTTTTGTTTGTCCTTTTTTCTGTATCTGCCCACATTTTTAGCACCATTTTCTACCTCACCACCCTCTCAGGACCACTGTGTCAGGGCTAGGTGAGGTTTAGATCAGCCTCGGTTCGAGGACAGGGAGTCCCCACCATTAGGGGTTGTCCCTGGGCTGAGCAAGATCAGAGTGAGATGATAGGGACAGTTTTCCCTTTATCCCCTACATATCTTGCAGGTGCTTAGTGTGGCAATACGTCTGAATGGACCCTCAGTGAGTATCGTCCTGTGTATATTTATTTCATTTTTTAAGGAATATAATTAAAGTATATAAATTTTAATGGGCTATATAATTTGCTGGAAGTTGTTATTTACATGGGACTGAATGTTGAGGGGGTGATGTTTACATGGGATTGCATGTTGGAGGCGGCTGGCAAGGGGGTGATATTATTTACTTGGGACTGTATGTTGAAAGTGGCTGGGAGGAGGTGATGTAATTTACATGAGACTGTATTTTGGAGCGGTCTGTAGATAGAGAGGTTGTCACGGGGTAGCGTCGCGGGTATAAAGATAGAGCAGAGGAGCACCCCCTGAGCTGCCACCCGGTCCCCTGTCCCTGCCTACTTGCACTACCCGCCCTAGGTGACAGGGCGCAACTGGGCGACAGTCTCTGACCTGAGTAAGTGCAAGCGGAGAGATAGAGACAGCAGGGATGCGGACAGCCAATGATAGGTAGCACTAGAGCAGACAGAGAGGTGGAACAAGCAAGGTACCACCAAAAATGGAAGGGCGAGGCGGGTCAACTAGCCGGGGTCAGTCCAGGAGGTCACGTCAGTACAAGAGAAGAGGCAAAGACAAAATCCAAAAGCAAGCCGAGGTCAAAATCCGAGAGGTAGCGTCAAGGTTCAGGGAGCAGGCAGAAGAGGTGTCAGGAAGCAGATCAAGGGTCAAATCCAAAGGTAAGCTAAATAACAATAATAATACACAGCCTAAGGGACCAAAATCACAGGCAACCTGTAGCCAGCAGGTTGCCTGTATTTATAGTGGGGAGTGAGGGTCATGTGACGTGGCCAGCGTCACATGACCGACAGACAAACAAGTCGAGCACCGAGTGATCAGCTCGGCGCTCAAGGCAGACCTAGGAGCAGGGAGCCTCCCAGCTAGCAAAAGCCGTCCTGGGAACGAGGCTGAACACAGATCCTCGCTCCCGAAGCTAAGCAGCAGGTCTGCGGCTGATGGGAGACCGAGTGCGCCTTCGGTGCCCCATTACAGAGGGATGTTATTTACATGGGACTGTATATTGGAGGGGGCTGGAGAGATGGTGTGATGTTATTTACATGGAACTCTATGGTGGAGGGAGGAATATAACTACAGGGGGCACTTTAGGGGGCATTATAAATACTGGGGCACTGTAGGGGTATTATAAATCCAGAGACTTTCTTATTACTAATGGGGGCTCTGTCGGAGAAACTTATAGATCCACCTTATTTCTACTAAGAGCACTGTGGGGGCCTTATTACTACTGAGGGGTCTGTAGAGAGCTTTATTACCACTGGGGGAACAATAAGGGGCATTATTTCACCTGGGGCTGTCACCGGCAGTTCTGTGAGAAGATCTGGCAGACGTTCTTCTCTACCTCTTGTATGATGTTCTTTGTTTTGGTTTCACTTTCTCATCTCCTTTCCTTCTGCCAGGTGTCACTTATTTTGACTAATCGTCTTCCTTTATAATCCCTCCCATACTGCCTCACATTGCGGTTTATACTACTTCCTGGATGAGGTGTTCACTGCTGTAGGCTAATATTTGTCCTTCTAGGAGATTCATGGCGTTTTCTGAGGGTAATAAAAACAAAACAAAAAAAAAAAAAACCTCTAAAAACTTTACATTTGCTACTATTGGCAAGGTTGATGCGGAAATTGAAGGTTTGCTTGTAGTTCCCGTTTTCTCCTACCTGCCAGGGTGGTGCTAGACAGCAAGAACATTGTTTGTGAGATTTTTGTAGATAGTGAAGCAGCTGTCAATCTCATTGATAATCAATTTGCTATAACGCATGGTTTCCAGGTATGCACTTTGGAAAAGGATATACCTGTTTTTGCTATCGATTCCGCTCCACTTTCTCAAAGATCGTTAAAGGGCATAGTTCACAATATCCGTTTGACTGTGGGTGACGGTCATGTTGAGGATATCTCATGTTTCATCTTAAGCAGATTACCTACTCCTCTAGTGTTGGGGCTACCCTGGCTCACTAAACATAACCCCACCATTGATTGGCAAGCAAGGAAAATAAATGGTTGGAGTGAGTTTTGCAGAGAGAATTGCCTCACGGCGTCTCTTTCAGAGGTTTCTACCAAGACTGTGCCATCTTTTCTCTCTGAATTTTCGGATGTGTTTTCCGTGAGTGGTGTCCAGGAGTTTCCCCCTCACCGGGAGTACGACTGCCCTATTAATCTCATCCCAGGCGCCAAGCTGCCAAAATCACGACTATACAATCTCTCCCAACCTGAAAGAGTCACTATGCGTACTTATATCTCTGAGAGCCTGAGAAAGGGACACATCCGACCCTTGAAGTCACCTGTTGCCGCTGGTTTTTTTTTTGTTAAGAAAAAAGATGCTTCTTTAAGACCTTGTCTGGATTTCAGGGAGCTCAACCGATTCGTGACCCATATCCGCTTCCTCTGATCCCAGACCTGTTTAACCAGATTGCTGAGGCTAAAGTTTTTTCTAAGTTGGATTTAAGAGGGTCATACAACCTAGTCAGGGTCAGGGAGGGGGACAAATGGAAGACGGCCTTCAATACCCCTGAGGGTCATTTCGAGAATTTGGTTATGCCCTTTGGTTTGATGAATGCTCCGGCCGTCTTCCATTTGTAATCATTTAATGGGGAAATTTGTACTGGTGTATCTAGATGACATTTAGATTTTTTCTCCCGATTTCAAGACTCATCGGGACCACCTATGTTAGGTCTTGCTGATCCTGGGGGAGAATAAATTATACGCTAAACTGGAAAAATGCGTGTTTGCGGTTCCGGAGATTCAATTTCTTGGTTTTCTTCTCTCCGCTTCTGGTTTTCGGATGGACCCTGAGAAGGTCCGCGCTGTGCTTGATTGGGAGCTTCCTGAGAATCAGAAGGTGCTGATGCGGTTTTTGGGTTTTGCCAATTATTACAGAAAGTTAATTTTGAAATATTCCTCTGTTGTTAAAGGGGTTGTCCCACTTCATTAAATAGGGTTACATTAAATCATTGCCCCCACTGAACATTTCTTATAATACATGTAATTAAAAAAAACATACAATTCAGCCTAAAAATGCTCCTTTCACTCCCCTTTGTTTGTGTTGGTATCCCATGGATACGGCCACATCTCGCCGGCTGCATCCATGCCGCACTTGCGCACTGGTTTCTATTGGGATCCTGCAGCCGGCCTCTCACTCACACTGTGAGCGCGCACGTCGCATAGTTTTGCGCATGCGCGGGCGCCCGATCATAGCAGTGTATTACTGTTTTCTGGCAGCAGGAGGGAGCGCACGGCGTCATAGCAACCGAGGACGCCGTGCGCTCCCTCCTGCCGCCGGAATACAGTGATACTCTCTTATAGATCATAGCAGTGTAATACTGTTTTCCGGCAGCAGGAGGGAGCGCACGGCGCCATAGCAACCGAGGACGCCGTGCGCTCCCTCCTGCCGCCGGAATACAGTGATACTCTCTTATAGATCATAGCAGCGTAATACTGTTTTCCGGCAGCAGGAGGGAGCGCACGGCGTCATAGCAACCGAGGACGCCGTGCTCTCTGGTGCCCAGAAGGAGTCCAGAAGGAGCACAGATCCCTTCACCCCATAAGTGCCATCCACAGATGCCCCCCACCCCATAAGTGCCATCCACAGATCCCCCCACCCCATAAGTGCCATCCACAGATGCCCCCCCCCATAAGTGCTATCCACAGATGCCCCCCCATAAGTGCCATCCACAGATGCCCCCCCCAATAAGTGCCATCCACAGATCCCCCCCCATAAGTGCTATTCACAGATACCCCCCCCCCCCCCCATAAGTGCCATCCACAGATGCCCCCACCCCCTCATAAGCTGGGTAATAGGTCAGTGATAATATCAGACCCCGGGAAAGCTGGGTAATAAGTCTGTAATAATATTGTACACCGGGAAAGCTGGGTAATAAGTCAGTGATAATATCTGATACCGGGAAAGCTGGGTAATAAGTCAGTGATAATATCTGATACCGGGAAAGCTGGGTAATAAGTCAGTGATAATATTGTACACCGGGAAAGCTGGGTAATAAGTCAGTGATAATATCTGATACCGGGGAAAGCTGGGTAATAAGTCTGTAATAATATTGTACACCGGGAAAGCTGAGTAATAAGTCAGTAATAATATCTGATACCGGGAAAGCTGGGTAATAAGTCAGTGATAACATCTGATACCGGGAAAGCTGCGTAATAAGTCTGTAATAATATTGTACACCGGGAAAGCTGGATAATAAGTCAGTGATAATATCTGATACCGGGAAAGCTGGGTAATAAGTCAGTGATAATATCCACGGGTAGATGAGGAAGGGAGAGTGAATCTACCCGTAACGCGTATGGTGAAACAAGTGATGTACCTGCATTGAAAAGCCTCCGATAATACTGTATGGCCATACAGAAGAAAATCTCTACAGTAAAGGATTAACTATTCTTATCGTTGAAAGCTGCACCGAAGGAAATTGCGGAACAGAGTGGTAACTCCTGCGATCTTTGGAACTCCCGTGAAATTTAAACCAGCTTGCTGTATGGAGCGACTGAATAAGCCGGCAAATATTTAAAGCTCCATTGAAGCAATAGGGAGACAGCAGACGCTAGACGGTAAGCCAAACATCGATTTAAAGTTTTCTTCAATCCAAAGCTCATATCGAGCTTAAAAGGATATGCTATAAGAGACTTTTCATATTATCAGGATTCCTGTGGACACTTTATGAACATATTGCGCTCCCAGTGAATACACCTACAGCATTTTCAGTGACATTCAGTTTCCCAAATTGGGATAGAGCGCTAGAAGATAATACCCCCTCTTTCCCAATAACAGCATATACTTGAAGTTTTTTCGTGAGATATATACTATTGAATTTATCGACACTATTGAGTCATATGAATATAGTGTCGATCATATCTACCACAATATATGTGACTGTAATGTTGTATATTATTGCTACATTGTTCTTATAAATTTTATTACTTGTATTTTATGGGGATTTAATAAATATTTTCTGCACATGTCAATCTGGTTGCCAAGTGTATGAGTGCTCGCTCATTTTCCTATTACTAAATCTGTAATAATATTGTACACCAGGAAAGCTGGGTAATAAGTCAGTGATAATATCTGATACCGGGAAAGCTGGGTAATAAGTCAGTGATAATATTGTACACCGGGAAAGCTGGGTAATAAGTCAGTGATAATATCAGACACCGGGAAAGCTAGGTAATAAGTCTGTAATAATATTGTACACCGGGAAAGCTGGGTAATAAGTCAGTGATAATATCAGACATCGGGAAAGCTGGGTAATAAGTCAGTGAATATATCTATCTATATCTAGCACAGATCATATGGCTACTAGCTAACATGCATTTGGGCTGTAGTGATTTATTGTTTTTGCTGCACAGAATGGGTTTGTAACACAGGTTTTATGTGTAAAAGTGTATTAGAATGCAGGACAGCCACAAGTTACTACATTAGTTTACTAGCATTGGTCAGTGGTCACTGAGTGATTCCCCAGCCAGGGGATGGGCTTTACATACTCTGCAGGCTCCAGAAGGATGACTCATCCACATGAACGAGCACGCAAGGACTGAGAGTCATGAGGAGGCGTGGCCGGCCTTCACTCAACTGCCTGAGCCAAACCAGGAAGTTATCAGGACATTTACTGCTGGTAAGATTAAAAAAGCAAAGTGGGACAACCCCTTTAAGCCACTCACTAATATGACTAAAAAGGGGGTGGATTTTTCCTCGTGGTCGGTAGATGCGCTTAAAGCCTTTTCTAGTATTAAAGAGAGTTTTGCTTCCGCTCCCATTTTGGTACAACCTGATGTCTCTCTACCTTTTATTGTTGAGGTGGATGCTTCTGAGGTGGGTGTGGGCGCGGTCTTATCTCAGGGTCCCTCTCCTGCCAAATGGCGACCGTGTGCCTTTTTCTCAAGGAAACTCTCCTCTGCAGGAAGAAATTACGATGTGGGAGATTGGGAGTTGTTGGCCATCAAATTAGCTTTTGAGGAATGGCGCCATTGGTTAGAGGGAGCAAGAATCTGGCCTACTTGGAATCGGCCAAGCGTCTGAACCCGAGAAAGGCCAGATGCTCTTTGTTCTTTTCTAGGTTTAATTTTGTTGTTACATTCCGCCCTGGGGTTAAAAATGTGAAGGCGGATGCCCTGTCACATTGTTTTCCGGGAGGGGGGAACTTTGAAGACCCGGGTCCCATTTTAGCTGAAGGGTTGGTCGTCTCTGCTCTTTATCCTGATTTGGAGGCAGAGGTTCAGGCAGCCCAGGCAGAGGCTCCTGATCTTTGTCCTCCTGGGAGGTTGTTTGTGCCTCTCGCTTTACGACAAGGTTTTTAAGGAGCACCACAATACTCTCCTTGCTGGGCACCTAGGGAGTAGAGCCACAGTGGATCTCATTGCTTGGAGATCCTGTTGGCCGGCTCTTCGTAAGACGGTTGAGGGTTTTGTGGCAGCCTGCGAGACCTGCGCTTGTGCCAAGGTCCCTCATTCACGGCCATCGGATTCTCTCCTCTCGTTACCCATTCCTTCCCGTCCTTGGACGCATCTGTCCATGGACTTCATTACGGACCTGCCTCGTTCCTCGGGGAAGACTGTGATTCTGGTGGTGGTGGAACATTTTAGCAAAATGGCACATTTCATTCCCTTTCCTGGGTTACAGAATGCTAAGACGCTAGTGCAAGCGTTTGTTGATCATATTGTTAAATTGCATGGCATTCCTTCAGACATCGTTTCTGATAGGGGCACGCAATTTGTTTCCAGATTCTGGAAGGCCTTCTGTTCTCGCTTGGGGGTTCGGTTGTCGTTCTCTTCTGCTTTTCACCCGCAGTCGAATGGTCAGACCGAACGCGTCAATCAGAATCTGGAGACATATCTGCGCTGTTTTGTGGCGGAGAATCAGGAGGATTGGTATTCTTTTTTGTCCATTGCTGAGTTTGCTTTAAATAACCGTCGCCAGGAGTCCTCTGATAAGTCACTATTTTTTAGTGCATATGGGTTTCATCCGCAGTTTGGGACATTCTCTGGAGAGGGGTCTTCTGGTTTACCTGATGAGGAGAGATTTTCCTCATCTTTGTCATTTATTTGGCAAAAGATTCATGGTAATCTGAAGAGGATGAGTGAGAGATATAAGCGTGTGGCGGATAAGAGACGTGTGCCTGGTCCGGACCTGAATGTTGGTGATCTGGTGTGGTTGTCTACAAAGAATATCAAACTGAAGGTTCCCTCCTGGAAGTTGGGTCCTAAGTTTATTGGGCCTTACAAGATCTTGTCCGTCATCAATCCCGTTGCCTTCCGTCTTGATCTTCCTCAGACTTGGAAGATCCATAATGTTTTTCACAAGTCCCTATTAAAACCTTATGTCCAACCCACTGTACCCTCCTCTTTGCCTCCTTCTCCGATTGTTGTTGATGGTAATCTTGAATTTCAGGTCTCTAGGATTGTGGATTCTCGCATTATCCGCGGTTCTCTTCAGTACCTCTTTCATTGGGAGGGTTATGGTCCTGAGGAGAGGATGTGGGTCCCAGTGGCGGACATTAAGGCCACTCGTCTCATCAGGGCTTTCCATAGGTCTCATCCTGAGAAGGTGGGCTCTGAGTGTCCGGAGTCCACCCGCCAGTTCTGTGAGAAGATCTGGCAGACGTTCTTCTCTACCTCTTGTATGATGTTCTTTGTTTTGGTTTCACTTTCTCATCTCCTTTCCTTCTGCCAGGTGTCACTTATTTTGACTAATCGTCTTCCTTTATAATCCCTCCCATACTGCCTCACTTTGCGGTTTATACTACTTCCTGGATGAGGTGTTCACTGCTGGAGGCTGCTTCTGCTGTTTGTTCAGATAAGTCATTTACTTTATTGTGTTTCCTTGCTGGCTTGATTCTAGGTGACCCTGACTCCTTCCGTATTAAGTGCAGGGAGCCGGTGGTCGTGTCCCCACACTATTATAGGGTTTTCAGGTGTCACACAGTATTTGGTACGCGGGCATGCAATCATCCACCATACAGACCCTTGCATGTGCATAGCGGTCAGGGAGAGCTCTTAGGGTTTTATAGGGCTCACCTATAAGCTCCTTAGTTTGGGATCAAGCCAGTCACTCATTTATTTATTTATATGTTCCAGCTATCTGCTAACTTCATTCGTGACAGGGGCCCTGTGAGGCTATTATTAATACTGGAGGGCTCTTCTACTAATGGAGACACTCTTGGGGAGTGTTATCATGGTTGGGGCACTGTAGGGGGCAGTATTACTAATGGGGGCATTATTGGGAAGCATTATCACTGTTGCATGCACTGTAGGGGGCAGTATTACTAGCGAGGACATTTTAGAAGGGAATTACTATTGGTAAGACTATGAGGAGCACTATTACTATGGGGGCACTATTATTTTTTCAGGATAGTATTTGGGGTTTTGGGAAGCACAGGGAGCAGCAGGATAACACAGTGGGGATTCCAGGTTGGGGGATGATGATAGAAAAGTGCAGAAGCTAAGATGTCTGTGTGTCACACTATGCAGAGACGAGATGTGGCTGAGAGAACTTGTCCAGACCAAATGGAGAAGATGATGACAAAGAAGATCTACATCAGAGGAGACGTCACCTAGGAGGCCCTGGATGTGAGAGGTATGTGCTACTGTATAGCAAGTACAGCAAAATGCGGTGTGTGGGTGAAGGAGGGGGGAGAGACTTAAAAAACTGGACCATATTTATTCGGGCTTTGGCCCCGGATGTTTCGAGACCTTAGCAACGCCCCTGCTACAGCCTTCACTTTCAGTTCATATGCAAACCATTTCTTTCTGCTTTACACTGTGGTACATTTAAAGAAGCAGACAAAATTGTATTATGAAGATGAAATTTAGCTTTCTTTTAACTTCATCTTTACAATAAAGAGGTACTGGATATGATAATTCTCAGTTCTCACAGGTCATCTCGGTCACTCAGGGACTTACAGGGAGTGCAGAATTATTAGGCAAGTTGTATTTTTGAGGATTAATTTTATTATTGAACAACAACCATGTTCTCAATGAACCCAAAAAACTCATTAATATCAAAACTGAATATTTTTGGAAGTAGTTTTTAGTTTGTTTTTAGTTTTAGCTATTTTAGGGGGATATCTGTGTGTGCAGGTGACTATTACTGTGCATAATTATTAGGCAACTTAACAAAAAACAAATATATACCCATTTCAAATATTTATTTTTACCAGTGAAACCAATATAACATCTCAACATTCACAAATATACATTTCTGACATTCAAAAACAAAACAAAATCAAATCAGTGACCAATATAGCCACCTTTCTTTGCAAGGACACTCAAAAGCCTGCCATCCATGGATTCTGTCAGTGTTTTGATCTGTTCACCATCAACATTGCGTGCAGCAGCAACCACAGCCTCCCAGACACTGTTCAGAGAGGTGTACTGTTTTCCCTCCTTGTAAATCTCACATTTGATGATGGACCACAGGTTCTCAATGGGGTTCAGATCAGGTAAACAAGGAGGCCATGTCATTATATTTCCTTCTTTTATACCCTTTCTTGCCAGCCACGCTGTGGAGTACTTGGACGTGTGTGATGGAGCATTGTCCTGCATGAAAATCATGTTTTTCTTGAAGGATGCAGACTTCTTCCTGTACCACTGCTTGAAGAAGGTGTCTTCCAGAAACTGGCAGTAGGACTGGGAGTTGAGCTTGACTCCATCCTCAACCCGAAAAGGCCCCACAAGCTCATCTTTGATGATACCAGCCCAAACCAGTACTCCACCTCCCCCTTGCTGGCGTCTGAGTCGGACTGGAGCTCTCTGCCCTTTACCAATCCAGCCACGGGCCCATCCATCTGGCCCATTAAGACTCACTCTCATTTCATCAGTCCATAAAACCTTAGAAAAATCAGTCTTGAGATATTTCTTGGCCCAGTCTTGACGTTTCAGCTTGTGTGTCTTGTTCAGTGGTGGTCGTCTTTCAGCCTTTCTTACCTTGGCCATGTCTCTGAGTATTGTACACCTTGTGCTTTTGTGCACTCCAGTGATGTTGCAGCTCTGAAATATGGCCAAACTGGTGGCAAGTGGCATCTTGGCAGCTGCACGCTTGACTTTTCTCAGCTCATGGGCAGTTATTTTGCGCCTTGGTTTTTCCACACGCTTCTTGCGACCCTGTTGACTATTTTGAATGAAACGCTTGATTGTTCGATGATCACGCTTCAGAAGCTTTGCAATTTTAAGAGTGCTGCATCCCTCTGCAAGATATCTCACTATTTTTGACTTTTCTGAGCCTGTCAAGTCCTTCTTTTGACCCATTTTGCCAAAGGAAAGGAAGTTGCCTAATAATTATGCACACCTAATATAGGGTGCTGATGTCATTAGACCACACCCCTTCTCATTACAGAGATGCACATCACCTAATATGCTTAATTGGTAGTAGGCTTTCGAGCCTATACAGCTTGGAGTAAGACAACATGCATAAAGAGGATGATGTGGTCAAAATACTCATTTGCCTAATAATTCTGCACGCAGTGTAATCTCTCTGTCTCTGCCATACTTGAATGGCCATGTCTCTCTATTCTTCTAACACTAGTGTGAAAGTACCCTAACGGAAGCGAACCCTGCCGGATCCAGCAAAAACGCTAGTGTAAAAGTAGCCTTAGTCTCGTTTCTGACTCTCACCCCTTTCATCCATGTGGTCGCTTCCACATGTCCTTAACTGTGCTCTTGCACGCTTCCCCCCACATGGTTGCTAGGGTTAACACACATATTTTATTCAATTTAACTCTAGCCTCCTACAGGCTCAATCTGTAGCCCCTGTCTCTGAACTCCTGACAGCTTATAAATGCTCATTGTTCTGCTTAGCGTTATTGACTGTTGTATAACACTAGTCAGACAGCTTAACAATAATTCAGAAGTCAAGAAACGTGAGACATCAGATCTGTATGTATTCTTTTTTCAGAATAACTTTGTAAAACTACAACATAAGCATAAAAACAACATACGTGTCAGTACATAAAACATTATACAGCAGCCTCACTCAATCAGTGAGAGTACTCACAGACAATTCCATCATAAGTCCAGGAATAGATCAAGAGCTCCTCTGCATGCAGTCTGCTAGATCCAGGAGCAGTCATGAAATGGAGGAAATACAGTTCCAGGTTAAAGGTTACTGCCTCTGACCGTTATTTTGTATACAAGAGGCCCAGAGGCTAGGGTCCAACACTGCTGGCACCGCCACTGTATGGATCTTGATTGATATGAAGACCAGTGGTGCTGTTTAACTTTTGGTTGTTCAATTGTTTTTGAGAATAGTCATATTTGAAAATGATGGCCCACATAAATACTGTATGTTGAAGAAAACTGTTTCACTTGCTGAGCAATACGTACTA
Organism: Bufo bufo; assembly: GCF_905171765.1. Classification (NCBI taxonomy): domain Eukaryota; kingdom Metazoa; phylum Chordata; class Amphibia; order Anura; family Bufonidae; genus Bufo; species Bufo bufo. Next base: position 129,055,182 of record NC_053397.1, on the reverse strand, counting down.
ATGTGAATCACTTTTCAGTTGTTCCATAAACAAATCAGTTCTACAGCCATTTTAAAATATAATTTTATAGAACATTTATGTAAATATATATATTGTTGGGGAAAAAGGATGTAAATGTATAGTACACTACACTTTTCCACCCTGCAGAATCCAGCAAAAAAACATATACGTTAAATGGATACTTTTTTTTTTGCAATAGGACCCTATCATGATGGATTCCACTATATGGCATCCGTTTCACTCATATTTCATGTGTATATGTTAAACGTGGGACAAAAGCCAGATGTGAACACATCTTTAAATAGAGTTTGACTTCCCCTCTACCTCACAGCTTTCCTTTGTCTCTTATTGCCCAACCTGCCCTTCAACCACATGTATTGTGGGAAATAAGTGAGTGGACATGATGCTCTTATATAATGTAATGTGACATAACGCAAACAAAGACACTGTAGATGTCGCTTTCTTTCCTGATTTTCTGAGATCTTGACCTTTCCAACAGTATTAAACAGGTTCAACAGTAGCTACTGGGGGGATTCGCTCTGGTAGTTGGGATAATTGGGTGCAGTACGGAGGCAAAGTACAAGTTCGCAATTCAAATGTCCGTGTTTATTCACACATAAGGTCAAATAAAAAACACTCTTTGCAGGGTTGGTGTTTGTTCACAACGAGTAGAAAGTTTGTGCATAACAAAAAAATTTCACTTTGTCGGCGGTTCTGCCTCCAGCAGTCCAAATGCAGGCTTTAGGTGGCCTGCTCTCCTCACACAAAGGTTTCAGTTTTTCAGCCCAGCACAGGGCTCAGTTCCCACACCAGTGATTTCCAGAGCTCCTCTGTCAGAGAAAGGTAATCACTCCTAGCTGACACTGCCGGCTGGGATTTTATAGGCCAGTCAAGACTTGGCCTGGATGTGGGGAGTAGTTACCCACCCAGCACTTTGACTACTCCCAGTAAGAGCCATCCCAGATCAGCTATACGGCCATACTAAAATAGCAAAGTGTCAATCAGCATTAGCTGCCGCAGACACCTGAAAATACCGGCTCTTACTTCACCTAGGCCAGGAACATCGGTGACACATACCTTCCGTCAACAACGGACCCTTGCGCCTTCCTACACTACTTAAATGTGTAGAGTCTCCGAATAGCAACTGGCCACTTATAGAGAAGCATATTTAAAGGGGTTTTCTAGGATTTTTTTGGGCTGATGATCTATCCTGTGGATAGGTCATCAGTAATGTTGAGCAAATCAAAGTGAAACAAATTTACTTTGATCTGAATTTCAGGAAAACATCAATTTGCCACAAATCCGAATTTCCTCTCGCTTTGTAGTAACAAATCTTTTTTTTCCTAAAATAGCAACTACACATGTGAAAGTAAGAAGCCCGGGAACATGATATGACCCATAATGCCATGCAGTCAGCCAATCAGCAGATAGCCATCCCCTGTAATGTTACAGCCCTATAAAAAGCCCTAATACCGTCTGGTCTAAACTGAGCATAGGGAAAGATGTGACAAGTGCTAGGATCAGTGTTTTAGCAATCTTTTAATTGTAGAATATTGGTTAGGGATAGAGATAAGTGAATAAAAAATAAAATTGATTCGCCGGTTCACAGAATTTTTTTGGAAAAATTTTGTTTGTTTCGAATAAAATTGCGGCAAAATTTGTTAAAAAATTGCTATTTCCTGGCTGCAGAGAGCCTTTATAGTGGTACAGAATACTGTGCCTTGCAGTAACACGCGTAGGGAGTCTGCTTTGGTAATGAAATAATACTGAGAGTCCGTATAACATGCAGATTACAGGCATCACACTTAGAATCACTGCAGACTTCAGTTATTTGGGCAGTCACGGGGCCAAAACTGACCAAATAACTCACGTATGAACTCAGCCTTAGAGGTAAATGTTAGCGCCAAGAAGAAGCGCACTCCTTTTACACTGACATCAGCAGATTTCACATAGATGTAGAGCACCCCGACATTGTAGAGAGGGTGTCAGTAGTAAGATTGTGTCGACTTCACTGATTATTTTGCCCTTCCTCTGATCTGTCAGAACAATAACCCGCAAAAAACGGATCCTGTCTGTGGAGCATCCGCCTTCACTTAGCCAGCATTTGGTCAGTAATCCATCAGTATTGCTAATGCCCAAAAAAACAGAAGTGGATCCAAAACAGAGTTGACAAGTGAACGGAATAGTTGCATGTCTCCTGTGTTTTGTACCCACTCCTGCTTTTGGCTACTAAATCACAAACCAATTAGATTTTTTGATTTTTTTGAACGGGGGAGAAATTTTTTTTATTTGACAAACAGGATATTAACACACATAAAATACAACACAGAAGGGGCAAAACCACAGGAATTAAAAGACAAACTGGAAAAACACAGTGCTTCATCAACAAGAATGGATTGACGACCAGTGTCGGGGTGAGCACCAGGGTAATGCATACGGATCAAGAAATGTATGGGGTTATGGCTGATAACTGGAGGACAGTCAAGCAAACAAGCCGATTCCAGCTCATTCCGTGAAGAGCTGGGTTGCTGATAAGTGGATTCGAAAGTGTCTGAAGAAATGCGAGTAAAGACTTTGGAATAAATTGTCCACTTCCTCCAACGTGACCTTGTCCTTTGATTTATAAATATAATTCCATAAAGTCTTGAAGTCCTCTGCATGGATGGCATAAGAAATGTCCATGCGAGGTTCGACGGGCACAGAGAAAATAAGCTCTGTGGC